>NW_024063094.1:0-600000 GCF_006381635.1 Hibiscus syriacus
AAAATGAGAGACCAAATAAAACAAAAACGGGTAATAAGAGAAGTAAATGAATAAGTAATTCAAAAGTAAAATCTACAAAAAGAAAAACTACCTTTGCAAGTTCTTCTGGGTGTGCTTGAGAGAGATCTGGTGGGGTTTGAGTTTAAGGAAGGGTAAGTGATTAAAGAAGGAATAAGTAGAGGAACCATGAAGAGAAATTTGGTTGAGAAACATGGATTATTGTTGGGTTTTTTAGTATTGGATTGAGCATCAACGTTCCAACAGTCTTCAAGGAATTGAGAGTTTTGTGTCGATGGTTTTTGGCAACTCTTATCGGCTGGCGCCAAAAGCAAAGGAAAAGGACTAGCTAAAACGACGAGGTTTTCGTTTATTATTTTCACGTTTTTGTCTAATTTATTAGGAAGGTAAAAAAAGAATAAAATATAGGGCAAAGTTCACGGATGGTTTTAATTATAGTATATTGTTTTGTTAAGTATTTCAACTATTAAAAATTATAAAATAGTTACTTAAATAAAGGATGGTGTTTTGCTAAGTCCTCCAACTATTAAAAACTACAAAATAATCAGTCGACTATTCATATGTTTCAAATTCGTCATTTTCTATTAAAAAATTGGTGGTTATCTAAAATGAACATCAACTTATTGATTGAGATATGATAAAATATGATTCCATAACTGTTTGATCTGTATTTTGTGAATTAACTCTTGGTTTACACTATGTTTTTGAGTAAGTGCTTGAAATATTATATTGTCGAACTAGAGCTTGAAACATTATGTCGTCGAGTCAATGCTTAAAAGCATCGTCTAGCTCAGACGATTACTAATTTTTTAACAGAAAATGGCGAGTTTAAAATATAAATAGTCATGTGACCATTTTGTAACTTTTAATAGTCAGTAAACTCAACACAACATCACTTATAGTTGAGAGACCATTTTATAATTTTTAATAATCAAATAACTTAACAAAATAGCTTCTTATAGTCGATGGACTATTTGTGTAATCTATCTTAAAATATATTTAATAAGTTAAATAAATTTTTAAAGTTAAAGAGGTATAAAATGTTATGAATTTAAATTATATTATATATTGTTAAATGTAAATCATTTAATATTCTTGGTTCAGTGTGGGAGCTTATGCATGGTCTTCTCTAGTTTAAATAAATTTAATCATCAAATTAGAGATTGAAATGTGTTATAATATAATTATAGGATTAAATTTATTAAATTAAAATTAAAAGTTATGACCAAATTAATACCTTGTATAAGTAACAGTACCAAATGTATAATTGTACAAAAAAAATTACTATCACAATCTTCACAATTAAATATTAACGGTTAGTGACTTGACTAAATCATTTAAATAGTTAGATAATCTGATTGATAAAATTGAAATATCAATAGTTAAAGTAAGAAAAGACAATAGCTAAGTAGTCATGCGAATAATTATCCTAAATGTTTTTATAATAACAAAATAAATAAATAAAATCATTAATAAAAAAAGGTGTGACATGAAACACTATATTACTACATGGATAATTAGATATTAGAGTGAGGGTGTTTATCGAGCGAGTTGATCACAAGTTGAGTAGTGCTTAATTTGACTCGAACACTATTCAGTGAGTTACGATTGTTGCTTTAAGGGTTTCATTGGTTTTAAAGCTTTGGTTCAAAACAAATCTGGAGTAAGTATAAGGTAGTATATGTTCAAAGATAACTCTCAACTATTTGACATTGATCGTTCGTATGAACCCCTGGCATTGTCGATGCTCAAACTCGAAACCTCAAGGAATAACAACAATTACGTTACCATCAAAGTCATAGGTTCGTGCAACTAAAGGATTCTTTTATAATCATTTAGGTATCATTCGGAGATATGATTGCCTGTGACAATGAAAATGTGAGTTCCTCTCTGGTCTTTCTTTTACGTTTTTACTATTAACATATGCTAGTAGTGTTGTAGTATTTGTTTTCCCTTACTTGGCATCTATATATTTCATCGTTAGTTATTAAAGTTTCTCATACATAATTTTGTGTCAAAATAATTGACAAATATTGTGGGTTGCAGTAGTGCGCATATAATGTTCTCACAACTCCGCTGCTACCCCAAAATTTGTATATCTATTTTCACTCATCATGATTAACATTGACTATCAACAATTTGATGGGTACCTATTGTTTCAAATTCTGTTCCTTCAGTGCCAAGGAGGCGAATGGTTCCGTTATGCTTGTGTTGGACTGACGCCGGAGACAAGATTCAAGGGAAAGTGGTACTGCTCAACCTGTAGGCTGCTTCCACAATGCCAATACAGACATACTGTCTTGCATGTTTCAGTAAATTACTTATTATGCTGTTTCAGCTACCTTATTAGAATTTAGGGAGTGGTTTATAACTGTAATTCAATCAATGGAAATAGGTGTTGCTGCAGAGCTTTGAACCCTTACATTTGACAAAACATCATATTCTTTGAAGTAAATGCGCTGAAATCTAACTTTGATGGATTGTGTGTGATCAGATCTTGCAAGAGAGAACCAAATCCTCTTATCTGTTTATCTGCTCAACATCAAGACTATGCTATCTTGCCATAGCAGAAATGGCGGCAATGCATTAGCTCATCAATAACATACTAACACCTTTATAAACAGGCATGCAAGCCATGAAAGTTTGTTTGATGCATAAAAAAGAATGGTTAAGTATGACTTACATATTTGGATTGTGTAACTGTTGCCAACCTCTCCACACTTCTCCTGGACCTAAGATAATAGGTTTAAGCATGGCTGACTGTCCTACACATATATAAGAATACTCTCCATAGATTTCATGGCTTGAACCAGGACTGAACAGATACATTTCATCAAATCCATCTCTTCCTACTGCAACTGAGTTTCTTCTACCCTGTTCCATTAAAAAAAAGGGAAAGAAAACAAACTGAGTGCATGTACAAGAGAATGTACTAGAGATAGCAAATGTCAGCCCCCATAAGAAAAATCCAAATGAATTTTACTAGAAAATTACCCTGTCAATGAGTGTAAAGAATCTAGGTGCACTGGTATATACCCTGCTCATTTCCTCATTTAATTGCTTATAGCCATCATCTTCTTCCCCCTCCATTTCTTCTTCACTGGCATTCTTTTGATTTTTTTGTCTCAAGCCACTTAAAAGCCTTTTAAGTCCCATTTGACTCCAAAGTTGGCCGATCTCAGACTTGTTTTCCTCGTCGAGATCAGGAGGAATTATAGCAAAATCGGACAAATAGGGTGGCACATTGAGAAAATCCGATCCTTCTAATCCAAGTGCATATGTTGCTTCCGGGCTGCTAACGGTTAAATGGCTTATAAAAGATCCAGTCCAGTGTAATGGTGTCGATTTCGAGTTCGTGACTGAGATCTCTGAGGTTAAGACATCTTCTTGTAGTGTAACAATATATCTTGTTTCAACCATATTTTCTGAATCACTGCTTATCAGTTCAACCTTAATAGATTCATTTGAATCGCCTCTAACATCACGAAGAACCCAATCATTTGGAGACCATGAAACTTCATTATCATCTTCACAGTTGAGGGCCAAAGACACCCCACCTTGTATCACAGCCTCACCTTCATCTCCCTCGGAAACCGATGTGTGCAGTAGCTCGACCGTGCCGCCGTGCCACATCGGAACCTTGTAAGATGTGATCAAACCACTTGGTAGCATCAAAATAGCTCTGCTGCCATTATCCAATCCCATCTTGGCAACACAATTGTCACCAATACCTTCAAAGGTGACCCCATGGCCACTAAATTCTCCCTTCAAATAGTCCACATTAATTGGCTGGTACGGAACTGAAGCCACTTTCGGAACTAATAACTCCCTCCTGATATTGTTGTATTCCACAGATGTAGAAGGAAGGTACGGATGATAAGATAACTGATGGTTAATTGATCTTGCAGATGAAAAAGGAGTGAAGTTCGGTGAGAAAAATGAACTGTAAGCCATGGTTATCAATCTTATCGAAATCGGTCTCAGTTGCAGACTTGCAGCTAGGTGTAGATTTTCATTGTTTTTACAACAAGGAGAGAAAGAGGGTGGTCCCTTATCCCTTTATTTCCTTTTAGGATAATTCAACAAGTATCTTTGGTTGGTTCTAATTGAAGGCTGTAATGATATTTTTCTTTTCTGTTTTTTAGTGATGGAAATCACCATTTACTTATTACCTATGACCGATGGCAAGCACACAACCTTATCTTTTTCAATGATGGGAAATAAGCTTAGCACCTTTAGATTGATGTCTGGTTTTCTTGGTTCTTAGCTTCCATTCTTAGAGTTTCCTTTTAGTTTTGATAGTTTCATCAATTATGAAAATGTTGTTGCATATATTGAAAATTAGTGTTGTTGCATATATTGAAAATTAGGGTTGTAGTATGATAATCTAAAATTCCGTTGCAATAATAAAGTTAAAAAAATTGTGTAATAGAACTTGTAATCAGATGAAACTGAATAAATGGAAGAATAGTTTTGTTGAGGCATGTATGAACAGTTCCCTTAAGACAGATTCGTCATCTCCTTGGTGCTTTGAGTAACGTTGGACGTCGGTCTCCCAAGATACAACAACAAATGTTCACAACAGTAAGCACAACCGTAGTGAACAATCGAACACAATCTTTGTCTTTATCTATCACCGGAAAATGATTTTGGAAGAATCGAAGATTTTAAAGGAAAGTATCGAAAGAAAAATGGAAAAGTTGTGTGTTGTGTCACAACTTATCTTTTATATAGGTAGATGAATTTTTATTGAAAAGTTAAGACCTTTAAATGAAATGATTTAACCATTTGATTAAAAATTATAACCTTTTGATGAAAATGTTAACATGAAAAGACTCGACTTTTTGAGTGAAACGAATAACTATTTTTCATGAATAGAGATGTTGAATAGTCATGATTGAATAAATCAATTCATTCATGTTTTTCCAACAATCCCCTACATGAATGAATTTGATTGTTTAAAACATTAACTTGATGTGGTGATAGATTCTATGTTCGATATTTGCATAAGATAGGTAGGTGTCCCTCTTTGAACCTTCCCTTGTGAAAATATGTTTATCTTATTGGTTGTCCAATAGACGTGATGTCCTTGAACTGTCCTAGTTTTTGTGTAAGCAATGACATACCTCACACAAATATCTCACTGACAAGAGTATGGTTTTCATGGTTATGTCCATATAGCCGTGAACATCTCCTGGTTCTGCAAGAGCTTAGAGAACTATGCCCCAATAATCTCTTTAAAGTGACTCCACTTCACTCTCACATAGGTGACTTATGTTGTTCAATTCAACGAAACACATATTGGTCATTAAAAGCATTTCTTAACCTCATCCATATTTTAGTCATTGTTTTCATCATATGAATAGGCTTGGGGATAAAAACCCCCACAGTGACCTCACCAGGTCTATGCAAGTAGGTTGTCCCATTGAACCTAAATCTTGGGATCTCCGGTCAACTAGGTTGGGTTTTCCTTTACATAGAGCCTTAACAATTCATGGGCTTTAGTCCTATTCCTTTTGATGTTTTATCAACTTGATCTCGATTCAACCATTTGGTTTGCAAATCCGCAATGTTATCTTTTGATCTTACAAAATCAATAGAGATAACTCCAATTGAGATCAGTTGTCTAATTGTATTGTGTCGACGTCGCATGTGTCTCGACTTACCATTATACATTACATTTTGTGCTCTACCAATTGTTTCTTGGTTATCACAATATATACATATTTTTGGGTACAGGCTTTGGTCATTCATGAATATTCTCCAAAAAATTTCGTAATCATTTGTGCATCTTCTTCAGTTTTGTCCAAGGCTACAAACTCAGATTCCATCATGTATCTGGTTATAATTGTTTGTCTTGGGGATTTCCATGACACACTCCTCCTCCCAATGTGAAAATATAATCACTTGTGCTTTTGGTATCTTGAATATCAGATATTCAACTGGCATCAGAGAATCCTTCTAACACATCAGGATCTATATAATAATGCAATCCATAGTTTCGAGTATATCTAAGATATCTTAATACCTTCACAATTGTTTTCCAGTGTTTCTCCCCTAGATTGCTTGTGAATCTGCTTAAACTGCTTACAGTGAAAAAATATCAAGTCTAGTGCAACTCGTAAGGTACATTAGACTGCCTATGATCCTTACATATTCCACTTGGTTAACACTTTCACCTTTATTTTTATATAGATGTTGACTTGTATCTATCGGAGTTTTGGCTACACCAGAATCATCCTTGCCAAATTTTTCAAGAATCTTGTCTACATAGTGTGACTGAGTCAAAATGAGACCTTCAAATGACCTTTTGATTTGGATGCCCAAAATCATGTCAGCAAGTCTAATATTTTTCATGTCAAATTTTGAATTTAACATATTTTTTGTTTGTTTTATCATTTCATTGTTACTTCCAACAATGATTATGTCGTCAACATATAGGCATAGGATTACATATCCATCAATTGTGGTTTTGACATACACACATTTGTCACACTCATTTATTTTAAATCCATTTGATATTATAACACTATCAAACTTTTCATGCCATTGCTTTGGTGCTTGCTTAAGTCCATATAATGACTTTACCAACTTACATACTTTCTTTTCTTATACTGGTGCTACATAACCCTCAGGTTGTTCCATGTAAATTTCCTCATCAAATTCTTCATTAAGGAAAGTGGTCTTAACACTTATTTGATGTACTTCTAAATTTTGTAAAGCGGCAATTGCAAGTATCATTCTTATAGAAGTTATTCTTGATACGAGCGAATATGTATCAAGGTAATCAATACATTTTTTTGTTGGTACCCTTTAATAACCAATCTGGCCTTGTACTTATCAATTGTTCCATCTGCTTTCATTTTTCATTTGAAAATCTATTTAGAATTTAATGGTTTAATTCCATGAGGAATATCTACTAATTCCCACGTATGATTTTGCATGATGGAATCAATTTCACTCTTGATGGCATCTTTCTAAAAATTACTTTTAGATGAACGTATAGCTTCGCTACAAGTTACAGGTTCAATCTCTTGTATATAGGTTAGAAAATCCGATCTGAAGGATTTTTCTACCCATGCCCTTTTACTTCTTCTTAGCTCTATCTCAACTTCAACCTCTTGTTGGAAGTCTTGACTATTTTCATTAATAGTGTCTAAAGTTTGTTTCCTTGAACTTGAGCCATCATCTCTAGTTTTACAAGGAAATATATTTTCAAAGAATGAGGCATTTTTAGATTCTAATATCGTATTCTTGTGAATTTTTGGATTCTTTGATTCATGCACAAAAAATCGATATGCATTGTTGTGGTGAGCATAATCAAAAAAATAAAATCCACCTTTTTAGGACTTGTTTTCATTTGCTTTGATAAAGGAGCCATTACCTTTGCAAGACAACCCCACACTTTCAAGTAATTGTAGAAGGGTTTCTTGCCTATCCACAACTCATATGGTGTCTTGTCCTTTTTCTTGCGGGGCACCTTATTTAAAAGGTAATTTTCTTATAAAACAGTTTCCCCCACATGTTTTGTGATAACCCAGAACTTCTTAGCATAGCGTTCATCATTTCCTTTAATGTTCGATTTTGTCGCTATGCTAATCCATTCAATTGAGGAGAGTATGGTGGTGTTACTTCATGAATAATATCATGTTGTACACAATATTAACCAAATGGTTCAACATATTCACCATCATGATCACTTTTCAACGTCTTAATTCTTTTGTTAAGTTGGGTTTCAACTTCCTGCTTATAGAGAATAAATTTATCTATAGCTTCATCTTTGTTTTTAAGCAAATATACATAGCAATATTTTGTGCTATCATCAATGAAGGTAATAAAATATTTATTCCCTCCTCTAGTTTGAACAAATTTTAAGTCACAAACATTATTGTGTATTAGATCAAGAGGTTTCTTATTTCTTTCAACGGGTTTAAATGAAGACCTTGTTATTTTATCCTCAACACATGTTTCACATTTATGATTATAATTAATGTAAAATGGGGGAATGTGTTCTAAGTTAATTAATCTACGTAAAGTATCTTAATTAACATGTCTGAGTCTACCATGCAATAAATTTAATGACTCAATCATATAAACAAAAGAAAAAGAACCATCCTTATTTATATTTTTAGTTTTTTTCAAGAGATAGCATTGAGTTTTCACATATTGTTCAATACATATCCCCTTCCCACAAATATTCCCCCTTTTGATAAAACTAACTTTTGGGATTCAAACACCATCCTAAAGCCATGTATACTTAGGAGGGTCCCAGAGACAAGGTTCTTTCGTATATGAGGCACATACAACACATTTTGAAGTTTCAACTCTTTGCCAGAAGTCATCTTTAAAATTACATTGCCTTTCCCCTTGATCTTGGAAGTTACAGTGTTGCTCATATAGAGTTTCTCCTTTCTCACATGAAACCAACTCAACAAAGGAGTCATTTTCTGTAACACCCCCAACTCGTATCCGACCTGAATATGAGTCTGAGGTGTCACATTGACTTTTCAAACTTTGACTCTTGACAAAATTCAAGGAAAATTTAAAACCTTCATTAACATAAAAGCGGTTTATTTACATAAAATAACCAAAACAACCAAAATCGATCAGAGCATTTATAACTGACACTTTACTTACA
The DNA here is from genome assembly GCF_006381635.1 of Hibiscus syriacus. Taxonomy (NCBI): domain Eukaryota; kingdom Viridiplantae; phylum Streptophyta; class Magnoliopsida; order Malvales; family Malvaceae; genus Hibiscus; species Hibiscus syriacus. Next base: position 8,657 of record NW_024063094.1, read on the forward strand.
TGCCAACATACTATACACGACAAAATACATACTTTATCAATTACTTCTGATCTGATCTTCTGGCAGTGCTGCTGTTATTACCACTCATATTTCTGTCCTTCTCGATTCTTGGTACCTACGTGTAAATCACTTATACGCTAAGTCATAGACTTAGTGAGGCATAACATAAATATACGTATACGTATGTATAAAAATGAATTTATGAACATGCATCCTTACCATTGATCATGACATCTTAACTTGCATATATTTATTATACTATAACATATATGATGATAGTATGCACATATAAGACATATATTTTTATGCTTATTTCATTTTAATTTATCTTTGGCTTGCCCATGTACATTATTGAGAATAAAGGTATGTGAGTACATAGAGGTTGTGCACAATGCTGTCACCACAGCTCGTATAATTCCCTCAAGGGACACTGAATATTTGTCCCGAAGGACCACTGATTGTTCTGAAGAACCACTATGTCCCGAAGGACCACTGTATATGTCCCGAAGGACCACTCCTTAAGAACTATATACATAATACAATGTACCAAATAAGTGTACCAAAGTACCACATATATGTTCCATAGAATTACATATATGTCCCGAAGGACCACGTAGAACACTCGACTCTTGGCATGCCAATTATACCTACAACTCTCATATTAACTCACATGGGCTTAAATATGAATACATTTCTCATTTTCATATCTTCTCATCACTTTTCATATAAACATGTATTTCACTACGTATACACACATGTGATCACTTTCATTATTTCACATCCCTGGATTGATCCTCTGACAATTTCATTCTTTCATATAATATCATAGTAAAGCATGAATGAACTATACATAAAATCACTGTATCCAATATATATGTGTGGATGCATGTACATGAATATGAAATCAGGAATTCAAATATAAGAGATAGACTTATCGTAAGTCTTATCTCCATACAATTCTATCCAGTATGGGCACTCACCTTAGCCTTGCTTTGACTCAATTCTAATCTCTCGATTGTTCTGGAACGAGATTACGTTCTAAATCTACATAGTAATGCATTGATACATATCAGTATACTAATTGATATATTTTAAACTATAACTCCTTAGGATAAAAAAAGCTATTTTTATCTTTTAATGAAGGTATGCATTGATGCACTACACCATGTATCGATGCATCCCTTGACGGGTGCATCGATGCACTATCTATGCATCGGTGCATAAATCTCATTCGAAGTTTGTATTTTAAGTAGGTGCATCGATGCACTCCTCATGCATCGATGCACTAATTGCATTCGATGTTCAATTATTTGATAGTGCATCGATACACATTGAATGTGCATCGATGCACACAACCCATAATTTGTATTTTAAGCCCGAAAATCATCAATTCTTCACTCAATTCTTCATATGTGATTCAAGAATCATACTCAAATTTCAATATGTTCTAAATACAATTCTAACACTTAATATTCCTTAATTAGCATGATGACAAATCAAATTTATCTTCAAATTCAACTTATCAACTCTTTTTCATAAATTCATTTAAAACCACATTTTCTTTAATCTCTTATAACTTCTTCATCTTGTTACTTTAAAACAAATTAAGCTTTTCATAAGCTTAGTTAGCATCTAAGGATCAAAACCATACTTAAATTTTAGCAAACTATTAGCTTTTAAAAGATCTCACCTTTGTTTTGCCTTCTTCACGTGTAGAGAAAGAAGAGAAGAAGAGAACTCTGGAACCTTGTTTTTCTTTCTTCTCTTCCACGTGGAGTTAATATATAAATATCTCTCCTTTAATTCTTTTCCATGCAATGACCATTTTATCCTTCTATTCCTTCCTCCTTGCATTTTAACCCTATACCAATTACAATACTATTCAGTTATTATACTTTAGTCACCAAATTCTAAAGTTTTACAATTTAGTCACTAACCCGGTATTGAGGATGTTACAAATCTCCCCCTTAAGAAAATTTGTCCTCGAATTTTCTTTATGCGAAGAGTTGGGGGTACTGAATCCTCATGTCATCTTCACGTTCTCATGTTGCTTTCTCTATCTTGTGATTCTACCATAATACTTTAACTAATGGAATGGTCTTGTTTCTTAGTTGCTTAATCTCGTGAGCTAGGATTTTAGCCAATTCCTCCTCATACATCAAATCCGGTTGAACCTCAACCTCTTCTGGTGTTATGATGTGGGAGGGATCAGATCCATACTTCTGAAGCATTGAGACATGAAAGACATTGTGAATTTTCTCCATTGCAAGTGGCAACGCCAGCTGATATGCCACTGGTCCAACTCTCTTTACGATCTTATATGGTCCAATGAATTTAGGACTAAGTTTTCCCTTACGTCCAAACCTCAAAACTTTCTTCCATATAGATACTTTGAGAAACACTTTATCTCCAACTTGATATTCTATCTCTTTTCTCTTTAAATCCGCGTATGATTCCTGCCTATCAGCTGCTGCTTTGAGATTACTTTGAATTGCTTGAACTTTTTCTTCCACTTCCTAGATCAACTCCGGACCCAGAATTTCTTTGTCTTTAAGCTCAAACCAATTTAAAGGCATACGATATTTATTCCATAAAGAGCTTCATAGGGAGCCATTTTGATACTTGATTGATAACTATTGTTATACGCGAATTCCGCAAGAGGCAAGCACCTTTCCCATGATCCTTTAAACTCGATAACACAAGCTCTCAATATATCTTCCAAAATTTGGATTGTTCTCTCTGATTACCCATCGGTTTGAGGATGAAACACTGTACTGAAATTCAACCGGGTCCCCAACGCATTATGTAATGATTTCCAAAATTGTGAAGTAAATCTAGGATCTCGATCCGAAACAATAGAAACAGGTACTCCATGTAGACGTATAATCTCCCTGATCTACAACTCTACATACTTGTCCATGGTAAAATCAACTCGTACCGGAATAAAATGAGCTGACTTAGTCAATATATCTACAATCACCCAAATGGAATCTCTTTTATTCGGAGTCAAAGGTAACCCCGTTACAAAATCCATTGTCACATTCTCCCATTTCCACTGAGGAATAGACATTGGTTGTAATAATCCTGATGGAACCTGATGTTCAGCTTTGACTTGCTGACACGTCAAATATTTAGATACAAATTCCGTAATGTCTCTCTTTATTCCAGGCCACCAATATAGACTCTTGAGATCCATATACATTTTATTTCCTCCCGGATGCATAGTCAATGGACTACAATGAGCTTCCGTTAACAAGTCTTTCTTTAACTCATCGTCATCTGGAATCACCAATCTCCCTTGATAATATAAGTTCCCATCAGCTTTCATTACATAATCAGTGGCCTCTCCATTCCTTGTCTGTTGTAACTTATTTAAACACTTTTCATCTCCAGCTTGCAATTATTTAATTTGATCTAGCCATGATGGCTTGAGAGTCAATTATGCACATATGGCACCATCTCCTCTTAACGATAGTCTGGCATCCAAAGCTCGTAAGGCTGCAAATGTCTTTCGGCTTAAGGCATCCTCTACCACGTTCGCTTTCCCCGGATGGAAATCAATCACTACATCATAATCCTTTAGGAATTCCACCCATCTTCTATGTCTTAAGTTTAACTCCTTCTGAGTCATCAAGTATTTCAAACTCTTATGGTCTGTATACAAATAGCATCGTTCACCATACAAGTAGTGACGCCAAATCTTAAGAGCGAAAACTACTGCAGCCATCTCCAGATCATGCGTTGGATAATTCTTATCGTACGCTTTTAGTTGCCTCAAAGCATATGCCACCACTTTGCCTCTTGCATTAATACGCATCCTAACCCGTTATGAGACGCATCACTGTACACTACATAATTTTTGCCAGATTCGGGTTGAATCAATACTGGAGCTTCTGTTAAAATCCTCTTTAGCTTTTCAAAACTCTCATGGCACTCTGGATTCCAAGAAAATTTTACCTCTTTCCTCAATAACTTGGTTAGGGGTAATGCTATTATCGAAAAGTTTTTAACGAACCTTCGGTAATATCCAGCTAACCCTAGAAAACTCTGGACTTCTGATATATTCTTTGGAACTTCACATTCTAAAATGGCTTTAATCTTTTGAGGATCCACTCAAATTCCTTCCGTAGAAATCACATGTCCTAGGAACATCATTTCCTTCAATCAAAAGTCACATTTAGAGAGTTTGGCATAAAGCTTCTTTTCTCTCAAAGTCTGTAGAACAATCTTCAAATGCAAACTATGCTCTTCTTCCGACTTCGAATACACTAAAATATCGTCAATGAATACCACAACGAATCAATCCAAATAGGGTTGGAATATTCAGTTCATTAAATCCATGAAAGCAACCAGTGCATTCGTAACTCCAAACGACATTACGATAAACTCATAGTGACAATATCTCGTTCTGAATGTCGTCTTTGGAATATCTTTATCTTGAATCTTCAATTGATGATAACCAGAACGTAAATCAATTTTCAAAAACACTGAAGCTCCTTTAACTGATCAAATATATCGTTAATTCGGGGGAGTTGATACTTATTCTTGATGGTCACTTTATTGAGTTGCCAATAATCAATGCAAAAACGCATTGATCCATCATTCTTTTTGACGAACAAAACTGGAGCTCCCCATGGTGAAACACTCGGTCTGATAAACCTTTTGTCCAATAATTCTTGTAATTGAATCTTTAATTCTTGTAATTCTTTTGGGGCCATTCTGTATGGTGACATGGTAATAGGTACAGTCCCCGACATGACTTCAATCTGAAATTCGACTTCTCTGTCTGGAGTCAAACCCGATAACTCTGCAGGAAAAACATCAAAAAATTCTCTGACTATAGGAATTTCTTCAATTCTCATTCTCTTTTGCTCTCACATCCAGCAAACTTGCAATAAACCCTTGACATCCCTGTAGCAATAACTTCTTTGTCGACATCACTGATATTACATTAGCCAACGGGTTCCATCCTTCACTAAATACAATAACCTCTATACCTTCTGAACTTCTCAATGTTACTCTTTTCAGTCTACAGTCAACATTAGCATAATAATAATATAACCAGTCCATTCCCAATATCACCTCGAATTCGTCAAAAGGTAATTCCATCAGATTAGTAGGGAATTCAATTCCCTGAATCCGTATGGGACACCCTCGACACACCATATTGACTCGAGCACTGCGTCCTAATGGATTAGTCACTATTACCTCACTGCTAGTATATTCTAACGAAATATTCAATTCTTTCACTAACTTGCTACAAATATAAGAATATGTAGACCTCGAATCAATCAATACAAATACATTCTTGTCATACAATTGGAAGATATATGCTATTATCTCTCGGTCATCTCTATCCTCGCTAGTCCTCATATTATACACACGAGCTGTAGAACGTATTTCTTGCGGAGCTGACGACTCTGATTGACTTCTTCCTCTGCCTCTACATCTTCCTCTCTGGGTAGCCGAGGTAGACCTCTCTGACTGAGCAGATTCACCAGGTAACAGGGGACAATCCTAAACAAAATGTTCGGCGTCCCCACATTTAAAACAGGCTCCAGAAATTATCATGTATATATCCCCGAGTGATTTTTTCCACAATGTGGACATTGTCTAACTTGGCTTGGGTTAGATCTCCCACCTACAGATCCCACTGACTGTGTTTGTCGACCCCTCATCTGATTTGATCCCCTTGCAGAAGATGCAATCGACTTTGATCTCGCTTGGGGTCGAGAACTCATATCTCTGCCCCTTTTTGACGGTGCAACACTCGATAATGCGCCCGATCTTTTCGAAGTCTGAACTTGAGAATCCCCGAACCTCTCATTTTGAGCTCTTTCCAGAGCTTTAGCATGGTTTACCACTTCTTGAAACGAATATAAATTCAACACAATAAGCATCTCTTTCAGGCGAGGACACAATCCCTCAACAAACCAATCGCAAACATCCTTCTCTGTAGGAATTAATTCCGCAGCGAAACGGCTCAACTTGTTGAATTCATATTCGTACTCATACAATGTACGATTCCATTATTTCAGGTTCATGAACTCTTGTTTCATTTGTAGAATGAACTGATCTCCGATGTATTTATGCTTGAATTCTTCTAAAAAACAAAGACCAAGTTACTTGATCACTGGGCATTATCAAGGTAACGTTGGTCCACCAAATTCTTGCTTGCCCTCAGAGCAATGAGACTATTCCATCCAGCTTTTCTGGATCAGAACAATGAAGTCCCTCAAGCATGATTTTTACATCATTAAGCCAAAGGTCCGCAGCAATAGGACCTTCTTCGGCTTCACCTCTAAACTCTGGTGCTCCTAAACCCTTCAACTCCTTTGCAACATTCATTCTCGGAGTTGAAGTAACATAAGGTTAAAAATGCGCCAATACCACGTCTAGTGTTCTGAAGAACACATCTTGATCACTTACAGGCACTCCATAGGGTGTCTGACCTTCACTCTGCCTGGCCAGGGCAGGTGAATTACTGCTTTCAGTAGGCCTATCGTCTCCCGCTTCACTTCTAGAGCTACCATGTCTGGACATCTATAAAAACATACACATATCATTCTATCAGCAAAACAACATACTTACTATTGTGTCAGATCAGAAGTTTTCACTATTTTGTTAGTATGTATACTTTATAAGACACTCTAGACTTCGGTTTATACCGAGAATCGACTAAACCGTAGCTCTGATACCATTAAATGTAACACCCCCAACCTGTATCCGACCCAAATACGAGTCTGAGGTGTCACATTGACTTTTCAAACTTTGACTATTGACAAAATTCAAGGAAAATTTAAAACCTTCATTAACATAAAAGCGGTTTATTTATATAAAATAACCAAAACAACCAAAATCGATCAGAGCATTTATAACTGACACTTTACTTACATGCCAACATACTATACACGACAAAATACATATTTTATCAATTACTTCTGATCTGATCTTCTGGCAGTGCTGCTGTTATTGCCACTCATATCTCTGTTCTTCTCGATTCTTGATACCTAAATGTAAATCACTTACATGCTAAGTCATAGACTTAGTGAGGCATAACATAAATATACATATACATATGTATAAAAATGAATTTATGAACATGTATCCTTACCATTAATCATGACATCTTAACTTGCATATATTTATTATACTATAACATATATGATGATAGTATGCACATATAAGACATATATTTTTATGCTGATTTCGTTTTAATTTATCTTTGGATTTCCCATGTAAATTATTGAGAACAAAGATATGTGAGTACATAGAGGTTGTGCACTATGCTGTCACCACAGCTCGTATAATTCCCTCAAGGGGCACTAAATATTTTTTTCGAAAGACCACTGATTGTTCTGAAGAACCACTATATCCCGAAGGACCACTGTATATGTCCCGAAAGACCACTCCTTAAGAACCATATACATAATACAATGGACCAAATAAGTGTACCAAAGTACCACATATATGTTCCATAGAATTACATATATGTCCCGAAGGACCACGTAGAACACTCGACTCTTGGCATGCCAATTATACCTACAACTCTCATATTAACTCACATGGGCTTAAATATGAATACATTTCTCATTTTCATATCTTCTCATCACTTTTCATATAAACATGTATTTCGCTACATATACACACATGTGATCACTTTCATTATTTCACATACCTGGATTGATCCTCTGACAATTTCATTCTTTCATATAATATCATAGTAAAGCATGAATGAACTATACATGAAATCACTGCATCCAATATATATATGTGGATGCATGTACATGAATATGAAATCAGGAATTCAACTATAAGAGATAGACTTATCGCAAGTCTTATCTCTATACAATTTTATCCAGTATGGGCACTCACCTTAGCCTTCCTTTGACTTAATTCTAATCTCTCGATTGTTCTGGAACGAGATTACGTCCTAAATCTACATAGTAATGCATTGATACATATCAGTATACTAATTGATATATTCTAAACTATCACTCCTTAGGATAAAAAAGAAAGCTATTTTTATCTTTTAATGAAGGTATGCATCGATGCACTACACTATGTATCGATGCATCCCTTGACGGGTGCATCGATGCACTATCTATGCATCGGTGCATAAATCCCATTCGAAGTTTGTATTTTAAGTAGGTGCATCGATGCACTCCTCATTCATCGATGCACTCCTCATGCATCGATGCACTCCTCATGCATCGATGCACTAATTGCATTTGATGTTCAATTATTTGATAGTGCATCGATACATATTGAATGTGCATCGATGCACACTACCCAGAATTTGTATTTTAAGCCCGAAAATCATCAATTCTTCTATTTAAACCCCTATCATGTCATTAAACCCAACCATCATTACTTAAACCAACTTATATCCATGAAAATCATCTTTAACCTCAAAATCCTATCCCTCATATGTGATTCAAGAATCATACTCAAATTTCAATATGTTCTAAATACAATTCTAACACTTCATATTCCTTAATTAGCATGATGACAAGTCAAATTTATCTTCAAATTCAACTTATCAACTCTTTTCCATAAATTCATTTAAAAACCCATTTTCTTTAATCTCTTATAACTTCTTCATCTTGTTACTTTAAAACAAATTAAGCTTTCCATAAGCTTAATTAGCATTTAAGGATCAAAAACAGACTTAAATTTCAGCAAACCATTAGCTTTTAAAAGATCTCACCTTTGTTCCCTTCTTCACGTGTGGAGAAAGAAGTGAATAAGAGAACTCTGGAACCTTGTTTTTCTTTCTTCTATTCCACGTGGAGTTAATATATAAATATCTCTTCTTTAATTCTTTCTCATGCAAATGACCATTTTATCCTTCTATTCCTTCTTCCTTGCAATTTAACCATATACCAATTACAATACTATTCAATTATTATACTTTAGTCACCAAATTCTGAAGTTTTACAATTTAGTCACTAACCTGGTATTGAGGATGTTACATTTTCACAACAAATATGGCGTGTGACACTAGTATCAAGCCACCATTCTTTTAGATTTGAACAACCATGTTAACTTCAGAGACCACATCACATAGGTCAAGTTCAGATACTTCCTTGAAAATTTCTGTCACGACATTAGCCTCTTTTGTTCTGGACCTTTTTGGAAGCCTACATTCGGATGACATGTGTCCCGTCTTATTGAAATTAAAGCATTTCCTTTGTAATTTTTGCTTCTTAGAAACACTGCCTTTTGGTTCTAATTTAGACTCAATTTAAGATTGCTTTCTTTTCTTGAAGTCCTTTTTGATTTCCATCACATCTGCCTTGGCAATGTTATGATTGGTTGTTTTGTTTAGCCTTTTAGTTGCACATTGATTGTCTTCTTCAATCCGAAGTCTCACAATCAGATCTTCCACTGTCATTTCTTTGCTCTTATGCTTAAGATAATTCATAAAGTCATTCCAAGCAGGCAAAAGTTTTTCAATAATGGCCGCCACCTGAAAAGATTCGCTTATAATCATCCCTTCTGCGAGAATACCATGAATGATCAGTTGGAATTCTTGCACCAGATTCACAACAGTTTTAGAATCAACCATTACAAAATTTAAGAATTTGGCAACTAATAATTTCTTAGTACTAGCATCTTCAGTTTTGTATTTATGGTCCAATTATTCTCATAGTTCCTTAGTCATTTTCTTTACGTTGTATACTTCATATAGTGCATCAGATAAACCGTTCAAGATGTAATTAGGACATAGAAAATCAAAGTGCTTCCATGCTTCGGTAATGTTGAATACGGTTGCAGCATCCACTTCATCCTATCTAATAGTAGGATGATCATCCTTTAAAAATTTGACCAGATTCAATGTCGTAAAATAAAATAACATTTTCTGTTGCCATATTTTGAAATTCTCTCCATTGAATTTTGCATGCTTTTCATTATGACTCATGGTCATAGGTAACGTTTGGCTTGCAACCTGAGTCTGTGTAGCAACAATCGCATTAGACTGTGAATTGAATGAAGTATTAGACATTTTTCTGTAATCAAAATCAAAACCGAAATAATAAATATAATATGAAACAAAATATATATTAACCTAAATATATACCACGATAATCTGATTGAATTTAGATTGAACTACAACACAAGTAATTTGTCTTAAGATTGTTCAATATATTGAAATTAGGCTTGCAGTATGATAATCTAAAATTTTGTTGCAATAATAAAATTAAAAAAAATGTGAAATTATAATAGAACCTGTAATCGGATGGAACTGAATAAATAGAGGAAGAGTTTTGTTGAGGCTTGTATGAATAATTTTCTTAAGACAGATTCGTCATCTCCTCGGTGCTTTGAGTAACGTTGGACGTCGGTCTCCCAGGATACAACAACAACGTTCACAACAGTAAGCACAACCGTAGTGAATAATCGAACACAATCTTTGTCTTTATCTATCACCGGAAAATGATTTTGGAAGAATCGAAGATTTGAAAGGAAAGTGTTGAAAGAAAAATAAAAAAGTTGTGTGTTGAGATGTGTCACAACTTATCCTTTATATAGGGAGATGAATTTGTATGGAAAGGTTAAGACCTTTAAATGAAATGACTTAACCATTTGATTAAAAATTATAACATTTTGATGGAAAGGTTAACATGAAAAGACTTGACTTTTTGGGTGAAAAGACTTAACTATTTTTCATGAATAGAGATGTTGAATAGTCATGATTAAATAAATCAATTAATTCATATTTTTCTAACAAATGTCGAATTCGGATGTCAGATACGAGTGTGTACAACACAAGTATACTATTCCAAGGCAGCTTGCATTAATCTATATCCATCTGTTTTATTATTGCAAGCATAGATCACTATGAGTTAATGAATTGCAGTAACATTACATAGATAATAAACAAAACTAATGGTTTTCAAAAACCAGTTAATTGAAAAAGAAAAACAATTTTAAAGAATTGTATACATATAATTACAAGTTGTCATGCTCAATGACTTGTGCTCCTCTCCAGTTTTCACCTGGTTTTATTATAACAGGCACCAGCATTGAAGCAAGGCCAGTGCAGATGAAACTTCAGTAATATAAATATCTATGTATATGTGTACGAATATGTATGTTATATGTGCAGAATCAATTATGGAAATAGGAAAAGAAAGGGTTTATTTTACCTGATCAAGAGTTTCATAGTTAGAAGGTGGGGTCTCAAAAAATGGTCTTTGGCTCTCTGATGGTGGAGCAGCATAGAGTCTACTGAGCTTATTGTTCAATATGGTGATTGGCACATCTTGTTTGGTCCAAAACGCCTGGTTTCTCTTCATTATCAGAACCGAACCATCCCAAAGACTCAGTTTTCATAGCTTCAGATGGGGATAAGTGCTCAAACGGAGAAGACAACGGCAGATGCGAGCAGTAAGAGCAGCCTCGGAGTCCGTTGATTGCTGTGCGACTTCTTTTCTTGAAGTTCAAATGGCTGAGTATGGCACTGGTTAAACTCACATCTTTGCGGCCGTTGTTCTTTACAATGACTGCTGTTGCAATGCTTAATGGATAAAGGGAAATGACATAACTGATATCTAAAGTTCCAGCAGCACAGCTTAACTCAACCTTGAAGAAAACAGATCTCATTACTTCATATGATAGGTTTATAGAATACTTTCATACATTATATTAACACAGACAGATCACGAACAGACTCAAACATAAACTAACAATCACAAACAAATCCAGATTCATCGAAACTCGGTTTGTTTACGGCTCTAAACAAAATCCCATAATTATCTAATAAACAGCTAACGAATAGAGTTGAACAACAGACTTCTAAACTATTCTACAAGTGATAAAATACCTAAAGAGCATCAATGGCATCATTATCAGCATCCTTTACAGTCCATTCATAACCGGATAAAAGAGAACCTTTCGAGCTTTTTTCAGTTGCATCATTGATAATCAAACCAATCCCTCCTTTGGACTTGGTAGAGTCTGTTCCGCCGGCAGGGACCGTGTAAAGAATCTCCTCTAAGCCATCGTCTTTCCAATATACTTTAGGCTTGTAAGAAGTGACAAGAGCATCGGGCCATCAGGGAAGCCATTGTTTGGATGAGGAAACTCTTGCTAGCTTCCACACTTCAGTGGACTAGCTAAGCTGGTAGACTCATCCTTTAGCACATGTTTTGTTTGTATATGCTTTTTTGGCCTACTTTTCACTTATCTAAACCTTTATGTCAGAAGATTTCCAACTCCTCTCTCTTTTGCCCCCATTTTCATCCAAATTAGTGAATTGCTGTATAATTTTATCTGAAACAATATCTACAATAAAGTTTTAGCAAATTTTATGTTTCTTTTAATTGGTGCATATGAAACATCTCGAGTAAATGATGGAATTAACATGAAAACTGGAATCTAACAAAACGTCAATGGCCAAAGGTGGCAACATTCATCAAATTTACTGATGGAAAAATTACAGAATTGATAAACAATAAAACAGGAGTGAAAATTTTCAAAATAAAAGCAATCTCTGTTTCCAAGTGCTTATAGCAACTCAAAAGATGCCTAACAAAGTCCCAAATCAGCCCCGGTGAGATACAAGAGAAACGTAGTCAATGATGCTGCAGGAGAGAGACTTAGTCCTCATCCATTCCTGCAGGCTGCTCTCTCCTCCCTGGACCTCCAGCTGGTTTTGCCATTATAATCTACAAAATTGAAGGAATGTCATAATATGCTTGGTGAATGAAAATATCCTAACCCAAAATATATTTTTATGCTCTGTTTCAAGTTAACTACCTGATCTACCCGTAGCACAGTGCATGCAGCATCGGCAGCATATTTGAGAGCGAAAAACCTGTCGAAATAAGAAAAATAACACAAGAAAAGGAGAGATTGTACTTTTAGTGTGTCCTTATGAGAAAGAACTCATGAGTAAGAAAAGTTGAAAAGGATCAATGTGTGACTTACTTGGTGACATAAAGATCCCAAATATTCAGGGATGACACATCCTTGCAAACACCATCCTCGGAGTCACCTCTCCCCAAGTCGATGCCCACTTTGGTATTTCCAGATGCGTGTTTTTCGTACAGCTTAGATATGATATCCATTGGATTGAGTCCAGCATTTTCTGCCAGTGTTCTAGGTACCATTTCAAAACTTTCAGCAAACTTAGCAATGGCATACTGATCCAATCTGCAAAATATCCAATCATGAATCACCCTATCAGTCTCCTCTAATAATCCAAATATACTGTATATTTCAAAACTTATAGATCCCCGACAGAGTGATAAAACATGCATAATAAATGCAAGATGAAAGAATCGAAAACGATGCTTGATTCACAAAAATCCAGCTCAGCTCACGTATAACATTAAAAAGTGTTACTCGTCCAAAAACATGGTGGTTAGGTAGGTCAATTGTCATAATGAAAAAATGTTCTACCATGCCATTTGTGCAAGAGCAGCACAAAATATGCAGGCTGATACTTTGTAGTACAGTAAAAACAGAAAAAAATAAGAGATTACCCTATTTCCTTAAAGGAAAATTCTTTCAATCTTCTAGCCAACTCAATTTCAGTAGCTGCAGCTCCAGGTACCATGCGACTGTCCCTGCACATTGCCTGACCCGGGGGAAAAAAGGTGGCCTTAAGAATGTGATAACTGATGATGATAATTCACTTGAAATTTACATCCAAAGCAAACAAAAAAGACTGTCTCAACAGGTTAAACAAAACTCAATAAGTTTTAGAGAGGCGAAACTCTATAATACTTGGAAGAATACATAGAAACAAAGTATTCGGCAACAATCACCTTATATGTATTCACTCCATCGTCAACAGCTCTTTCAAGATCATCCAATATACTATCAGTACTTCCTCTCAGTACCACAGTGGCAATCTTGTTACCACCTTCCTCGCTTCTCACAACTGTGACCTACAATCAATGGATAATACAAAACAAAATTAACAAAGGACAAGAGACAAATATGAGTAAAGCAAGCTCTTCATACATACCCGAGAACCACCAATTTCCTCAACTGAAATTGAATCGATAAATCCCAAATCATCAGCCTTTGGTTGGCTGAGTTTCAACTGCCAAAAGAATTAAAGGCTCATTAGATTGCAAACCAAATGATATTATTTTTTTTCCCTTTATTCTAATATAATCTTGATAGAAAGCTCACAAGAGCAGAAGTTCCTGTTGTGCGACAAAAACGCCTCAGTTCAAATTTTGAGCTGATTTTCAAGACCATTAGCCTGCAAAGAAAGGATCCAAACTAGAAATGTTGAACAAGGATGAAAAAGCTACAAAGCAAGATATTTTTAATCCAAGAGAAGCCAATCTATCAAACAACTAGCATCAGCATCAATCACTACATATAATATGAATATATCCAACATTAATCAGAAAAGGAGGAGAATTTAAAATATGAAAGAAAGCTTAGCATACTTGTAACGTTCACAGAAATGCAATGCCATTTCACCAACAGGTCCTCCACTGACAATAACTTTGGCACCAGACTCAGCAACTGCTTTGATTAGCTCCTCAACCTTAGCTTCTTCAGTTTTAGAATAATTCTCTAACTGCAAGATATGACAACCTTCAACATTTAGACATATTTGACCAACAACCGCCAGCCCCCAAATTCCAATTACTTATCAGCATAGAGAGGTAGACCTAAGGAAAAAATATGTATATTATTCTCATGGTTTACCTGCTCGGCAGATTGAATCAATACAGTTCCTTTTGTTTCAGTGGCAGATGAATCAACACCACTGGCAAACACAGCCACCTATTACAAAGTGACCACAAAGCCATAAGTTGAAATGCAATAAAACCTCTCTTTACCAATTAAAGAGCATAGTGCAACTGTTATAGAAATTATTTAAATGATTGTATACCTTTGCCTTCTCCATATGCTTTATACTTCCCACAGCATCACCTTTTAAAACCATCCCACGAACAATTGTACAATTATGCAGACCTCCTCCAACAAGCTTTGTGACACGGACATTATCAACGTCAAAGTTTGCAGGGTTCTTGGGACAGACTTGGATGCATGCCTAAGATGCAAAGGAATAAATAAAAAATAATCATGATATCCTTCAAAAGTTATCAGCTAATAGACAAACGCATCAGTGATGGACAAGAGAAGAGGAATAAGTTGCAAGTTACATCGGCTATAAGAGAACATAATATATCTTCCTGTCCGTGTTGTTTGCTAGCAACAGCAGCTTTCATTCGTGTAACAACTTCCTCTTTAACCCGAACATCCATAGTTTCAGAACCTTTCTCCACAAGTTTCCCCAACACCTCAATTGTCTGCGAATTTAAAAGATAGAAACAATAACAGAGAATCTGACACTAATCATAATTATCAACACTCAAGAACCACTTAAGTTACTTGGGAAACCAAAAGACTAACCTTGCCAATGGCTTTAGTATATCCACTGATGATCTCACTGGGGTGCAATCCCATCCTAATAAGCTCCTCTGCATTTTGGAGAAGCTCACCGGCAAACGAAATCGTCAAATTAGCACCATCACCGATTTCCTCTTGCTGAGCCTTTCCAGCCAAAACTAAAATCTTGGCGGCGGGATGCTGGACCTCAAGCTCATTGACAATAGTAGCAGCATCGTTGGTAACAAATAGCTTGTCTAAATGATTAATTACCATCTTATTCATACCTAAAGAAACAGTATATCAATTAAATCAAATGCGGCGGCATTAGTAAAAAAAAGAAGAAGAAGAAAAAAAGAACACTTGATCTGGATTTCACAGTTCGAAAAAGACAGCAGAATTCAAATAAAAAAAACCAAAGGAAAGAGAAAAAAAAGGGGTACCTTCGGGGCCGAGGGAAGTGCGAGTGATGGTGGAGAGTTGCTTGCAAGCATCAATGTTTTTGAGAACAGCTTCGTCGAGACCTGAAAGATGCTTGTGACCTTCTTTCAGCATTGATTGAATGCCGTAAGGCTGCATTGAAAACCCCATTTTCTTCTTAAAACCCTAACCTTAGAAATGAAGAAATGGGGAGGAGAAATTAAACTATTGGCTTTGAAGAAAGAAGAGGGGATATGGAAGTGTTTTAGTAAGTGCTAGTGGGATTTAAATCCAGGAAAACCCTAGAAGCTGGAAGAAACCCTTTTCCACGCGCCTTTAATTCACGTGAGAGAGAAAAAAATCTCCTCTATCGAAAATAAATAAATAAATAAACTACATCTAACTTCAATCAACTTTAGAATTTAGGATAAAATACATAAATAGTCTCCTACTATAAGATATTATTTTATTGAGTCTTTAAAAATTAAAAATTATAAAATGGTCCTTCAATTATAGGATGATGTTTTGTTGAGTTCTCTGACTATTAAAAGTTATAAAATGGTTATTCGACTATTCATGTAACATCCTCAATACCGGGTTAGTGACTAAATTGTAAAATTTCAAAATTTGGGGATAAAAATAGAATAGTTCAATAGTTCAATAATTTATGTGGAGATATTTCCTGAAAGTTATTAGTAATTATTAAAGGATATTAAGGGCAAAATGGTCTTTGTCATCTAAAGATAATTATCTTATATATTTATTAAGAGATAAGCTTGTGGGGAGAGTTATCTGGAAAACTCTTCTCCCTTCTTCTTCCTCCTCCACGTGAGAGCTCAAGCAAAGGTAAGATTTATTGTTGTTGATTATTAAATGAAATTTAAGGTTGAGTTTTGATTATTAGGTGATAATTAAGCATAAGAAGAACTTAAATTATCTTGAAACAATAAGATGAAGAGAATAGAGGGAATTAAAGAAAAGAGAGGAATAAGTAAAATCTTGAAAGAGGGTTATTTAATGAGGTTTTAGAGTGAATTTGACTTGTCATCAATCTAATTAACATGTATGAAGTGTTAGAATTGGATTTGTAACATGTTAAAATTTGGTATGATTCTTGAATTTCTTAAGGAGAATAAGATATGGAGGTTAAAGAAGTGATTATTGATTAGAAATGAGTGCAAATATGCATATGTAAGTTAGGAATATGAAAGGAGATGAAATATGAAGCATTTGAGTTGAATTAAATGGATTTTCGGGCTTAAAATGCAAATTATGGGCAATGTGTATCGATGCACATTGAATGTGCATCGATGCACTCTTTAAAGAAGAAACATCGAATGCATTTGGTGCATCGATGCATAAGGAGTGCATCGATGCATCCCTTTAAAATTAAAAACATCGAAGGTAATTTGTGTATCGATGCATGGGTAGTGCATCGATGCACATGTTAAAGAATGCATCGATGCACTGTAGAATGCATCGATGCACTTCAAGGGGAAATTGAAATAGACATTTCTTTTGGTCTAAGAAATGATAGATTAGTGTATATCAATTGGATACTGATATGTATCAATGTATGATTATATAGATAGCGAGCACGGACAAGTCCGGGTCGATTGGCAAGTTAAGATTCGATCGAAAGAGAGGAAAATCATAAAGTGTATTGGAACGTAGTGAGGCCAAGGTGAGGGCACATTAGATAGTGTATTATGTTTAATGGAAATAAGACTTGTGACAAGCTTATTTCCTATAGTAGAATGCATGAATTCATTAATATGAGCATATGTTTGATATGTTATGTGTGTGTTATTGATTGTTACATATGTTAATGATATGAGTGAATAAATGTTTATATGATACATGTTAAGTGTCCATGATATATGCACACATGATAATATGATATAAGTTAAATTATGTAATATGATACATAACTATGAGATAAGTGAAAAAATGTATATATGATAGAGATTATGTATGTGATAAATGAATGATATGACATGAACTACGTGAAAAGAAGCTACTTGATTACAGGTACATGTGAAAGAAGTTATGAGTTTATAAGAACATGTGATATGAATGTGTATATGTAATACTTGAAAGTGAATCATATTATTATATGAATATGAGAAATGATATGATAAAAGCTATGAGCATATGAGATATGACTATGTGAAACGATATAAAAGAGAATGCCCAAGTAAGTGTTAGGAGAGCTAGAGGTATAGTTGGCATGCCAAGAGTCGAGGGTCTATGCGTTTCTTTGGGACATATGTGTTATATGTAGTCCTTTGGGACATCTACGTGGTCCTTTGGGACAAATTCTACGCGCCCCTAGTGGGAATTATAAGAGCTGTGGTGACAGCATAGTGCACAACCACAATAGACTCACGTATCTACAGTTCTCACATGTGTACATGGGCTAATAAAGAGATAATTGTGAAATCAATGTATGTGATATATGTATATGAATTGCATGATATGATATATGTGTGATATGGGTTATTGTATCTGTTACATGAATATATGTTGATGTATATGTGAGTGAGTATAAATAACTCTTATATGATGATATAAGAATTTGTTATAAGTTATAGAATATGAATGTAAGAGATCATATGAATAAGAAATAAGAGATATGAAGTATAATAGTATAGAAGCAAGATAAAAACATAAATGATGATATGTATGTAATTGTTATATGAAAAGCATATGAGTGAGATGATTTGATATGATGTGTATGATATGATAATAATAGTTGTTCCTGCATGATTACAAGTTAGAGTTTACATTATATATTTATTCGCCTCACTAAGTCATAGACTTAGCGTGTAAGTGTTTCACACGCAGGTTCTTACAAGCTTATGGATTGTTGAGGTGCAAGTCAGGTCAACATTTTTCCTTACAAAGTTTCAGATCAGAAAATAGATGATTTAAATGTATTTTATGGTATAAAAGTCTAGTTGGCATATATTTAAAAGATTTGAATTGTATAAGCTCTAAATAGTTCTGTAAACGTTTTGAATAAGTAATATGTTATCAAAGTTTTTAAATTACTCACTATTTTATACAAGTAAATGTTTTAAAAAGTCAATGTGACACCTCAGACTCGGATCCAGGTCGGATTCAGGTTGGGGGTGTTACAATTCATATGTTTCAAACTCGTCCTTTTTTGTTTTTAAAAATTGACTGTCGTTTGAGCTAGACATTAACATGTTGATTGAGATATAATAAAAATATGATCTCAGAACTATTTGAATTGTATTTTATAGATAGACTCTTCGTTTATATTATAATGTTGAGCTAGTGTTTTAATGATTTTGTCGTCGAGCCAGTGCTTGAAATCAACGGTGGTGCATGCTGTCATTATTAAAATATGATTTTATCATATCTTAGTCAACAAGTTAATGTCCAACTCAAACGACTATTAATTTTTTAACAGAAAATGACAAGTTTGAAACATATGAATAGTCGAGTGACCATTTTGTAACTTTGAATAGTCGGAAGACTCAACAAAATAACATCCTATAATTGAGGGAGCACTTTGTAACTTTTAATAGTTAGAGACTCAACAAAGAATCACTATATATGGACCATTTATGTACATTACCCTAGAATTCATATGGATTTTATCATTGAATTTAAAATATTTTAATTTTAACATTAAATTTTCGTTTTAACTTCAATTATCAGTATTGAATTATTAAATCGTTAACAGTGTGATAATATTAATGAATTAATGGCCCAATATTATAATTAAAGTTAAATTAAGATATAAAATATATATATATATATATATATATATATATATTTGACTTCTACGTGTCATCATGTTATTAATGAATTAATGATCTAATATTATAATTGAAGTTAAAATTAAAATCTAGTACTAAAATTAAATTGTTTTAAGTTTAATACTAAAATGAATATAAATCTCAAAATGCAATGATAATTGGTGTATTTTACAAATATATAAAAACATTTCCTTTGAATGAAAATATTTTATATAAAAATTATTTATAAAAATAAACATATTTATTTATAAAACTATTAAACATGAAACCATTGAAGTAGAGGTGAAGAATAGAAAGTAACAGTGATCTAATTAGGAATCAACTGGGATCAGATCGTTCGGGGCATATAACAATCACCAAGGACAGAGATGATATCCTTAATTCCTTGTCCACATGCATCACAAGATTTATTTGTCGATATTCCTCGGTGAAACCTCTCATTATTGATGAACAGTCGATAGCGGAGAATTATCCAAATGAAATGTCTGATACGTTAGGGCCAACAAACGATCATGCAATCGATCATAGGGTATCCTTCGAGTCCCAGGATGAATGTCGCAGTCTCTAATATGCTCCTTTATTGCATGTAAGCCGTCATGACTGGAGCTTTGAGGGCACTCGTTGCAAATAAGACTGATCTAATTTCTTTGTTGGGAACCTCATTATCTAGAATTTAGGTCTCTTTAACTTTGAGTTTAGGGAATATTAGGTATGGCTCATAAATATACCGGTAAAGAGGACAGAGGATGAAGCGGAGTGAGCGAAGTGAACGCAGCGAACATCATCTGCCCTTACAAAGAAAGTCTCGTAGTGGGGGTTACGATTATATGGTTTAGGGGTGTTGGGGCGCAGCCTCGCGGTACGGTACAGGATTATTTTTGTAAATATGTATTAGGGTTTATTTATTATAAAAGGAGATGTAACCAAAACCTATGAGATATTGAATAAAAATTCTAGCGTCGCCTAGGGCACCGAGGACGTAAGCACATTACTGAACCTCGTTAAAATTCTTGTGTTCTTTATGTTTTCTTTACCCGATTATTCAACAATTGGTATCAAATGTCAGGAGCCAAATTCAAAGTTGTAAAATTCGATGGTCATGGTAACTTCGGATTATGGCAAACAAGGGTGAAGGATCTGTTGGCGTAACAAGGGATCATGAAAGCTTTGTGACCTACAAAGTCGGCGTCGATGGAGAAGAAAGATTGGGAAAAATTACAGCAGTGAGCGGTAGAAACCATACGATTATGTTTGGCAGACGAGGTCATGTATCACGTCATGCATCTGTCGTCTCTAGATGAAATTTGGAAGAAGTTGGAAAGTCAGTTTATGTCCAAATCCTTAACTACTAAATTGTATCTAACGCAGCGGCTGTATGGGCTGAAGATGCAGGATGATCATGATTTGGCGCAATACGTGAATGTCTTCAATCAAATCGTTTCTGATTTGGCTCGGCTTGATGTGAAAATTGAGGATGAAGACAAAGCAATGATTCTGTTGTGTTTGTTGCCTCCCTCTTACGAACACATGCTGACTACTCTTACATATGGGAAAGAGACTATCAAAGTTGAGGAGATTATTGCAGCCTTGTTGGCTCACAACCAGCGGAAGCAGAATGCAAGGGAAATCTCTCAAGCTGATAGCTTATATGTCAAGGGTAATTGAGACTGTAGACCGAAGCCAGAGAAGGCAGGGTCTGGGAAGCGGAATTTCATATCCAAATCTAGGAATAAGAAGACAATTCACTGTTACAAGTGCAAGGAGGCGGGACATATAAAGCGAGACTGTCCGAAGTTGAAAAAGCAAATTGATGAGAAGCGAGATAACTCATCCAAGTCTGTGAATGTGGTCGAGGATGACAATTCTGATTGCAGTGAGGGTGATATGCTCTCTATTTTAACGACTCAATTGACAGATGCTTAGATTTTTTATTCTTGATGTTCTTATCACATCACGCCAAATAGGGAATGGTTTTCGACATACAGGTCGGTTAATTCTGGTTCTGTTTATTTAGGTGATGATCGATGTTGCAATATTATTGGTATTGGTGATGTCAGAATTCAGATGTATGATGATTCTGTTCGGACGTTGTGTGGTGTTCGGTATATCCCAGATTTGAAGAAGAATTTGAATTCTTTGGGCACTTTGCACAATAATGGTTTTATCCCTAAGGCTGATGAGGATAGGGAAACCATTCGGATTACTAAAGGTGCTTTGACTGTTATGAAAGGAAATATGACTACAGAGAATATTTACAGATTGTTAAGGAGTACCGTTGTAGGTGGAGTTCATTATGTTGAGTCATGTGATGATACTACCAAATTGTGGCACATGTGTGTTGCTCATCTTAGTGAACGTGGTATGGTTGAATTACATAAAAGAAATCTTTTGTATGGTGTTAAAAGATGGAAGCTCAATTTTTGCAAGCATTGTGTCCTTGGTAAACAGACTAAAGTTTGTTTCAAGACTGAGAAGCACACAACTGAAGGAATTATTGATTTTGTGCATTTTGATGTATGGGGGCCTTCCACGACATCGTCTTTGGGTGAATCTAGGTATTATATTACTTTTATTGATGATTTTTCACAGAAAGTTTGGGTGTATTTTTTGAAATAGAAGTATGACGTTTTTTAGAAGTTCAAGCTATTGAAAGTTGAGGTAGAAAACCAAACAGGACGAAAAATTAAGTGTTTATGGTCTGACAATGGTACGGAGTACACAGATTCACAGTTTCTAAACTTCTGTAGGGAGCATGGGATTAAGAGACATTTTACAGTGTGTAAGACACCACAACAGAATGGTGTTGCGGAATGGATGAACAGGTCGTTGAATGAAAGAGTAAGATGTTTGCGGTTGAATACGGGGTTTCCCAAACACTTCTAGGTTGAGGTTGTTAACATGGCGTGTTATCTTATCAATCGATCGCCAAGGGAATTATTGGCTAGGAAAGTTGCAAAAGAGGTTTGGACTAGTCATGATGTTACTTTTGATTACTTACAGATTTTTGGTTGTCCTGCTTATATGCATGTACCTGTTGATGAGAGATCCAAACTTGATGCAAAATCGAATGAGTGCATTTTTCTGGGTTACAAGACAGGTGTCAAAGGATTCAAGTTCTGTGATCCAGTTGCGAAGAAAATTGTGATCAGTAGAGATATTGTTTTTTATGAACAACACATGTTACAGCAGAAGAAAGACACGACAGTGGTGGATTTCGAGCAGTTTTCAGTTGAGAAACCAGAAACTTCTCAACCGACTTATGGTGGTTCCGTTACGGTTGATTTGCATAATTATAGTCTCGCCAGAGACAGGGTGAGACAGACGAAAATAAAGCCTCCGAACAGATTGGGTTTTGAAGACTTGGTCTCTTTTGCACTTACTGTTAGTAGTGATGACTCGGTTACTTTTCATGATGCTGTTACTAGTCAGGAAAACGATAAGTGGATGGTTACTATGGTTGAGGAGATGGAGTCTTTGAATCATAATCGCACATGGGAGTTAGTTCGCCTTCCTGAGGGTAAGAAGACTATTGGATGCAAATGGGTGTATAAGAAGAAACCAACAGTAACAGAAAAAGAGGGGGAGGAGTTCAAGGCTCGTTTGGTAGCAAAGGGGTTTTCATAATAGAAATGAGTTGATTATGATGAAATTTTTTTCTCCTGTGGTCAGACACACTTCAATCCGAGCAGTACTTGCATTGGTGGGTAGTTGGGATTTGCATTTAGAGCAGATGGATGTGAAAACTGCTTTTTTGCATTGTGATTTAGAGGAGCAGATCTACATGCAGCAGCCTGAAGGTTTAACTCAACCTGGAAACGAGCATTTAGTTTGCATATTGAAGAAATCTTTGTACGGGTTGAAACAGTCTCCGAGTCAATGGTACAAACGATTTGACTCATATATGATCAAGATTGGCTACAAGCGATGTGATATGATTGTTGTGTCTATATTAAGAGCCTTGATGATGGTTCCTTTTATTTTTCTGTTATTGTATGTTGATGATATGTTAATTACTGCGAAGAACATGGATGATGTTATCGATTTGAAATTGAGTCAGGAATTTGATATGAAAGATTTAGGTGCTGCAAAGAAAATTCTTGAAATGGAAATTTGCAGGGACAGAGACTCAAGGAAACTGTGGCTATCTCATCGGGGTTATGTTGAGAAAATACTAGAAAGGTTTGCGATGAGCAGCACAAAACCAGTGAGCAGTCTATTGGCGAATCACTTTAAGCTCTCATCAGAACAGTGCCCTAAGACAGATAAGGAAGCTAAAGATATGGCAAAGGTTCCATATTTTAATGTTGTTGGATGCTTGATGTATGTAATGGTATGTACGCATCCTGATTTAGCTCATTTTGTTAGTCAAGTTTGTAAGTACTTGTCTAAACCTAGTAAGCAACATTGGGAAGCAGTCAAGTGGATCTTTAGGTACTTAAAGGGAATTGTGGGATATGGAATTGTTTTTGGTAGTCAGAGGGATAATCCTTTGGTTGTAGGATATGTGGATTCAGATTATGCGGGTGATTTGGATAATAGAATATCTACGGCAGGATATATATTTACTCTTGGAAGAGGGTCTATTTGTTGGAAGTCTACTGTTCAATCTGTTGTGGCATTATCTACAACTGAAGCTGAATATATGATAGCGGCTGAAGCTGCAAAAAAAGCTTTATAGCTTACTGGTTTAGTGAAGGAGTTTGGTGTTCAGCAAGGTAGAGTTCAGTTGCTTTGTGACAATCAAAATACTATTCACTTGGCTAAGAATCAGGTATATCGTGCTAGAACTAAGCATATTGATGTAAGGTTTCACAAGATCAGAGAGTTGGTTACATCTGGATAGATTTTGTTTCAGAAGGTACATACTGATGAGAATGACGCTGATATGTTCACCAAGCCAATTACGACAAACAAGTTCATGCATTGATTGGACTTGTTGAATGTTTCGAGTTGTTAAAGAATTAAGGTAACCTAACCCACATTGAATGTTTCCTAAGGAGCAGAATATTTGCCAATGTGGAGATTTGTTAGGTATTGCTCATAAATATATCGGTATCGAGGACAGAGGATGAAGCTGAGTGAGCGAAGCGAACACAACGAACATCATCTGCCCTTACAAAGACAATCTCGTAGTGGGAGTTACGATTATGTGGGTTGGGGACGCAACCCTGCGGTACAGTATAAGGTTATTTTTGTAAATATCTACCAGACTTTATTTATTATAAAAGGAGATGTAACCAAAACCTATGAGATATTAAATAAAAATTTTAACGCTGCCTAGGGCACCGAAGACGTAAGTGCATTGTTGAACCTTGTTAAAATTCTTATATTCTTTCTATTTTCTTTACCCGATTATTATTCAACACAGAATGTGCCTTTGATTGGAAAGGTACCAACCCTACCACCTTCATCTTAAATAAACTCTCAAAGAAGTAGCTTCCTTTTGAAGAACTCGTTCATTTTCACGGCTGTGATCCAATTCAAATTTCATCTGTTTAGAGCTCGACTTGAAAATATCTGGTGTTTCGATCTCAGTTAAATAACCGGTCACTGTGAGATTTATGTTGCCACAAAAGTTCCTCATGATCAAGTAATTCTGTACGAATTTCTAGCTCAATGTCTTGGAGATCATCAAATGCAACCCATTGAATTTTATCAAATGCAATAAAAAAGATGCAAACAAGACTAAAATTCTCCTTGGTCTTTTTTTGTTTTTCATTTTCAACTCTTTCTCATTAAGAAAAACAAAGGGAAAAAACAGGTGAAAAAGGGGCTAATGAGCAATTACATTCTGCTCATGATGGTTTAACCCTGTAAGATGTATTTTACCTATTCCTACATTCTAAGGAATAAGGCTATGAAGACCAGTCCCAATACCTGATACCAATTTATCTAACTTAAACCATAACAAACCAAAACTACAACCCTTGTTCCAAATCTAACCAATCCCTATTCAGCAAGCACTCGCCACGCAAACAGGTTTCACGGGGCCATCTTCAGTTGCACCAACCGATCCGTTCTCTTCCACAGCTTTCACATCTCCATTCGAAGTCGATGCAACAGTTGATCTTTCCGATGTCTAGTTTGCTACTGCTGCAGAGTCTTTGTTGTCTGTTACGGGATCATCATTAGGCTCCCCGTTTGAAGCCTGTTTAGGGAGAATTTGGCATGGTTAATATTTAAACAGTATATGCAAGCCATAGATCGGAAAATCTTCAGCAGGAGTTGGATGTACCTGTTTCTGTAAATGTCGATGCTTGGCCTTTTTCTCCTGGATTATCTTTTGTCGAGTCTCGTAGAATTCAAAATCATCAAGAATGCATGTCTTGCTGGAATGTTCCTTAAAGATTTTGAGAATTTGAATCCCTTGCTCAAAGTTAACCTACAGCAGCCACCAACCAATTTACAATGAAGGATAAAAACAACGAAAAGGGGAAATATAACACATTCGAACACACATACACGTATAGAGTACCTCTTGAGTGTCTCTACTATTAGTGACAGGCTTGTTCTCATTGTTGGTAAGGGTTATGTGCCTCAACAAAGAGTTCGAAACATCCTTAACAATGTGCCACTTCACAGGGAAGCAACCAGTCCACTTATCTTGTTGCCAGTATTCTACAGTTTTATTGAAATCGACCGGACCCACCATTTCTGCTAATCCAACAAATTGTCCACTGGTATTAACCTGTAAAATATGGTGCAGAATTGGTGAGAATCAAGCAAATCATATACTCGGTAAATAAGGAAAGCAGATAGTAATGTGATCATACTCACCGAAAACAGTAGAAATACAGGACAACCAGCGGACTTCCCCTTGACCTCATGGAATGCAGCATCAAGTTTTTTGTTGCCATTAGATGTACTGGCCCACACATTGTATTTGATGCTTTTGTGGACATCATCCTCACTATAGGATTTAATAACAAAAAACTTAGCATCTGAATAACTCTCAGGAAAATCTTCTTTATTGTATTGTTCCAGAACTGGAACGAGAGCAACAACGTTCTCATCATTACTCTTATTCTGTGGAAGGTTCTGATCTTTGATAGCTAGTGTTGCAGTTCCAGAACCATCCTTATTCTTATACCCTTTTACTCTGGGTCCTTTGTTTAGCTCATTGAAACCATCGATATTCTCTTTCCCATAACCACGGAACCTAGATTTGTTGTAGTTACCAACATTATACAACCCTGGTCCATTCTTCCGGGCATCATATCCGTATGATCCAAAACCAGCACCACCTCTAACGGTGTTTCCATAACCATAGGTCATATTGTTGGGGTACATGTGGTTCATGTATCCAAATGCTTGGCCTACACCTGATGCAGGTCTAGCTTTGTGCATATTCTGCAGTCCGATAATTAGAACAATTAGGTCAATCAACTATGAAAGAAGCAATACAAGTAATCTTACATCTATTTACCAAGTCCACCTACCAATCTACTTGTGCAACTTTGTATCTTTGTTCACGCAAGTAACTAAAACAGTTCGAAACATACCATGACATGAGGGAAGGCATGGAGATTCTGATTCCCGCCGGATGAGAGGTTCGTATATGAAGAGAACCCACTATTTGCATCAGATTGTCCATTAGGAGACATGGACATATCTAACCAAGGAATTGGCGACCGAATCCCATCATAGCTAAATCTCGGGTCCTGATAACCTTGAGATAGATTACCAGTTGGCAAGCCTCCTTTATAGAAAGCATTGGGATTCAGAGAGGAACTCTTGAAAGTTGATTTTAGCGACCCAGACCCACCACCACTTGCTATAGCGCTTGAATTTCCTTTGTTTGCTTCAACGGGTAATGAACCTTGTTCGGCTACACCAAAACTTGAAACATCAACTTGAGAAGCATTGGCTTGACTAGTTTGAGGAGGTGGTTGGTAATACAGACTCGGATAATAGTACTCTTGCAAAGCATGTAGCTGACCATCATGTCCCATAGCTGGAAGAGGTGGACTGGGAACGGAATAAGGGGCATATGACATGTAACCGTAAGTTTGTGGGTACATGTAAGAGCTATTATCACTGTAGAAATCCTGTCAATAGAAATTAAGCATATCAAATACACACATATTTATCTCAACATGCAACCGGCATAGATCCCAAAGCAAACCGATAGAATTGAAAGACACCTATAGCCGACTAATCTATAACTAATAACAAGTAAAACTTTAATCAAGACAAAAACAAGTTACAACTCAAAATCTATTCGCTACCTTCTTGACAGGCTCAGGAACTTTTGTAGTCTTGGCTTGGGAATCCAGAGACAAGTTCTCCAGTGAATCTGCAACTTCTGTAATTGTAGGAAGTAAAGGATGAAAACAGAACATACAGCTTAAAAATTAAACAGTACAAAATTTGAAATATATCTAAATTACATCACTTAAAGCAATAACAAAAAACCACAACTTCAAGCTATCAATATCACATAAACCTCATGTATGCATATATACAAACACCAACAATCAAAGATCCAAACGAGAAAACACATTCAAAATCATAATCTTCATGAAAGAATCTTATCCAGATCTATAGAAGATGAAAAGCTTGAGATAAACCTTTAAGAAAAAAGGAAAAAAGAAACATTAGACCCTGCTACTGCAAAGATCCAAATATAAAAAAACACATTCAAATTCATGAACTTCAAAAACCTATCAAACTAAATCCATAAAAGCTGAAATTTAACATAAATCAATAGAAAAAAAAGGTACAAACTTTTGAATAAAGTTATAGAAAAAAAAAACCTTTAAAGCTTATTCCAAGAAACTTATATCAAAAGCTTGAAAACTTCAACACAAGAAGCAAACCCTTAAGGGCAAAAGAGAAGACACTAAAAAACCAATAAAGGAACACTCGTATACAAATCTACAGAAACCAAAGCATACCCAGAGGAGTTAAGTTAGGAAGGATACGATCAGGAGTGGCCATGACTAGAGAGATCAAGGGTGGATATTTGGAGTAAGAGAAGTAGAGAGAAGGTGAAGAGAAAAGAAAATAAACCCTAGTGTTTGCAAAGTTAAAGAAGAGAAAAAGAAGGCGTGGAGAAGGGACAGCCGTCAAAAACACAAAAAAGCCTTAGGAGGGTGGGTTTCAGAATATACACACACACACTGCTCACTATAAAAAAAAATACAAAAAATCTTTTTTTAATTGGACTAAAATAAGTTAAACTACATAATATTACTGAATTTTAGATTATATTTTTTTTTGAACTTTAAATTACTTTAATTTTAACATTAAAGTTGTGCACTCAATTATAATACTTGACCGTCAAATCGTTAAAGACTGGATATTTCTTTTGTAAACTTTGTTTTTTTCTATTAATTTCAAAACAATTTAATTTTGAACATTGAACTTAGGAGGGTGGGTTTCAGAATATACACACACACACTGCTCACTATAAAAAAAAATACAAAAAATCTTTTTTTAATTGGACTAAAATAAGTTAAACAACATAATATTACTGAATTTTAGATTATATATTGTTTTTGTTATTGAACTTTAAATTACTTTAATTTTAACATTAAATTTTAGTTGTGCACTCAATTATAATACTTGACCGTCAAATCGTTAAAGACTTGGATATTTCTTTTTGTAAACTTTGTTTTGTATTGATTTTACTATTAAATTTCAAAACAATTTAATTTTGAACATTGAACTTTATGTTAAGTATCGTTTTGAACCTGGATAAAATCGTTAACTTTGTCAGTCATTAAAGTCGATCAATTACGTCTATCATTATTCGTGAAAAGATTAATATAAAAATATTCATATTTCACTCTTATTTTTTATTAAAAAAATGATGGAGCCATGTGTTCTCTCAAAAATATTTTGTATTTAAAATATATATAAGAATAATTACTTATTTAGACTCCTAATTTTAATTTATTAATACTTCTGCTTTATTTGTCGTGTTCTTTATATTTTTCCTTCTGATCTTTATTTACGATTGTCCATGTCCTTGAATTGACTTTTCACAAAAATCATTCAAAATCAATAAAAATATATATAAAGGTTCGATGTTCTAATACTCTTATTCTCTCCTACGGTCATTTGATGATTTTAATTTTAAAATATGTTGTTTATTTGCTCAAAAAATATTTTTCACTACAAATAAAATTCTAAAATTATCAAATCCAAGAAAGTCATCAAATAAAAAAATTGTGAATTCTTTGTGTTTATACATGAGCTTTGAAAATGTTTTATGAAAATAAAAATCTATAAAATGGTAGGGGAAGATGAGACAATTTCGGTGGTGTCTAAGTGTGGTCGTAAAAGGCGTTAGAAAATGATAGTTTTAGCGAAGAATATGGTGAGATGAAATTTTTAAAAAATATAAATATTTTTTAACTTCCACGTCATAACTAAAATTGGCACAATCGTCCAGTTGAAAATGATTTAATGACTTAGTCTTTTAATTGAATTCGAAACAAAATTTTAGTTAAAATTAAATTATTTTAAAATTTTATGATTAAATTGATATAAATATTAAGTTAAATTATATTTAGAGTAATTTACCCTAAAAAACAAAAACAATATATGGATTCCATCGGGTAATCACCAAAATAGAAAAACGGTGATTCAAATGCCTCATTGGCTCCATTTCCTAATCTGGATTTCTTTTATTTTAAATTTGTGGTTAAACTATAAGTTTGGTCTAAATTATTATTTTTATTCTGTTTTACTGCTCAATTTTTTTTTTCAAAATCAAAGGTTAATTTAGTTTTC
The DNA here is from genome assembly GCF_006381635.1 of Hibiscus syriacus. Classification (NCBI taxonomy): domain Eukaryota; kingdom Viridiplantae; phylum Streptophyta; class Magnoliopsida; order Malvales; family Malvaceae; genus Hibiscus; species Hibiscus syriacus. Next base: position 38,977 of record NW_024063094.1, read on the forward strand.
AATTTAATATCTACCATTAAATAATTAAAAGAATTGTTGACGTGACTAGGGCTGTAAATGAGACGAGACAGATCGTGAGCTACTCGATATGGATTCGATCATGGCTCGATAAATACTCGGATCGAATGGACTCGACTCGAGTTCTTAACGAGCCGAAACGAGCTACTTGATATTCGACTCGAAAAGCTCGTGAGCAACTCGAAAATATAATATATTAAGATTTTATTTTTAAAAAATAAATAAATTATTAATAATATTAACATTTATGTATTGATTTTTTTTTTAAATACAGTAAGATTTTCATGTATTTAAAGTTCAGGTTCGAGTTTGAGTTTGAGGCTCTTTTGCACCCCTAGACGTGACATTTTATTTTTTTCCAATGATGCCGTGGTATTACCTTATGATGATGTGTCAACATCACCACTAAGTTTTTAACGGCGGATATCAAAATGAAACCTAAACTAACATTAGTTATGGTCTTGAAAAGAAATAAAATTTAGATATCAAAACGGAAAAAATAAAACTTTATATACTAAATATGTAGTTTAACATTTTTTATTTGTGGGCTTGTTTTTTCTTTTGATCTGTTGAACTTTGGATTTAGTTTCATATTGGGCCAAACCATTAATCATAAGAGCTTTTTTCTTTTCAAATTCTGTGTGTACTAAGTACACGAATGTAAGTTGTAGATTTAATATTGGCCAAACCATTAATCATAAGAGCTTTTTTCTTTTCAAATTCTGTGTGTACTAAGTACACGAATGTAAGTTGTAGATTTAATATTTATATTTTAAGCAACACTCTATAATTGAGGGATTATTTGGTGTATTTTACCTTATAATTTAAATCAAATTTTGCAAGACCATAATTACTTTCATTGACTAAAGAATTGACGGTCCAATTACTTAAAAAGGTTTAGTATTCAAATTTCAAATTTTATAAGGTATGAGATTAAACATGATCAAATTAAAGTACATAAATAAAAATTGTAATTTATATATAGTATAAGACTAATAACTCCATTATTTTCTCCATTCTTAATTGCATTTTCATAGAGATTTATCGACCCACACTGACCAAAATTATTTAAGTTCATAAAAAATATAAATATTAATAAGATTGATATAATATTTTAAATTTAATAAAGAGATATTTTCCTTTTATGAATAATAATAAGCATTTATGTAGCAAGAATGCTATTGTAAACATTTACTCCCCCGTCCCACTCAAACAGTCTATTATTAATTCTTTTTATCAGTTTTTTAGGATAGATTACAAATTTTACCACTAAACTTTATCTTTCTCCTATTTTTCTCATTAAACTTTAAAAGTTTTCAATTTAATCACTAAAACTAATAGATTGGATTTTTTGGTCACTCCGCCATTAAATACTTTACGGCGTTAAAACAACGCCATTTAAAAAAACAAAACTTTCACCAAAACGACATCATTTTGTATCTATATAACAGTCCATTTATAACGCCGTTAGTGAGAAAACAGCTGAGTGGCCAAAAAACCCAATGTATTAAATACAATGAGGAAATTGAGCATACTTAAAGTACAGTGAGTGAAATAGAAGATAAATTAAAGTTCAGTTACCGAATTTGTAATTTACCCTTTTTTTTAATTTTGACCTATAATTATTTAAAATTAATTATTGATAAAAATATAAAATATATTTTTAAAATCTTCAATCAAGTAATTTTGAAATATATATTTTATAAAATTAAATTTTTTAAAATTATTAAAATAATCGTGATCAAAATTTAAAAAATTTAGCTTTTAAAAAATTAAGAGATAAATTTAGTGGAACAGATGTAGTATTTGTTATTGAACATACATTTAATATTTATACTTTTAAATTTTAACTTATCTCGAGACAGAGGTATCTCTTACTCTCTGAGTAAAAATAAGGTTTAACTAAAAAATAAGTAATTGAATCATATGTTTTGTTAATTTTAAAGTTATCATTTTAAGGTCAATTCTATCACGATTATTTAACAAAATTATCAACCACTCAAACATAACATGTGATCAATGTTTATAACTTTTTGAAAATTTTATTTTAAACAAATTGAAATTATTAATTTTTTAAACTCAAATTTCTCTTAAAACTCAAAAAAAAAAATTAAAATCATTAATCTCAAAGTACATTATCAATGTCAACCGCTGTCACGGTCGTCGAATATCCTCACTTGTTCTCAAAATATCACCGTTGAACATCCCCTTGTCGTCCTATTCCCCTAAATCATTAAACTTAAATCATAAATCTCCCTATACTTTAAATTTCCAATACGCAAATTTGTAATCCCAAAATCTATTATCGTCATCGACCACCATTGACATAGCTAACCATCCATTTATCATTGCCTCAACCCTAAATCCTTAAATTCAAATCCCTATATCTCATAATAAACCTTAAATCCCTAATCCACATGCCTAAATCCATAATCCCAAAGCTCATTATCGTTGTTGGCTGTCACTATCATTGTCGAATGCCCACACACCCGTCGAATTCCATTGATGGTCATCCGCTTGTCGTCACCTAAATCTCAAAACTTGATTGAAGAATTAAGGTTTTATGAAAATTTGGAGTGTTTTGAGACATTGAAAATTTTATGGGTCTAGAAAATTTATGATTTTTTTTATAAAAGAATTAAAAATTAGTAATGTGTTAAACACTAATTGATTGATTGATTTAGATGTTTTGTTAACAATCATGACAGAGTTGAGCTTAAAATAATAATTTTTAAAAATATTAAACATATGTTTTGACAAGAAATTACTTTAAACACTTAAAATTAACAAGAGAAATAATTTAAGCACTTATTTATTAATTAAGCCTCAATGACAATGATTCTTATTATATTTTTTTGAAAAAATCATTTAAATGAAAAGTCATATATATATATATATATATATTTGAATAGTTTATGACAATTATAAAATAATATTTGTTTATAATTTTCTTAATACATTTACAATGTATATACCTCTTGTAGACTCAATTATTCAAATTTAAAACTTTTAAGAAAAATAATATTATATTTTACTATTGATATCATACAATAAACTTATAATTAAAATATTCTTAATTGAATATATCAATTCAATTAATGATTTAACATAAATAAATTTTGTCACATACACATTGTGAGTAAACAAAACCATAATGATTTGTTAATCAGATGGTTAAGACTTGTAATTATTTTTTAATATTTAAAAATAGTTTACAAGTTTTATTAAAAAAAGATAAAATATATATAATTACAATGAATGTTTATAATTACAATAGTCAACTAAACACATAATAACAATATTTTCTCATAATCATTAACATAAGAAACTATACATCTAAGATCATAAAAGATTATAAACCTAACCAAATAAAATCTAGCAAAAAGTAGATCTGAATAGATCTGAATGTATCGGTAAAAGAATCGCAAAAGATTATCAAACTATTGAAAGATTACCGACAAACCACAAATCAAAGTTGCGCGAAGTGAAAAACCTATCCACGAACGCATATTATATATCTAAATCCAATCCTAAGGTCTAAAGCATGAAAAATCAACATGATAACAAATAATTGTAATCTTAGTTAATCGTGACAATTTCAAACTCAATCATAAAAAAATGATAAACAAAAACAATAATTAAATAATTGAAAACATGCTAAAATACAAAAATATCTTAAAAATAAAATTTTAAAAAAAATGAAAGATAATATAACAAAATAAAATAAAAATAATAAATACCGATAATCAATAACTAATATTAAAACTAATATCCCCTCACAATTTAAGATTTAGTTTTAATCCCAGGTAAGTTATATTATTTTATTGTACTTGTTGTCAGCTATAGCGTGCCGAGTCCTCCCTTTCCCTCTCTATATTTCTCGAAATTTTTTAATTGAATCGTAAAACTGAACTGAATAATTGAATTTGAAGAATCCGGCAATGGTCGCGCGGGAGTTCAAATTTATTTTACCTCCCTGGAACCACAATGATACGAAATTCCAAAACTACCCCTGCCCCATCACATGACTAGGGATGGCAACGGGCCGGATTCGAGTCGGGTATTGGTCCCCCGTCCCCGTCTCCGTCCCAGTTTAAAAAAACTCATACCGGTCCCCGCTTAAAAATTCGCGTGGATTTAAACGGAGATCTCCATCGGGTAATCGGGGAAAATAGCGGGGAAACGGGCTAAATGGTTATTTAAACGGGTATCGGGCCGGGTATATATATATTTAAATTAAATATATAAATATTATATATATATTTTTAACTTAATTTAAATTTATTAATATTATATATATATATAATAATTATTTTTAATATTTATCGGGCTGGGTATCAGGCCAGGTAATCGGGCCGAGAATTACCAAACCCGTCCCCGTCCCCGTTTAGCATAAACGATTTTTCCCCATCCTCGTTTAGCACAAACGGTTTTTTCCCATCCCAATTTAATTCGATTTTCGATTTTCCCCGTTAAGTTCGGGTTCTTTTGTCATCCCTACACAGGACTCATCCACATTGTAAAGACACATCTCTGACTTTTTTTTGTTAACCTAAATATCACTATTAAAAATATTTTTAAATTGTTACCTATTTCTTATTATTTTTTGAAATAATAGTTTTTTGGATAAAAATGTAATATATTATAACTATTTTTATAAAGTGTGTTTTATTTTACGTGACAATTTAAAAATATTTCAGTTCATATGAAAGTCGTTAGCGATGAAATATAATTTTTAACAGATTATATTAAAAAATATAAAAAATGATTTATTATAAATTTAAAGAAAATTATTATCATTTTAGAGGAGTAATACCAATTATAAACTTAATTCAACTTGTTATAAAACTTAAATGTAACTAAGAAATGACATTACAATAAAAATTACAATATTTATAAACAACAAATAATATTTTATCACTAATGACTTCTTTGTGAATGAGTTTATTAGTGCGGTGGTAATCGGTTTTGTGTGTGGTTTTTCCGTCATCGCCACTAATTTTGTCATTTTGACCAGTATTATTTCTAACATTATCGGCAACATGTGTTGATCATATGAGTTTACTCATTGTCGTAATCGTTATTCGGGTGAGCCCGAAATTGAGCTTCGACTTAAATAAAACATGTTAAAGCAGCCACCGATCATTTTTTTAAACTAGGATGACTGAACACCTTAATTTACCATCTTACCTGATCTACGTTTTGCCAAAAATATGTCGGATTTGGGAGTCGGTTACAGTCAAGGAAGGATTAACACCCTTGTACTGCTCTTTCGGTAACATTTTAATTTCTCGGTTGTCTTAATTGCGAAAATTAAAATTTAAAGATTCATTTCGAATTACTTACCTTTGATCGATTTTAAATGCGTCCTAAAAACAAAGCCAGACGAAAGTTAAATAAAACAAAATAAAATAATGAAAATGATATTAAAAAAGGTTAATATTATGGCCTAAAATTAAAATTAAAATTAAAATGCTAAATTGAAAATACGAGGAGTTAAATGTCAAATTGAAGTTAATTGGGGAGTTGCAACGAAATAAATAAGGATTAAGTATCCAATTTGCAAAAATATAAAAATATAAACGAGGATTAATTTGAATAAATAAAAAATTTGGAGGCAAAATTACACATGGTGGCAAAACGAATTACGTATCAAAATATCAGGGACGACGGTTATCTAAAGCCAAAGATTTGATTTTTACCTTAGATTCGACGTCTCCTCGAATTCTCGGTGACTTTCTTTTCACGACGAGATCCCCCAACGCACTCTCGGTGTCGTTCGTTGAAATACAATCATTGGCCTTGATTTTTTGCTTCTAATTTTTGAATGCTTTTTCCTTTGGGATTTGTTGCCTCGGATATTTTTGCATTTGTGGTTGTTTTGATTGTTCTCTTATTTGTGTTGTGCTTGTGGTTATTCTTCTTGTTGTTATGCTCCAGTGAGGCTCCCTTTTTATAGCATTCGAAGGGGGTTAATGCCCTTGAATAGGGTGTTGTAGTCCCGATTTTGACGGGATTTTGGGCGTGGCCGATTCTCTCGGCATGTAGTTGCTGAAAAAATAGGGGAGGTTTCCCCCTCCGATCTGTTCGGATTTTGTTTCGATTTGATCTCCGAGCTTACTGTGATTGTCTATTTTGGGCACATATTGCTCCCTTGCCGGTGCGTGGTCCTCACGCGCCATACTTGACTCTTGATATCTTGACCATTCAGTGCTCTTGCTACACGTGAAACCCTAATGAACTTGGGCTCCTTTAATCGGGTGGGCTTGTTGGGTCAGGCCTGCCTTCCCGGTTGGGCACCCCACACCCTTGCTAGACTTGGAGTTGGACCTGGACTGAATAAAATAAAATAAATAAAATATAATATAAAATATATAATATATAATAAATAATAAATAAAAATAACATAAAATAATATTAATATAATAAAAACTATATAATATTATATTTTCAAAAATAATATGTTTTCAAAAATTATACGTGCATTCAAAAAATATTTTAAAAACCATATTATATGTTTTCAAAACTATTTTTAAAACTATATATTATATGTTTTCAAAATTATTTTCAAAAAATATTTTTTAAAAAACTATATACTATACGTTTTTAAAATCCTTTTTTTAAAAACTATATTATACGTTTTCCAAATATGTTTTCAAAACATATACTATATATTTTCAAAAACTAAGTTTGAAATTATTTTATATTATATTATATACTGTATAATAATAAAAGCCCTTAATGTCCCGGACGAAAATAGGTGTCTACAACTGCCCCTCTTTGCCCATTTATCGTGTAATGAAAAAATATGGCAAAGATAAAAGGACACAAATTTTCGTTCGGTAAGAAAATGGTCCAAAAGCGAATTTGCTCATGTGAGTCTGATATCTTTTTCTGTGTTTCAAATCCGACTTAATGTCTGTTGACTCTCTTATCGAACATCTTCCGCCACGGAGTTGAAATTCTACTTGAAAATTCTAATAGATCATGGCTCCCTGTTGTTGAGTTGAATTAAGGGTGACTCATTCGTCATGAAGTTGAGTCAATCTTGGATGATTCAAGCATGATATCCTTCGTTTTGAAGTTGAAATCTAGTTCGAAATCTGAACTGGAAAGTGGCTTCTTGTCGCCAAATCGTAGTCAACCTTGGTCTTCTTCTTGGCTTAAAGACTTCGGTTTGAAAATTCGACCGAAAAGTTGTTCCTTGTTGCTACTATGCAGTTAATACGCCCTCGAGGTGAATGGAATCGAACTCGCAAGTTTTCATTGACATATAACCCTTCTCACCTTGAGCTATGTTGTACTAGGTTGGGAGATAGTCCCCTGTTGTTGCAGACGACTCATTTACTGTGAAATTAAGTCGATCCATTGGGCACAATATCCTTCTTCGTGAAGTTGAAATTGTGGGTGACTCATTTACTGTGAAGTTGAGTTATGAGTTTGATATCCTTCGTTGTGAAGTTGAAATCCAATCTTGTGTAAGCTGCATCATTTTGGGTTCAATATCTTTTGCTGTGAAGTTGAAATTGACTCTGACAAGATTTTGCAAAATTATGCATATATGCAATGCTATGGATGTAATGCTCTTATGTGTGCCTAAAATTCATATGAGAAATATGTTATTTTAGGATTTGGAGAGAAATCTCAATCTCTGGTTATCAGTCTTGATGACTCTTGATTCTAGAATCTTGAATTTTTGATTCTTGATCTTGGATTCTTCAACATGCTTAAATTCGATATACAAAATGTTATTTATAGTATTGATTTAAGCAATGTCTTTCAATGAACTAGGTCCATTATCTCGAGTATGGTGCATAAGCCTTGATCGACTTCCAAACATCTGTACCTTTAAAAAATCTTTTGTACAGTAATACGTAGTTATCTTTTCAAAAGTGAATAAATCATTCTCATTTAAATTCAATCCAAGATGCTTAAAAGGAATTGATTTTTTAGAGAAATGATCATATTTATTTATGAAGAAAAAAGAACAAAGAATACATGAAAAATGTTCTGAAAAACCAATATAAAGAAATACAAGTAGTTTCCCTAGATCTCGACGATGCGGACGCCTTTGAACTGATACACCGTTAGACGTCTTTTGAGTACAACTTTTGTCAAGGGGACTTCGAATATGTGACAACATTCGGGGGAATGCAAAGTTCCTCTGAATTGCTAAGTCTACGGAAGACGTGGATGTCGTGATGTTTTACTGTCTTGATCTGGGACCTTTCCATGCGCGAATCCTGGATCATTACCCAAGCCAGCCTTTCAGGTTTTCAACTTGGTTCCATTTTTGGTTTCAAGACGCCCTTTGTGGGTTTTCATCTTGGACCCACATTTTTCTTGTTTTTTCTTCTTTTATTTTTTAATTTAGGGTGCCTTTTCAGGTTTTAACTCTAAACACATTTTTTTTGCTTTAACTTAGGGTGCCCTCTCGGATTTTCATCCTAAGCGAAGTATTTTTTTACTGCATCTGATTTAACGGTATTAGGTAGTTCTGGCCCGTCCATTTCAGTTAGGACCAGTGCTCTTCCGGAGAAAGCCTTTTTCACGACATAAGGCCCTTCCCAATTTGATATCCATTTCCTCTTGTCGACACTAGTTTTTGTCTGTTTATATTGTTATATATATTATTAATTATATATGTTTTTATATACGTTATTATTATATATATTATATTAATAATATTAGTATTATTAAATAATATTACATATGACCCAGAGGCCCAACTATAAATGTGAAGGTCCAGTTACACAAGCAGATCCAGATTCGGGGATATAACCAAACCTGAGATGATTTCGACCCGAGAAGCCCGATACATCCTGACCCAACCCAGAGGCCCAATCCAGCAAGACCCATATAAGGTTTCCATGCTTCTCCATCAGCTGCCAGCAACCATCATCGTTGGATCTGGAGAGATCCAACGGTCCACAGTTCATCTAGAAAAAACCCTGGGGTATCATAACCCTAGGGCTATGATTTCGGGCGCCGCCTCCAACGCCTCCAATCATTTGCTGTCACGACGCCACTGCCTCCAATGGAAGGATCCAGAGGGTGAAGGAGAACCGCACAACACATCGGCCTTTGGTGAGTCACCATCGTAGGTCCGGTGACTCACCGAAGGGCACCCTTGTGACCGATCCAAAGGATGCACCACAAAGCCCTATAAAAGGACTCACCTGCAACGAACAGAAGACATAAACAACAAGAAACCAAACAGCAACAGAGAGACAGAACGAAGCGAAAGCCATAATAAATAGAGAGAAATAACAACTATATAGGGCAATCAATCAATACAAACAAAGAAGAGTCAAAGGACACTTACCCTCGTCAAAGCCCAAAAGTTATCGGAAATATAATTTTACCGAAGTTAAAATCTCAGATCTAGGTCGATTAAGAGGTCTTTAGGATAAAAGGGGCATGGATTTATGTTTATATGGTCAAGGGATTCATTTTGGTGTGGTTTTGTAAAATTGGGCCACCGTTCGATGGCGGTCGATGGAGGTTCTCGGTTACCGATCGGTGACCGACCTTCCATCGACGGGATTTTTTAGAGAGATGTGAGAGGGGTCTCTCTTTAGAGAGAGAACCAAAAATGAGAAAATGAAGATATGGGGGGTAAGAGACCGGTCACATTGGTATTTATACCCTTAGCTAAACGACGCCATTTAGCAAGGGACCTTGGGGTATTTTTCGTGTGGGGTAAATTACATCCGCAAAACCCCATGGTTTTGTAAACTATAATTATGGTCACGAAACAAGGTTTTACTCCTTTTAATTCGGCTTTTCAATTTTATTTATTTTTATTTTAGTCACTATTATATTTATATATATATTTAGGATAAAATTATGCATTTAGTCCTTATTATTTTTAATTATTTATATTTTAATCTCGCATTAATATATTTGGTTAATTATATTATTAGTATATATAGTTTATAATATTTTGAAATAGAGATTGTAATTATATTATTATACAATTTAGTCATATTGTTTTAATAGTTTTTTATCTTTTATTTTATAATATTAGTATCTAAAATTTGTATTCTTTGCATTAATAATATAATATTAGTGTACTTTTAATATATAATTTAATCCATATAGTTATAAAATAGTATTATAAGACTAGTAAATACTATTTAGTAATTATTTTAAATTATTTGTAAATTAATTGAATACAAATTGGTTAATTTATTGTAAAGACATTAATTAATAAATACTGGAACCAATTTTGGGCGTTTTGGAAGAGCTAATCCTTCCCCATATGTAACCGACTCCCGAACTCATTTTTCTGGTAAGCAGACCGAGTTATATTATTTTAATATTATTCTTAGGAATTTTTTATTAAAATAATATGACATTTTGGTGACCAATCTCACTAAATTAAAATATTGGTGGCGACTCTACAATTTAGTGTTTAATCTGATTCAATGAGGATAAACACTTACTTTTTCGAGACTAGTTACACCGTTTGGGGTGTACTATTTGCACTCTCCGTCACCAGGGCAGAGAAACGTCTCGACAGCTTGGCGACTTTGCTGGGGGATTTTTTTTTAAAATGAGAGTCAAGCCACCAATTTATTAATTAGTTGTCTTTGCAGTAGATAATAAATTTGTTTTAATTATTTTTTATTATTTTACTAACTTTTTGTTTTTATGTGTACATATTTAATTAAAGTCTTTAGAATAGAATAATATGATGTATATATTATTTCATTTTATGTTTTTCCTCACCCACTGTGCACTACATTCCTGTTTAAGTGAATGAGAAACTATTCCCTCATGTGGTTTCCACCTCAGTATAGGATAGGGGACTATTCTTTGAGCTCACACCTTATGTTCATCGTGTGGTTTTCACCTCCGTATGGACATAAGGAAGTGTGTTCCTTCGAATTGAACTTAATTTGAAAGTCTGTAATGGACTAAGATTGAGGGCTTGGCAGTCCAAAGGGACACCAACAAAGGACAATTCGTTGACCCTTTTACCTTAGAGTCTAAACCCAACATATAGTAAACCTAGGACTTGAGTCTAGATGGTGCCTAACCTAATTAAGTCTTGTAAGGATAGCACACAAGGAAAAGCATGTTGAGTCTTTTAATTTACGCATTATTACTTTATTTTTTGAATAAATGCATGCGAACTAGAAATCATACGGTTAGGTTATTTTTCCAAACAAAGCACAAAACTAGAAAGCATGAGGATAGAATGTATTTACATATATGATTCTTTTTTTATATACATTTTATTTTTGCCCTGTCTTGTTTATATTTCTTTTTCTTGCATGGCATAATCATGGCATAAACAAAAGGTATTAATTCGAGAGTGATCATCAAAATAAAAAAAATTTCATTATGGACAAAGGGTTTCATGATCAAGTAAACTATAACACAACCAAGAAATGGCATCATGATGAAAATCCGAGGATAGAAGAGAGCTTTGTGCCCAAAGATCGTATGTCCGTTGAAGAACAAAAGGAGATACGAGAGAGATATATGAGCAAATGTCCAAGATGATGGATAAAATATCTGTTTTGACCAATGAAAAAGAGACTCCTGCACAAAGGAGAAGAGATCTCAATGAACCTAATTATGCAATCTCATATATACAAGGGACTTATGATCCTAACCAATGTGAGAAATTTTGCACAGTCATCATCCATACCAATAATTCGTCAGGAGATCCTAAGGAAATAATTGTAAAAGTTCCCAGAGATGAAAAGAAACCCTGTATTCAGAACTCATCATCATTTAAGAGTCATTTCCTAACTTCAGAAAATCAGGATCAATATAGTTTGGTCATTGATTATCCTGGTAGATCGATACTAAAGGTATTCAAAGATAAGAATATCAATGGGGGCATCCAGAAGGAAGGAATTTCGTTGAAGAATGAGGCTCAAATACGTCATTTGGAAACTGAAAATGATAAAATGAGGGCAGAAATAGAAACTATGCGTGGGGATCTCCAAAAGATCAGTCAAGCCTTTCAAAAGGTTGGTTTAGGAAATACCCCAGAAGAGTGGATAACATGGATCATTAGACTAAAAAAGAATTGTAAGAAACATGAAGATCAGGGTAAGAAGTTTTTTCATGATCTACGAGTTGCAGAAGAAATGCACAATACTACCGACATCAAGTTAAATAGATGTCAAGCCAAAAATCAAATTTTGAATATGGTCATAATCAAAATGGAGGATTCACATCATATCCATCAGTGTGGAATTGAAGCTGAACTAGAAGACCTTAAAGCCAAAAATAAGAAATTGATAACGTTTTTAGATCCTTTACAAGAACTCATTGATCACAAAGATTCCCTTTCAAGGAAAAATGGACAGTATTGTTTACAAATCCAGGAACTGACATGTAGGTTGAAGGAAAAAGATAATGTCATAAAGAAAGTTGATGCCCAAGCGAGCAATGCGGCTCGTAAACTGATTGATTTAGTTGGTTTTACGCAAGAGTTAAAGTAGATTGACAACTCTACACCTGAGCACGAGTGGAAATCAACTTGGCTTTTTAAGGAAATAGAGAAATTGGGAGTTAAAGCTATCCCTTATATGCAAAGTTTGTTTGATATATCAAAACGTTTTTTGTTCAATAAAAGTTTTTTTAAGATAATCACTCTTGAATAATACCTTTTTGTATACATACATTTGCATTACACAAATTGCATTCTCATTTTTGCATTTTTACACTTGCATTACATTTTTTTAAGTATTGTTACATACATGTAAATAATTCATGAAAGGTTTTTGTAATAGTAAAACCGAGATCATTCATTCATATTATTATGTCATCATCATGGAAACAATGGGGCAATCTCATGAGGGATTACAAGATCATCTACAAGAATAATTTGATGGGTTACATCAAGATACGAGTAATGAAACATCAGGATCGAGTCATATGGTCCAAGTAATAGAAACTAAGACTTCTGATGAAGAATAGATGACCGCTAAAGAGCAACAATGCTATCGGATTAATGCATCGAGAATGATAACATATCTTGGGGTATCCCACTCGAACCTAAAAAATAGCCTCATTAACTATGCACAATATGAAGATGAATTCAAGCTGGTGGAGAAAACAATCAAAGCTATGAATGATGTTAATATCTCTGACGAAGAACTAGAAGCAAGAGAATTCAGTTTGGTTCCAGATTTGGTTATCCTCCATAAATTCAAGATGCCTGATTTTGAGAAATATGATGACACCAGTTGTCCCTTAATTCACCTGAGAATATTTTATAGAAAAATGGAAGAGTATCTAAATTTTGATGATTTGTTAATTCACTCTTTCCATGATAGTCTTGTTGGGCCAGCAGTAATATGGTACAATCATTTAGACCGAGAACAGATCAAGAATTAGGTTGATTTAGCTGATGCATTTTTGGGACAATATCGACATGTTTAAGGCTTAGCTCTCAAACGTAAAGATCTTCAGGAAATAAAGATGAAAGTCAATGAAGGATTTCAATATTATGCCTTAAGATGAAGAGGAGTGGCAGCACAAGTTCAACCTCCCATGATAGAAGAAGAAATATCATATATGTTTCATGAGTCCCTTCCAACTCCTTTCTATGATTTAACGCTGGCAAGTTCAAAAGATGGATTTAAGTATCTTGTTACAAGTGGAGAATTGATTGAAAATGCAATCAGAGAAGGAAACTTAAAAGTCGCGTCCAAAAGTCCACTTGATGAAAAAGCAAATGTTGATGATGTGAATGAATGTCACATCCAAAGTCCCCGTAATTGCAAAAGAAAAAGGAGCAATTGGTGGTTCAGACCAACCATAGAAAATTCCACGATCAAGAAATACTTTGGAGGTGTTCCAAACTTCTATCTCAGATCTGTACACTCATTTGATTAAAAGTCAATACATCTCACCGAGGCCAACGAAAGTACCACCAAATCCTTCTGCTCATAGTTATGATCAGGATAGTGTTTGTGATTTCCATTTGGGGGTATATGAGCATTCTACAGGGAGTTGTAGACCACTGTTAAAGGAGATAGAGATGTTTGTTGACAATGGGACATTGACACAAGAATTAGTGGAACAATGGATGACAAACTCAAGTGGGCCATCAAAGCATGATTAAGTTAATTGTCATCATATTGGATGAGTAATGGGGCATCTTGATTAAAGAAGAGATCATTTCATCAATTATAGACTTTATCTTATTTTGTAGCGTCTTGTTTGAACATGTTTTTTTGTTCATTTCTCTACCTTTTTATAATAAAAGTGTGTTGCTTTTAAGGTTATGAACATTGAATCAATTTCACAATCTTGAAGTTCTTTGAGTATCATTAGATTAAAAGCACTTTACAATTAGAGTTATACATTTTTAGCAAAGTATCAAGATTGAATACCAGAAAAAAAGGACTCTGACCTTACCTAAGAAGAAATGCATCCCAAACACTACCCTTTCCATAAATATGAGAGAACCTTCTCTAATTAAAGGAATTAGACAAAAGGCTGGTATTGATATTTAGAAGCATACAACGTGAGGCATCTTTCGTGACATTGCAAAGCTAACTATATTATTTTCTATTAATGAGGTTTGACGATGAAACTTTGATAAATATAGTCTAAAGTCAGCTGCTGGTGAATTAAAATTTGATAATGAGATTTTATGACTTTCACCTAACACGTAGACTATAACATGTTCTTTGTAAAAAGTAAAAGTCATATAAGCAGAAAAGTTGTCTCTTTAGAGCAATTGGTTAATAGCCCTGGCTGTATGGATATTTTTCAATTAGTCCAATGATGGCTAATGTCAATAGAGCTGACTTCAGCCAAAATGACAAAAAAGTTGTTGTAAAAAGTGAAATAAATACCTGTTATAGTCTATTTCACACATGTACACACAGAAATTTCATTGTTAGATCGATGTTTTCACATTGCTTTGAATAGAATCAAAGATTTCAAAGAATTGAAATGGAAGTACTTTAGAAGGTCTAGTAACTGTTATGCTAGATTGTGTCATTTTGTATGCATCCGGTTAAAGATACCAAGTCAAGAAAGTGAGGCATGCGACAATATTCACAAAGAGCGAGAGAGGAGTGACATCTTCACTAAGATGTAACCATAGAAAATAGGGAAGCCAATATGAAACTAACCTCTCAATCTTGATACTTGTCAAAGAACTATAACTCTGAAATAGTAAGAGTTATTGATTCTTTTGATATTCTTTGAATTCATGTTTATGATTTGATTCTATTGTGAACATGTAGGGACAATATTTTACAAAATTCTTTCATTCTTTGATAAAAAAGGGAGAAAGAACATTTTTTAGACATGATGGTCTTGAATGAAAAAGGGCTCCTGAGGAAAGTCAATGAGCAAGGCCAGAATGATGAAATATTTCATATTCTTGAAAGTAAGTGGCCCGAAAGATAAAAAATTTGAAGACCAAACTTATACTATTTCCTTTATGACAACCAGTCAAGAAGAAGATGATCACCTTATTTAGAAGAGGCACATATCTCAAACATTTATGTCAAAAGAATTGATTATCTCTTAAGTTTGTGACAACATGAAGAGAATCCCTTAAGTTATTTAAACAACATTGTTGTTTAGTAACACTGGAATGAAAGCATTCAAGATTACGAGATTTGGCACCAAGGAAGCCACACATGTACCTACAAGGGAGCATTATCAAAACTAGGACCTCATGAGAAGCATGAATGAACATTAAGAGTAAACCTTACAACTTGGAATGTTGGGATATACTGAAGGCCCATATTAGAAAAAAATGATTACAACCGGGTATTCTATATGATCACATCAGTAACATTTGTATTAGCAAAATGCTAGGGCATTTTAAAGAGAAATGATCAACGTAGGGCATTTTGAAGGCTCATATTAATAAGAAACAGAGGTTGGGGTATGCTGAAGACCCTTATCATCCTATGAAAATGTCTTTGATTTGAGAAAATATTTCCAATGAGACAAAAAGGTATGAAGAATGAAAATGGTGAAACCATGACAATAGAATTGACTATACATCACTGTTTTGTCTACCATACAATTACATTATCCCCACAGAAGTCACAGGAAAGGATGAATGTGTTGTCAAATGTTTTACGAACCAGTAATCATGGTGTTGAACCAATGTTGCGATCATGTGGTTGACTTAAGATAAAGTTTGTCTTCACACTCCAAGAGTTAAAGATGAGAAATGATGAAGGTTTCTCTCCATTAAAGAAAGTTGGAACTTTAACAACAAGAAACTAGTGGAGCCAACTAAGATTGATAGATGGTTTGTTGTTAAACATTTCAACATGATATGGTTTGAATAACCTTGTTTGAGATATGATTAGATGTGAAAACATGAAAGGAATTAGGATAAATCCTTCATGTGATATATTTCAAGAGTCAAATCAGAAAAAGCGTGGCTGATATCTTGATTAAATCTATGATGAGATTGGCATAGTTATGTCTACATTTTGTAAAGATGATAGATTCTCTTTTCAAAGACAAAAAGATTTACTAGATTTCTACACAAGTTCAGATAGAGACAACTGGTATTATCAAGAAAAGTGAGGCAACAAGGTCATAATTCTGAGTATGGCAAGAGTCTCATAAATGAAACAATTCTTCTTGAAGGCAAAAGAAGATACAAAGATACAAGTTGACCAGATGTTTGATAAAAAATGGAAAAGAATGATCAAGTGAGAGAAGATCAAACTTTGGAATCAAAAGAAGATTGAATCAACATTTTTGCATTCATGAAAACATCATTTGCATAAAAGAGTATGCATTACATTGATACATTTGACTGCATTTACATAGATACATTTCTCACATGAAGATTCAGGAACAAAATACCTTATGAGTATAAGGTAGAATCTAAATCACAAATACATGAGTCATGTTTGGAGAGGCAAACATGTGAAGAATAGATGAACGTAATCCATACAGAAGAAGTATTGGGGCATGCCCAACCAACAAGTTGTTTCGAAAAATGAGAAAACGATTTTCAACGTTTCTCATTCAATTTTCCAAAAATGAAAAGTAAGAAGTTTCTTACTTAGTAAACTATTTCCACGAATTTGTAAATCCTTCGGGTCATTTGTCAGTCTTTCGAGCCAGATGATAAGTCCTTAGGGCCATCCGTCAAACCTTTTGGTAGGATGTTTACATATGATTTTCGCATGAAAATGAGATAGTGATTTTCAAATTTTCTCATTTAATGTTCTAGAAAATCAAATTTATCACGAATTTATAAATCCTTCGGGTCATCTGTCAGTCTTTCGAGCCAGATTATAAGTCCTTAGGGCTATTCGTCAAACCTTTGGGTAGGAAGTTTACATATGATTTTCGCATGAAAATGTGATAGCGATTTTCAAAATTTCTCATTTAATGTTCTAGAAAATCAAATTTATCACGAATTTGTAAATCTTTCAGGTCATCTGTCAGTCTTTCTAGCAAGATGATAAGTTATTAGGGTCATCCGTCAGACCTTTGGCCAGGATGTTTACACTCTTTAATTACAGTCTCCACGGAAGAGTAGTGGAACGGATTTTTATCAAAATTTGTAGTCAACTGGTCAAAAAAACTTATTGTCTTTTTATCTTTGCTTTATTCTTGTTTACACAAAAATAAGCAAAGAGGGGCAGCTGTCGACACTAGTTTTTGTCCGGTTATATTATTATATATATTATTAATTATATATGTTTTTATATACATTATTATTATATATATTATATTAATAATAATATTAGTTTTATTAAATAATATTACATATGACCTGGAGGCCCAACTACAAATGTGAAGATCCAGTTATACAAGCAAATCTAGATTCGGGGATACAACCAAACCCGAGATGATTTTGACCGGAGAAGCTTGATACATCCTGACCCGACCTAGAGGCCCAATCTAGCAAGATCCATCTAGGGTTTTCATGCTTCTCCATCAGCCGCCAGTAACCATAACTGTTGGATCTGGAGAGATCCAACGGTCTACAGTTCATCTAGACAAAACCCTAGGGTATTATAACCCTAGGGCTATGATTTCGGCCGCCACCTCCAACGCCTCCAATCATCTGCTGCCACGGCGCCACCGCCTTCAATGGAAGGATCCAGAGGGTGAAGGAGAACCACATAGCACATCGGCCTATGGTGAGTCACCACCGTAGGTCCGGTGACTCATTGAAGGGCACCCTTGTGGCCGTCCCAAAGGATGGACCACTGAGCCCTATAAAAGGACTCACCTGCAATGAATAGAAGACAACAACAACAAGAAACCAAACAGCAACAGAGAGACAGAACGAAGGGAAAGCCACAACAAATAGAGAGAAATAGTAACTATAGAGGGCAATCAATCAACGCAAACAACGAAAGGAAAACAAACAAAGAAGAGTCAAAGCACACTTATCCTCGTCGAAGCCCAAAAGTCGTCGGAAACATAATTTTACCGAAGGTAAAATTTCAGATCTAGGCCGATTAAGAGGTCTTTAGGATAAAAGGGGCTTGGATTTATGTTTATAAGGTCAAGGGCTTCATTTTGGTGTGGTTTTGTAAAATTCGGCCATCGTTCGGTGGCGGTCGAGGGAGGTTCTGGGTTACCGGTTGGTGATCGACCTTCCATCGGCGGGATTTTTTAGACAGATGTGAGAGGGGTCTCTCTTTAGAGAGAGAACCAAAAATAAGAAAATGAAGATATGGGGGGTAAGAGACCGGTCACATGGGTATTTATACCCTTAGCTAAACGACGCCGTTTAACAAGGGACTTATGGGTATTTTTCGTGTGGGGTAAATTACATCCGTAAACCCCTATGGTTTTGTAAACTTCAATTATGATCACGAAACAGTTTTTACTCCTTTTAATTCGGCTTTTCAATTTTATTTATTTTTATTTTAGTCACTATTATATTTATATATATTTAGGATAAAATTATGCATTTAGTCCTTATTATTTTTAATTATTTATATTTTAATCCTGCATTAATATATTTGGTTAATTATATTATTAATATATATAGTTTAGAATATTTTGAAGTAGAGATTATAATTATATTATTATACAATTTAGTCATATTATTTTAATATTTTTTAATCTTTTATTTTATAATATTAGTATCTAAAATTTGTATTCTTTGCATTAATAATATAATATTAGTGTATTTTTAATATATAATTTAATCCATATAGTTATAATAAAGTATTATAAGACTAGTAAATACTATTTAGTAATTATTTTAAATTATTGTAAATTAATTGAATACAAATTTGTTAATTTATTGCAAAGACATTAATTAATAAATACCAGTACCAATTTTGGGCATTTTGGGGATGTTAATCTTTCCCCATACGTAACCGACTCCCAAACTCATTTTTCTGGTAAGCATCCCCGAGTTGTATTATTTTAATATTATTCTTAGGAATTTTTATTAAAATAATATGACATTTTGGTGACCAATCTCACCAAATTAAAAGATTGGTGGCAACTCTATAATTTGGTGTTTAATATGATTCAAGAAGGATAAACACTTACTTTTTCGAGACTAGTTACACCGTTTGTGGTGTACTATTTGCACTCTCCGTCTCCAGGGCAGAGAAACGTCTCGACACCTCTGAAATATTTTTGAATTGTCCAAATATTTTTTAGCACGAGATTTCCCTTATGGAATACTCTTGGGTGTACCTCCTTATTATGTGCCAAAATCATTCGTTTTTGGTATCTTTGACCATGATAAATGACTTTCAACCTCTTTTCTTATATTAGGTTTAATTCATCATATCGAGTTTGTACCCATTATGCATCATCTAGTCTAACCTCCGACAAAACCCAGAGCGATGAAATCTCTACCTCAATGGGCAATACTGCCTCCGTCCCATATGCTGATGAAAATGGGGTTGCCCCAGTCGAAGTTCGTACTAAAGTTCAGTAAGCAAACAAAGAAAAAGGTAATATCTCGTGCCAATCTTTGTATATCTCATTTGTTTTCTCCACAGTTTTCTTGATATTTTTGTTTGGTGCTTCTATCGCTCTATTCATCTTTGGTCTATAAGTAATAGAGTTGTGATGCTTTATATTTAATTATTCACAAGCAGCATCCATCATCTTGTTGTTTAGGTTTGTTGCATTATTGGTTATGATTCTCTCGGGTAAACCATACCAACATATGATCTCTTTTTTAAGAACTTGAAAATAGTGGATTGAGTGACGCTGTCATATGACACAACTTCTACCCATTTGGTAAAATAATCAATTGCTACCAGAATGAATCAATGACCATTTGAAGCTTTTGGATGGATTTGTCCAATGGCATCCATGCCTCACATAGAAAAGGGCCACGGAGCTGTCATCACGTTAAGATGGTGTGGCAGAACATTTATCTTATCCCCAAAGATTTGGAACTAATAGCAACTTCTAGGATAGTTGGTGCAATCGTCTTCCAATATGGACCAGAAATATCAGCATCTCATAATTTACCTCGACATCATATGTCTATTTGCATACATTCCGCAAACTCCGTCATGCACCTCTTTCAAGATCATCTTTGCCTCATCTGCATCTACACATCTTAACCGGACTTGATCGTGACTTTTCTTGTATAAGACTTCCCCATCAAGAACATATCCAACCGCCATCATTTTGGTGGTTCTTTTATCAGTTTCGGTGGCTTCCTCTTAATAACTTCGATTTTTGATGTAGTGTAAGATGTCGTGGTACTAGGTTTTAGTGTCTTTTACTTCTTCGATTTGGTAACAATGAGTTGGGTACTCATACGATTGCATGTCAAGGTAGAAAAGGCACCGACCATTTGATTCTCTTCTCTAGGCACGTAATAGAAGGTGACTTCATCAAACTCTTCGAGTAGATCGAATATTAGCTTTCAGTATTCCACCAGCTTTACATCTTTCATCTCCCATTCTCCTCGAAGCTGAGAGATTACTAAAATTTAAATAATAACTTCAAAACACCGAATAAAAAATGATGCCGTCAAAACACCGAATAAAAGACTGGTTAACATGAAATTATTTTAAAATTTAAATACCGAAATAAAAGAAAATAATTTACATTAGTTACTAAAATAAAACATGCACAAATTCCTAGGCCAAATTCGAATAAAAATATAAATTAGTGACTAAAATATATATAATAAAAAAATATAGGCTTAAAATAAAACATCATAAATTTAATTAATGTCTAAAACCAATCTTTACAGACTAAGAAGGACATAAACTATAATTAGTCTCAAAAATGTGAAACACGCGTGTGAGATTACAAAAAAAAGGAACTAAACTTGATATTATCCCTAAAATTTTAAAAAACACAGAGACAAAGGGTTCAAAACTACGTCATTTTGATCCCAATATTTAACCCCCCACAACACCTCCAATTCTATCATTCTTCCTCATTTTCATACTTTTTCTTCTCTCTCTAAAGAGAGAAGAGAGAATTCTCTATTGCCTCTCTCTAAAAACTCCCTCACCGGAGGGAAATTGGAGGGAAGCCGATCACCGCATGCCGTCATCGACAGCTGCCACCGACCACCGCCTACAATGGTTGGAACTTCCCAAAATATACCAAAATGGCCCCCTTTTTATCCTAAAACCGAATCTAAAGTTCATTTCTCTGAAAACTCACCAGAAAATCCTAGATCTAGGATAATACCTCTCGAGAAAAGATAGCTCCGGCAACTACTCGGCTTCTCGATGTTCTTCCGATCCAAGGTATGTTCCTCTTTTCCTTTTTTTTTTTACTTCTGTTAGTATTTGGTTCGAATGGTATGGGGATTTTAGTGGGGTTTCGAATATATTTTTTCGTATATTTTTTTAGAATGCCCGAATCTCTTTGTATCCTCTGTTCGTGCTCTCCCCTTGGTTTTTTCAAATCTGAATCTCCCATCGAATGTTTTTTATGCATGACTTTATAGACTTCTAAACCCTTTATTTTCGGCTAGCTTTAGCCTACTAGTTGGACTAAAAAACTAACTTGTTTTTTCTATTTTATTGCTTGGTTGTGCGTCGGATAACTCGGAGATATGGGTGATGACCGATGGAATGAGTTATCTCTGAGAGTCCTCTCTTTACCCGTCGGTTGTTCTTGAACGAGATGTGCGACACTGCCATCTGAAGAGGAAACCCTAGCCATTTTTGCATGTATGCCATTGGATCAGTTCGGGTCCAACGGATCCAGTGATGCGGCGCTTGAACTGGAAAGATGGAAACCCTAGCTTCCATTGGC
The DNA here is from genome assembly GCF_006381635.1 of Hibiscus syriacus. Lineage (NCBI taxonomy): Eukaryota > Viridiplantae > Streptophyta > Magnoliopsida > Malvales > Malvaceae > Hibiscus > Hibiscus syriacus. The sequence goes on from NW_024063094.1 coordinate 61,189, forward strand.
TTCCAGTGTTGGGTTTGGTCTGCTGGGCTAATTGGGTCTCGGGTCAGTTTCTACTAAAAGGAAAAGATGTATTATGTAATGTAATGTAATATATATATATATATATATATATATATATATATATGATGTAATATGTATAAAAACATATACTATACATGTGTTATATAATACATGGACCCAATGTATACGCCACTATAGTATATAATATAAAATATAAATGTAACATATATACTTATAATATGCAAATAAATACTATATAACATAGAAAACTAATAAAAAAACAAGACTGGACGAAAATGAGTGTCTAAAGCTGCCATTCTTTATCATTTTTCGTGTAACGAAACATAGTACAAAGATAAAAGGACACAAATTTTCGTTCGTTAAGAAGTGGTCCCTGAGTCTAATATCATCCCTTATGGAGTTGAAAATTGACTATGATATTGCAATTAGGAATAACTCTCTGTTAGATTGAGTTACGGATGACTCATCAGTCGCGAAGTTGAATCAATCTTGAGATGATGCCCTCTTTCATGAAATTGAAACTGTAGTTTGGAATTTGAATCAGAAGGTGGCTTCTTGTTGCAAAATTGTAGTCAACGTTGGTCTTCTTCTCGGTTTAAAGACCTTGGTTTGAAAATTCGACTAGAAAGTAGTTTTTCGACACTACCATATGGTTGATATACCCTCAAACTGAATAAAATCAAACTCGAAAGTTTTCGTTAATAGATAACTTTTCTCGATTTATGCTATGATGTTGGAATATAGTTTCTTGTCACTAAAACACAGCTAATCCAAATCTCCTTCTTGACTTAAAGACCTCGGTTTAAACTTTAACTGAAAAGTAGTTGATACGTCATCGAGTTGAATACAATCAAATTCGAAAGTTTTCATTGACAGATAACCTTTCTTGCCTTGAGTTATGTTGTACTAAGCCGAAAGTTTGGCCCATATATTATTCTTGACTTAAAGACCTCGGCTTTAACCGGAAAGTAGTTTCTCGATGTTACCATGTGGTTGATGTGTCATCGAGCTGAATGGAATCAAACTTGATAGTTTTTGTTGACATATATCTTTTCTCGACTTAAGTTATGCTGTAAATTTGACATGCCCTTGAGCTGAATGAAATCAAACTCGAAGGTATTTGTTGACAAATAACCCTTCTCACCTTGAGTTATGCTGTAAATTTGATATGTCCTTGAGTTGAATGTTATCGAACTCGAAGGTATTTGTTGACAGATAACCCTTCTCACCTTGAGCTATGCTGTAAATTTGATATGCCCTTGAGGTGAATGTAATCAAACTCGGAGGTCTTTTTTTATAGATAACCTTTCTCGCCTTGAGCTATGTTATAAATTTGATATGCCCTTGAGCTGAATATAATCAAACTCGAAGGTCTTTTCTGACAGATAGCCCTTCGCCTTGAGCTATACTGTAAATTTGATATGCCCTTGAACTGAATGCAATCTAACTAGAAGGTCTTTGTTGACAGATAACCCTTCTGGCCTTGAGATATGCTATAAATTTGGTGTCTTGAGCTGAATTAAATCAAACTCGAAGGTTTTTGTTGATAGATAACCCTTCTCGCCTTGAGCTATGTTAAAAATTTGGTATGTACTTGAGCTGAATGTAATCGAACTTGAAGGTTTTGGTTGACAGATAGCCCTTCTCGCCTTGAGCTATGTTAAAAATTTGGTATGTCCTTGAGCTGAATGTAATCGAACTCGAAGGTTTTGGTTGACAGATAACCCTTCTCGCCATGAGCTATGCCGTAAATTTGACATGTCCTTGAGCTGAGTGTAATAGAACTCGAAGGTTTTTTGCTGGTAGATAGCCATTTTCGCCTTGAACTATGCTGCAAATAGTTCCTTTAAGTGAAAAATGGCTCCCTTTCACGAGTGTAAGCCAATCGTAGTTCTTCAGATGACTCCCATGCACAGGAAAGCCAAGAGGTAAATTCTTTCAGCCGGATATCATTCGTGATGGAGTTGAAGTCAGGCTTGAAGACGTTAACTGAAAGCTAGCCACTCGTCGTTGAGTTAAGCTGAACTAGATACATTCTGAATTGGTTCTCGAACCAGTCTGAATTTGATTCCAAGAACTGTCGATCTTTTAATAGATCAAATTGGTTGAGGTGTAGCTTCTTGTTAGTGATTCAAGCAACCACCATCAATTTCTGAGGTGCTTTTGAATCGAGTATCTTTTGCCTTGAAGTTGAAACTTGACTCTAAAAGTTACAAAAAATTATGTATGCTAAAAAATGATAAATGCGATGCTTTTAAGTGTGTCTAAGATGCATGCAACATGAATTAGTTCTGTTTTATCTTTTGGATGGAGCATTATTTTTTCTATCGGTCTTGTACTCGGAATCGACCATGCCCCATTTTCTTCTCAGGTTACAGCCTTTCACATTTGAGAATGTCCCGTTTGAAAATGTTTTTTTTCTTTTCTCTTATTTTACGAGGGAAAAAAATGAGAATATAAGTATTCTGTAAAACATTGCCCCTTAATTCAGGCTCGCAATCGAATCAAATCATAAACATGAATTTACAGAAAATCAAAAGAATTAATAACTCTTTAATGCTTTCAGAGTTATAGCTCTTTGACAAATATCCAAGTTAATGAGTTGGTTTCAGGTTGGCTTCCTATTTCTTAAGGTTTTGGCTACCAAAATGTCATTTTTTTAACATCACAATATGCCCCTCTTTCTCAGTTTGGCATTTTAGTCGGATGCGAACAAAATGATGCAACTGGCATAATCAATTACTAGACCTTCTATTTCGGTCTTTTAAAATCTTCCATTTGTTCAAGCTTTGTAGGCTCCTTTAACAAAGGCAGTGCAAAAATATCAGTCTAAAAATGAAATTCCTGACTGCTCGTGTGAAATTGACTATAACAGGTGTTCTTTAACTCCCTTAGTCCATCTTTACCAAAACTCTTTATTTAGATAAATTTTATTTAATTTGCCATTGTCTGGCTAGCTGAATCCATAAAGCCGGAGCGTTTAACCAATTGCTCTAGAGGATAACTCAATATTATAATAACCTTTATTAGGTTAGTTGAACCTTATCCATAGAGCCGGGGCGTTTAACCAATTGGTCAGAGGGACAACTCAAGCTTTATTGTATAGATATTATAATCACCTTTATCAGGTTAGTTGAATCTTATCCATAAAGCCGAGGCGTTTAACCAATTGCTCTAGAGGGACAACTCAAGCTTTATTGTATCTATATATAATATTATAATCTGGGTATACGGATCCAATTTCTTAAGTTTGTCAAGAACATGTTATAGTCTAGGTGTTGTTGAAAGTCAAGGAATCTTATCTTTAGAGTTCAATTTCCAAGCAACTAACCTAAACTAGATTCACCTACTCAACTATTTCATCTGTGAAGATCATTATCATCATTGAATTTCCTCAATAAAAGTATATTAATGTCATACATAAGAGATGCCCCATGTTGTCTGCTTCAATGCATACCTAATACCAAGCCTCTTGTTCATTCCCTTATGAAGGGAGAAGGCTATATCGGCCCCTACAAGAGAGGCGATATAGTGTTCGGGTATCTTTTGGGGTAAAACCAAGGGTCATTATTTGATCATGTCACTTTATCAAATATTTGTAACTCTGATAATTTACAGAGTTTTTAATTCAGTTGATATTCAAAGAATTTCAAGTTTTAAATTTGGTTCAATGCTCAGCATAAATTCATTTAAATATCCATATGAAAAGAAAGTTCAAAAAACAAGTTACTAAAATGAGAAAGTTTAAAAAACAAATTCAAACAGGATGTCGCAAAATAGAATAAGGCCTTATTAGGATGCCCACTAGTTGGATTAGGGCTTTCATATGCACTTGTTCCTCATTTCTCAATCGTTTCACTTGTCGGGCTCCTTTTGATATACCCTTATACGCACAAATTTATGCTCTCTTCTGAGCAACTTATTGGGAAATCCCACTTCTTTGTGATTTATCAGCTTTTCCTTTCCTGGTTGGAAATTGGGCCCAAATTTAAATCCAAAACGGTTTTCCTTGGTGATGATAGTTTTGGTTGGATCCTGAACGCATATTGCAGCTGTGATTGGCATAATATTCTTCAGACTTTCTATGCTGCCCAAAACCCCTCTTACCTTCAGGAAATCTCATATAGGTGTTTGAGGCATCTTCAAAGTTACGTCTGTCCTACTGATTCTTAAACCCATGAGCCAGTCCCACTGATTCTTAAACCCACGAGCCAATCTCGGACTACATTCATGGAAGCCCTTTTACTTGGACTTCCTTTCATATCCTCTTGCACCTTATGTTTTTCGCAGGAATCCTCTGTTGAAGCAGTTTGAGGTGTCTTCCTGGCTGTATCTGCCCCATCTATGTTTAAACCCACGGGCTAGTCTCGGATTACATTCATGGAAGTCATTCTGCTTGATTTCCTTTTTCATCCTTTTGTGCCTTATGTTCTTCACAGGAATTCTCTGTTGAAGCATTTATTTCTGAGCTTTGGACGTTGATCCTTTTCTCCTCTACCTTGTACCCCTGAGTTGCTTGTTCTAAAGGATCCTCAAGGTTGCTAGGAACCTTAACTGAACAAACTAGGGTTCTATCCTAGTTTATCCAAGGAATCTCCTTATAGGTCCACTTTTTATTTGGGGACCAATGTGGCTGGGCATATCCCGGTTTAACTAATCTTGTTGTGAGCATTTTTTAATGTAGTTTTTCAAGCGAAAAATGAAAAAGAGGGAACTGAAAACCATGCACTTTCTTTTTCTTCTCATCTTGTCCCCATGACGAGAGACTACTTGACAATGGCTTTATAGATAGAACTTGAGTGTCTTGATTGGATGATTGTAAATGGTTAGAACCTTTAATCATAAGCGGTTGATCATTCTTAGCTTTCTTGGTCAACATTTGGTCCTCTTCTATGACCCTCTTCTTTGAGTGAAGCTTATCTCTCACAAGGGAAATTTCATCATTCATTAGCTTTTCCTTCATTGTTGGCCCAGTGGAACCTTCTACAACCACATTTTATTTTTGAAGCTGACATGAAATATCCAACTCGTTAACAGGTTCTCTTGCCACTGTCATTTTAGTTTCAATACCAACATTCATAGTCACATCTAAAATAGTGTCCACTAGTGGCTTCTCTCCATCGATCACAATATTTACCATGTCTATTAACTTGGTCATTTGTTCTCTTGATTCATCCTGAAATCTTCTTGCTTGATCGATCATCTCCTGTTGGGTTTTTACGAGTTGCTCTTGAATTTTCTCAATTTTGTCAACACGCGCTAGTATCTCATTCATCGCTTTGAATCTTCTTACAGACACGCTTCAGGTAACTTCAATTTACTTTCAAAGCTTCTCTTTTAATTGTATTTTCTTTGAACGAGCTCAGTGTGTCCAATTTTTGTTCTTTTTTTATGAGACATCCCTTGTTAGTTAATGTGAATGTAATGAAATGAAAATAACAAAATGCAAAATATGTCTAAATGCATGATGCATGAAATGTTTAAGGCATTGATCCAAAAACACGTATATTATTATAAATAATCCTTATTGGGACAAAAGTGTTATTTCTTAAGAGATAAAAACCCCTAAGTCTTATAGACCCTGAACAACTTCTGACAAGTTAACTCATCTTCTGCTTTCGTCTGTCACCGGTTGAATACCGTGTCAAACCGCTCCGAATTCTCCTGCTAAACCGTACAAGTGACGAGCTGTTTTTTATAATTGCTCCAAAAAGTCTCAAAATAAACGCATCTCTGGCTTTCACTCTTAGCTGAGCCTGCTCCCAATGAAAGCGCCATTGAAAACCCCATCGAATGAAACTATCTGAAGCTCACTTGCTTACTTCTTGAATTCGTCAATAATGGCCTTTAACTCAGTTAGGGTTTTGACATCTTGTTCTTATTTTCTTTGAGGGACTCTCCAGATCAGTAACCTTTTTCTTGTATGCCCCTGCAAATTTTGCCAACCCATTTTTGACTTTTGATGTGCTTGGTGTAAACCCGATCCATTCTGAGTCTTTTCTGACTATAGTCGGACTTCTAAACTTTTCATCTCTTGTATTATAACCCCTTTGTCCATTAATGCAAATTATTATGTTTAACGAACACGTTTTTTGTAGATCAACACCTCTTTTGGATGATGTAAATGATAAAAAAATAAAATAGAAAAAGACAAAAATGAAAGGAAAAAAGTTACTGAGATAAATATAATAATCAGAATAATGATGAAAATAATGTCCTACCCCACATGCTTATTATTCCTACCCGGACATGATCTCTATCCCGTAGGTTGATTTTGAACAAGTCCTAACCGCATAAATTTCTAGTTTGCATGCTTTGAACAGAAAGTAAAATAGGAGATAATTCAAATATACTAGGTTTTGAAATGGGGTTTCGAGATGGGCTCTAATTCCCTGTAGTCTCCCTGTTTAGGTTATGAAGAAAGGTACCCGAGTTCTCCTTGCTGGTGCCCCATTGGGCTTGCCAGACCCTTAGTCCTAAGCCCATTACAAGCTTATGTTGACTAAGTTAAACTCGAAAGGATAATTCCCTTATGGCTATACAGAGAATAAATTCACACGAAGACATAAGGAATATGAATCTCGAAGGTTACTTGCTAGGCCCATACGGAGAATAAATTCCCATGAAAGCGTCGCTTTCACCCTCACTTAAAAAAAGGGGTTTGGAGCTCGGGTATAGAGTCTTAGATGGAAAAAACAAGTTTTATAAGCTGAAACCACTGAAAGAAATCGTCAGTACAATTATTTATTTGAAAAGATAATTAAAGATAAATAATTGGAATCGAATAAATAAATTAAAATTTATAATTTTCGCTCAAAAAGACAACTGGAAATTAATTTCGGCCTAACTCACTTACGTTTCCCCAGCAAAGTCACCAAGCTATCGCGACCGTCTTTCGATTGGGCCCAAAATTAGGCTTTGACTTGAATAGAATGGTTAGAGTCGCCACATATCATTTTAAAAAAATTATTTAGGCGACATGATCTTTATCCCGTAGGTTGATTTTGAACAAGTCCTAACCGCATAAATTTCTAGTTTGCATGCTTTGAACAGAAAGTAAAATAGGAGATAATTCAAATATCCTAGGTTTTGAAATGGGGTTTCGAGATGGGCTCTAATTCCCTGTAGTCTCCCTGTTTAGGTTATGAAGAAAGGTACCCGAGTTCTCCTTGCTGGTACCCCATTGGGCTTGCCAGACCCTTAGTCCTAAGCCCATTACAAGCTTATGTGGACTAAGTTAAACTCGAAAGGATAATTTCCTTATGGCTTTCGCAGGGATTTATTTGCAGGGATTACTTCCCATTACAGACGCGCATATGATATTAATGATATTAATGACTGCATATGAATACTGTTCAACTATGTATTTATTTATACATGCATTGCATTTTATCTATATTTTTAATTTTCTGACTTCCAGAGGTCTTCCACGGAAGCTACTCTCAACCTGGCGTTGGGGGCAGCCTACTACCCTACCTCCCCCTTACCCCATTGCATATGGGAATTGGGTTTTGTTGTTGTTGTTGACCACCGTCTTACATGATCTGCGTTTTACCATAAATGTGTCAGGTTCGGGAGTCGGTTACAGTCAAGGAAGGATTAACACCCTTGAACTGCCCTTTCGGTACCAATTAATTTGTCGGTTATCTTAATTACGAAAATTAAAATTTAAAAATTCGATTCGAATTGCTTACCTTTGATCAATTGAAATTATTACTGAAAAAATCAAACAAAATATTAGATGGTAAAATAAAATATTGAATGTTAAACAAAAAGAAAAATTTTAGAAGATTAAATTAAAAATAAAAATTTTTAAGATAAAAATAAAAATAATAATGTGAAAAAAATGTCACAAGAGAAATAAATAAAAATTAAGAAAAATGTGAAAATAAAAAAATAATAAAAAATACTGAAAATATTAATTTCTAAAATAAATAAAATAAAATTTAGGAAATAATAACAATAATAACTTCAAAACACCGAATAAAAGACTGGTTAACATGAAATTATTTTAAAATTTAAATACTGAAATAAAAGAAAATAATTTACATTAGTGACTAAAATAAAACATGCATAAATTCCTAGGCTAAATTCGAATAAAAACATAAATTAGTGACTAAAATATATATAATGAAAAATATAGGCTTAAAATAATACATCATAAATTTAATTAATAGATAAAACCAATCTTTACAAACTAGGAATGATCTAAATTATAATTAATCACAAAAATGTAAAACATGCGTGTGACAAAAGGAAAATGACTAAACTTGATATTATCACTAAAAATTTGAAAAACACGGAGAAAAGGGGTTCAAAACTATGTCGTTTTGATCCCAATATTTAACCCCCACAACACCTCCAAATTTCTCATTCTTCCTCATTTTCATACTTCTGTTTCTCTCTCTAAAGAGAGAATTCTCTCTCGCCTCTCTCTAAAAACTCCCTCACCGGAGAAAAATCGAGGGAAGCCGATCACTGCATGCCGCCATTGGCAGTCGCCGCCGACCACCGCCTATAGTGGTCGGAACTTACCAAAAATATACCAAAATGATCCCCTTTTTACCCTAAAACCAAATCTAAAGTTCCTTTCTCCAAAAACTCACCAGAAAATCCTAGATCTAGGATAATACTTCTCGGGAAAAGATAGCTCCAGCGACCACTCGGCTTCTCGATGTTCTTCCGACCCAAGGTATATATGTTCCTCTTTTCCTATCTTTTTACTTCTGTTGGTATTTGGTTCGAATGCTATGAGGATTTTAGTGGGGTTTCGAATATATTTTTTCGTATATTTTTTGTTCGAATGCCCGAATCTCCTTGTATCCTCTGTTCGTGCACTCCCCTTGGTTTTTTCAAATCCGAATCTCCCCTCGAATGTTTTTGATGCAGGACTTTATAGGCTTCCAAACCCTTTATTTTCGGCTAGCTTTAGTCTCCTAGTTGGACTAAAAAACTAACTTGTTTTTTTTTCTGTTTTATTGCTTGGTTGTGCGCCGGATAACCCGGAGATATGGGTGATGACCGATGGAATGAGGACTCTCCGAGAGTCCTCCCTCTGCCCGTCGGTTGTTCTTGAACGAGATGTGCGATGCTGTCATCCGAGAGGAAACCCTAGCCATTATTGCATGTATGCCGTTGGATCAGTTCGGATCCAGTTATGCGACGCTTGAACTGGAAAGATGAAAACCCTAGCTTCCACTTGCTTCCCGTGTTGGGCTTGGCCTGCTGGGCTGACTGGGTCTCGGGTCGGTTTCTGCAAAAAGGAAAAGATGTATTATGTAATGTAACATATATATACATATATATATAATGATGTAATATGCATAGAAACATATACTATACGTGTCATGTAATACATGGACCCAATGTATATACCACTATAGTATATATTATAAAATATAAACGTAACAAATATACTTATAATATGCAAATAAATACTATATAACATAGTAGACTAATAAACAAACAAGACCGGACGAAAATGAGTGTCTACACCTCCATCACCTATTTCACCATCATTGCCAAATCTTCTTTCATCCCCAGATCTTATTTCAGTAGCAGAAACTTCATCGGCTCCCTCAATATTAGCATCTTCTTGGGAATCAGAATTCTGGTTGGATTTGTCCCGTCTCATCTCATCATGGTATAATTCTCAGTATCCATGTAAAATATATTAACACCACATTCCTTCACTTTATATCGTTTATACATATCATCTTTGATGTTGAATTTAAATGATGCCTCTTCGTAATCATTGTCTAGTATAATCATATCTTGATTAAACAGAATGAACAAATGATCACCCCTGCAACTGCAGATCTCGCCCCACCACGCAGGAAAAGCGTCATAACTTTTCATCCCGTGCCATCTCTCAAAAACATGGCACTCACTTGTGAACTTTTCACCACTGGCGGCTGTCAGTTGGTATTTACAGATAAATTCAGGATCTCGTTCCGCATATGTGAGATCAGCCACAAGGCAGATAGCAAAGGCCAAGAATCTGCTCCCACTAAACCCATTTAGGGGTATCTTCAAATTTAACGTTTATTGCCTAACGTTTATTTCGTTTCAGTTTGATGTCTAACGTTTCATTCTGTTACTCATTTAGGTGCCAAGGCGTCAATGGCGTTAATTTTCTCGTTAAGTTACACGTGTCACAACCTGGTAATTTTAAAAATTTTATTTAAAATTAAAAAGTTAAAATTATATATATTTTAAAAAGAAAACACAAATTTTGAAATAAACCCAAAACTTTAAAAATATTCATTTCAACCCCTAAACCCACGTCGACCGCCACCTTTTGCCATCGACGAAGCTCCACCAGACCTCCCTTCCCCTCTGCGACCAAAATCCTCATGAAATCGTGACCGATCGATGACGAATCAATGTTTTATACCCCGTGAACCCTATGATGAAAATAACGATCTCAAGCGATTTCGACTGCCGAGGGGAGGGGAGGTCGGGTGGAGTTTCGTCGACGGCAAAAGGTAACGGCCGGCGTGGGTTTAGGGGTTGAAATGAAGGTTTTCAAAGTTTTGGGTTTATTTCAAAATGTGTTTTCTTCTTTAAATATATATATATATATATTTAATTTTTTAATTTTAAATAAAATTTTTAAAATTACCAGGTTGTGACATGTGTCACTTAACGAGGAAATTAACGCCGTTGACAATTAAACGAGTAACGAAATAAAATGTTAGGTACCAAACTGGAATGAAATAAACGTTGGGCACTAAACTAGAAAATCTGGCATACGTTGGCCCTTTTGTATATTTAATCCTTTTTATTTTGATTATCTAACTTTTAATGTTACGTTTAATATGGTAGGGAACATAAACATCGAGCATGGTTATATTATGGAAATATTCATTACCCTAATATATTAAAAGTTTACAATAATTACCACGTCAAACTGTTTGTTTTGCGAATAATTTTACTTATTAAACAATGAAAAACGAAAACGATCATAGCCTATTATTTTAATTATTAGAATTAGAAGGCAAGATCCGGCCTACAAACAAGTGCGAAAATGAAAGTCCATTTGATATGTGATAATCAGTTAAGAACATTGACAATATTTGATTTAGTAATATATATAAATACCTGCTCAATAATAAAAACTCTTACTGTTTGACTTTATGCAAAGAGGGAATTATTCTAAAACAATTGGTCAAACTAAGCCGGTTGGATTTTTTGTTCGTCCGATTCGAAAAATATACACATTTTATCCAATCCGTATTTTTTTAGATAAAATATGAATTCGATCCGATTTGAAATAATATATTTATTAAAAATATATTTTTATTCAATAAAAATATGAATTTAATTGAAAATAATATAAAAAGGGATATAAAAGCAATTATTCCTAAATATATAAGGTAAAATTACAATTTTTTCGGGTCGGGTTGGTATTTTTCACCCTAAAACCGGCCCAACCCTACCGGATATAACTTTTGAAAAACTCGACCCGAACTCGATTTTTTTTTAAAAAAAATGTACTCTATCATGTCGAGTCAGGTATTTTTCACCTTAAATTTTTCTAAAAATCTGACTCTATCAGGTCGAATTAGATCAGAATCCATCGAGTTCAGGTCCCATGTCCATCCACGTGTGATTAAGGAATCATGTCTTTTGGTATATATATAAGTTTTGCCATGTATGAATATGAGAGGAGAGTTATTAGTTAGTTTGGACTCATTAAGCAGTATGAGTAGTAATATGAGTTGTTATTTTATCTATAGAATCTAAATTTGAGTTAATGTCTTTGAAGTATGTCTGTTATCAATAGCTAAAAAGAATTCTGAAAGCATACTACATTATAATTACTCTATATTGTTTAAAAACGAAGTTGTTAATTGGTTTTATCTAATCCAATCACGATTGTGTTCAGGGACAGACACATAATTTTATATTAGGGGACAAACTTCTAAAATTTTAAGAGAACAAATTTATAAATTTTAAAGGGTCCGAAAACAAATTACTAATAAATAATACATAAAAAAATTCTTAAAAAAATTCTTAATTTCAAAATTTCAAAATTTCAAAATTTCAAAAAACACCCTATAAAGTAGATAATATGAAGGAATAGTTGCACTTCCATCCTTGACTGTGTTATCAATTTATACATTATGTAAATGGTACGAAGGAATAATTGCACTATAAGGTTTGACTTGCTGTTTAATAATTGATGGGGCATCTTCTTATTATATATATATATATGAAAATGAAAGTTGATTTGGTAGTTTTAACTATTGTTGATACGGTCATACTAATTAGACGTGTACATAAAAGCATGGATCTTGAACCGTTCTATTCATCGGACAATAGTTTTGATTTAGTAATCATGTGCTTTGGAAGTTAGGATTTTACTAATTAAATTTTGAATAAACGGCCCATTGAAAAATCTAATTTTATTCCATTTTCATCATTTACTATTCTTTTAAAAAATTAGATCTAATATTAATTTCATTGTTTTACTAAAATATTAGTCTGATTTTAAATACAATAAATGAGTATTGTTAGGGATGTCAATTTAACCGAGTTTTAACTCGATCCGACTGGATCTTTTTTTTAAATCGGGTTTGGGTCAAGTCGGGTTAGATATTTAAGATGCAATATCGGGTTGAGTTGGATTTGAGTGGAGGGTGAAAAAACTCCGACCCGACTTGAGGATAATAATGTAATTTTCTTAAAAAAAAACTGTTACTTTTTAAATTAAGTCCTTAATTTTTTTATCGGGTTGGGTCGGTCGAAGCTTTATACTCAAAAAATTCAGATCGGATCGGAGTCGGGTGGGAATATAAATTTTTGCATTTAATTCTATGAAGAAAGGTTTTTATAAAGATAAGATCATTGTCATGTTTACTTATAAATTACGGTTCATTTGTTTTATAATATTTCTACATTTATTATATGAAGAAGTATAAAAAAGAAAGGAAAAACAAACAACATTTCAAAGGTTAGGTGAACGATTCATTTTAATTCCACAAAATCAGCGTTTGTTTAATCATTTAATAAATGATCTAATAAAAAACGACTCGTAATATTTGAAGTCAGAGGATGACATTCATATGTAAATTTCAAGTCATATAAAATTAATTTGATTTATGGTTCAAAGATTGTCATATAAAACAGGGTGTCATATTATAAGAACAAAAGCTTAAATATGAAAGTGTATGAACTCATCCATAAACTGATCATCAAAGATACATCATATGTATTTTAAGGACAGCGACAGATACACGTCTTGTTGTCCATCTTGAAATTTAAATTTTCTTCGATTAATTATTTATTATATCGGTCAATTCCGTCTTGAAATTTTATTTTGTGTCCATCATGCACAAATATTTTACGACGTTGTTAATATATATGTATTCTCATCTTTAAAATTATTTTTTGGATCCGTGGTTACTATAGATCACAACCTTAATAAATAAAATTTCACATTTGTCTTAATTTCTAATTAGTCTATTATCAATTACTTTGATAGTTATAACTTCTGCATTACTGGCATCAGAAGCAATTAAATTCTTAAGGACCCTAATCAGAATCACAAAGTAAGAGTAGTTTTCAAGTTGGAAATTTACCAATGCATTTGGATGGCAATATTGTGAAGTTGTATCTGCATACACAAACAAAGATTAAAAGAAGTGAAAAGTCCCTCCATCCCCTTGTTCACCACCAACATAGCTAAATCTTCTTTTTTATATCACAACTCATCACATCACTAATGCTATAACTCTCTGCATCCACATAAAATACATGAACACCCCATTTCACCCTTTCATATTGTCTACCAAGTTGACCATTGTTGTAGATCTCAAATGATGCCTCCTCATAATCATTCTCTCTTATAATCATATCCTTATTAAACACAATGCACACATGACCTTTGTATATGTAGCCCCTGTCCCATCTCCAAGAAACGCTACTCTCTCCCATGAGCTTTTCACCACTGACAGCTGTCAGTTGGTATTTATAGATAAATCCAACACCTCCGTCTGCAAACCAGAGATTAGGCAAAAAGCATAAAGCAAATGCCAAGAATCTGCTCCCACTACACGCATTTGGGGCTATCTTTAAATTAATCCTACGATAAACGCTTCGATGCTCAAACTCATTTGCTGGAACTTCATTTCCTGGGAAACAACAAATCAATTGATTTCCAAAAGAACCCCTCCCTTGCCTGCTTGCCCATCTCTGTGCTAGGGATTGAATTTGAAGCACCGCGTTTCTCTCAATATTTTTAATTGAATCTTAATTCAGGTTTGGGCAATAAAGGAATGACATGGAAGCCTTTTCATCAAGAGGAGTATCAACACCATCATCTAAAGAGAAGAATGAATCGGAATTATGATCGGTGAAGGATACTTTCTCCAATGAGGTGCAATAATTTGCATTCAAGCACCCCAGAAATCGTGGAAGCTCTAAGAGTGTTTTAAGCCTTTTGCACTCCTCAAGTTCCAAAACGTTAAGGGATTCCAACTTTGAAATATTGCTCGATACATTTTCCACCCTCGAGTGACTCAAACTCAACTTTCTAAGTCCGACAAGATGCTGAATCGAATCCGACACTTGTTGTATTTCAGTGTACCTTAAATCTAACTCAGAGAAATTATTTCGGAGCTCAGGAAACTTCTTAAGATTATGACATTCCTCTAGCCTAAGCTCTTTAAGATATGCCAAATGGTTGAGCCAAGGTAGTTCAACCAAACTTATACAGTAATATCACTTAAGTGATTAAAGGTTAATGGCTCCTGATAGATTAGGGATTTTCCCCAGACTCTTGCAACCAGAAAGGTCAAGGCTTTCAAGAGATACCAACTGGTTGAGGGAAGGTAGTTCAACCAAAATTTCACACCCATTGCAGCTTGATGGCTCCTGATAGATTAGGGATCTTCACCAAACTCTTGCAACCAGAAAGGTCAAGGCTTTCAAGATATACCAACTGGTTGAGGGAAAATAGTTCAACCAAATTTTCACAACCATTGCAGCAAAGGCTTTGAAGTTTGATGGCTCCTGATAGATTAAGGATCTTCCCCAGACTCTTGCAACCAGAAAGGTCAAGGCTTTCAAGAGATACCAACTGGTTGAGGAAAGATAGTTCAACCAAACTTTCACACCCATTGCACCAAATGCTTTGAAGCTTGATGGCTCCTGATAGATTAGGGATCTTCATCAGACTCTTGCAACCAGAAAGGTCAAGGCTTTCAAGAGATTCCAACTGGTTGAGGGAAAGTAGTTCAACCAAATTTGCACACCCATTGCAGCAAAGGCTTTGAAGCTTGATGGCTCCTGATAGATTAGAAATCTTCCCCAAACTCTTGCAACCAGAAAGGTCAAGGCTTTCAAGAGATACCAATTGGTTGAGGGAGGGTAGTTCAACCAAACTTTCACACCCATTGCAGCAAAGGCTTTGAAGCTTGATGACTCCCGATAGATTAGGGATCTTCACCAGACTCTTGCAACCAGAAAGGTCAAGGCTTTCAAGAGATACCAACTGGTCGAGGGAAAGTAGTTCAACCAAATTTGCACACCCATTGCAACAAAGGCTTTGAAGCTTGATGGCTCCTGATAGATTAGGGATCTTCCCCAAACTCTTGCAACCCGAAAGGTCAAGGCTTTCAAGAGATACCAACTGATCGAGGGAAGGTAGTTCAACCAAACTTTCACACCCATTGCAGTAAAGGCTTTGAAGCTTGATGGCTCCTGATAGATTAGGGATCTTCCTCAGACTCTTGCAACCAGAAAAGTCAAGGCACTCGAGAGATACCAACTGGTTGAGGGAAGGTAGTTCAACCAAATTTGCACACCCATTGCAGCAAAGGCTTTGAAGCTTGGTGGCTCCTGATAGATTAGGGATCTTCCCCAGACTCTTACAACCAGCAAGGTCAACGCTTTTAAGAGATACCAACTGGTTGAAGGAAAGTAGTTCAACCAAATTTGCACACCCATTGCAGCAAAGGCTTTGTAGCTTGATAGCTCCTGATAGATTAGGAATCTTCCCCAGACTCTTGCAACCAGAAAGGTCAAGGCTTTCAAGAGATACCAACTGGTCGAGGGAAGGTAATTCAACCAAACTTTCACACCCATTGCAGCAAAGGCTTTGAAGCTTGATGGCTCCTGATAGATTAGGGATCTTCCCCAGACTCTTGCAACCAGAAAGGTCAAGGCTTTCGAGAGATACCAACTGGTTGAGGGAAAGTAGTTCAATCAAATTTGCACACTCATTGCAGCAAAGGCTTTGAAGCTTAATGGCTCCTGATAGATTAGGGATCTTCCTCAGACTCTTGCAACCAGAAAGGTCAAGTCTTTCAAGAGATACCAACTGGTCGAGGGAAAGTAGTTCAACCAAATTTGCGCACCCATTGCAGCAAAGGCTTTGAAGGTTGATGGCTCCTGATAGATTAGGGATCTTCCCCAGACTCTTGCAACCAGCAAGGTCAATGCTTTCAAGAGCTACCAACTGGTTGAGGGAAAGTAGTTCAACCAAATTTGCACACCCATTGCAGCAAAGGCTTTGAAGCTTGATGGCTCCTGATAGATTAGGGATCTTCCCCAAACTCTTGCAACCCGAAAGGTCAAGGATTTCAAGAGATACAAACTGGTTGAGGGAAGGTAGTTCAACCAAACTTTCACACCCATTGCAGCAAAGGCTTTGAAGCTTGATGGCTCCTGATAAATTAGGGATCTTCACCAGACTCTTGCAACCAGAAAGGTCAAGGCATTCAATAGATACAAATTGGTCGAGGGAAAGTAGTTCAACCAAATTTGCACACCCATTGCAGCAAAGGCTTTGAAGGTTGATGGCTCTTGATAGATTAGGGATCTTCACCAGACTCTTGTAACCAGAAAGGTCAAGGCATTCGAGAGATACCAACTGGTCGAGGGAAAGTAGTTCAACCAAATTTGCACACCCATTGCAGCAAAGGCTTTGAAGCTTGGTGGCTCCTGATAGATTAGGGATCTTCCCCAGACTCTTGCAACCAGCAAGGTCAAGGCTTTCAAGAGATACCAACTGGTCAAGGGAAAGTAGTTCAACCAAATTTGCGCACCCATTGCAGCAAAGGCTTTGAAGGTTGATGGCTCCTGATAGATTAGGGATCTTCCTCAGACTCTTGCAACCAGAAAGGTCAATTGACTTTAAATTAACAAGATCCTGTACATTGAAAATATAAAATAATTGCATTATCCACTTATTTTGGATGTATCGAAAATAAAAACAAAATGAAATACCTGATGATCTTCCTTCCAAAGTTGTTCTATGAAGCTCTCTCTTAGTTTCAACACAACAAGATTCTTTGGGTTAAAATTTGATGATAAGCATTTCAAGGGACAAAAGTCCCAATGAAGATACCTTAGCTCATCAGAAAAAGATACACTGGTAACAGAGAACGAACATGTATAAAGGATGATATATCTAAGATTATGCATCTTCTCAAAACTAGAATATAGTAACAGCTGGTCTTCAAGTCGACTCACGAAAAGCTTTATTCCTTCAATTGATTTATTCACCTAATAACAAGAAACAATTTAACGAGTTTCGTTACAGACAAAATTATATGAACATCTCATTAAAATTACTCATTACAAAATATAATTATACCAAGAAACGCTTAGACTAATCAGGCATATCTTTTTATTACTGAAAGTTTTAGACAATACAAATACGTTCTCTATTTCATAAACAACGAATTAGGTATTTCACTAACACAGTAAAACTTGAGTAGATTCCATGTTATACCCTAAAACATTGGTCATTATATGTATAGTGAGTAAATAAATATTTTACTTTTTGAAATGATAGTTAAAATATTTGAAACAATTTGACAGATACAAACATATAACTAAATTAACTTATATATTGACATTATATCAAATATAAATTTCAATTAAAATCACACAAATATGGAGAAAAAAAGGAATATAGATACAACTAATGCTTACTTTATTATATTTGAGCACTTGGATCATGTCTTTAAGACTCCATAACCTACTGCGCTCTCCAGGATCTTTAGATTCTCGGCGAACAATGTATTTTCCCATCTCTTCAAGCATATCATGCATACAAATCACCCCATTGGAATCCACTTCAATTAGACACTTATCAAGCAAATCGCTTATTCCACACATTGCACCCTCATATAAGCAACTTAGAATTTCTTCTACTTCTTTCTTGGATTCCCCTTTCAAGAGGCATGCTATATCAAGAAATATATTCTTCTCTTGTTCATCCAACTCGTCAAAACTACTCATCAAAATCTGTGAAATCTTTGTTTTTGCATATTCCTTGAGCTTGTCCACCTCACTTTCCCACTCTTTTCTAGACTTTTTATGAAGTTTAGAACCCAAAACTTTAAGAGCAAGTGGACTGCCTTGGGCGTACCGCAAAAAATTATTCGATAGATCTCGAAAATCAGGAGCAGGATTCAACGACTTAAATGCAAATGTAGAAAAGAGTTGAAGAGAGTCATCCTCGTTTAACTTAATCACCTTATGTATTTTGTTAGCTCCTCCATTCGTAAGTACTTGCCTATTTCTGGATGTTATGATAATTTTACTTCCATCACCAAAATGTTTTACACCCATAAGATCTATCTGCTCTGAGTCACCAACATCATCAAGGACGACGATTACTTTTATATTATTGAGCCTCTGTTGGGTTAAGACGGATCTTATGGAGGGGGTGTCTACACATGTTTTCGAGTTCAATAGTTCGGAAAGAAGTTCATTTCGTAAAGATTCCTTCCCCTGTTTTTTTATTTTCTCTCTAACATCTTGAAGGAAGCAACGACATTGAAACTTTGGAGAGATTTCATTATAGACACCTTCAGCAAGGGTAGTCTTGCCAATACCACTCATTCCCCAAAGTCCTATTATTCGACTATCTTCTTCCTCGATTAGCTGCAAGATCTTTTTTTTCTGATCATCTATTCCAACTAATTCTGTAGTAACACTTTTAGACTTACTATTCAATTCTTTTATGGCATACTCAACGACATCTTCGATGTATTCAGCCTCAGATCTGAGAAATCATTTTCACAAAATAATAGTCAAAAGACATGTCGAATATAAGAAGATAAAATATGTATAAGTGTATATGGTTACCTATCGAGTTTGCCGCCTTGTATATGCCACCCTTTTAATTTGCCGATTTCAACGAAGGCATCTCTCCATCGATTCACTTCATCAAGTGGCCTATTCGATTCATGCTCTTCAAAGGATGCCTTAAAACTTCCACCAATGTTTCGGACATGAGAAGGATCAACATGGTAAAAGATGGGAAGAACAGTATGTTGTTGAGTTCCCTTGCGACCCATGATGTCACAGAGTTCGGCTAAGCATGATTTGGAAGAAGCATAGTCGACAGACAAGACGACTATTGAGAGATTTGAGGATGCTATTGCTTGGGACAGTGCCTGTGAAAGCTGCTCCCCTTTCTCCAGCTTATCTTCATCGAAGAAGACGTTCATGCCAGTGTCTTTCAGAGTTTTGAGGAGATGGCTGGTGAAGTTAAGGCGCTTGTCTTCACCTCTGAAGCTCAAGAAAACTTGATACATCAAATGACAAGAAGAAGAAGAAGAAGAAGAAGAAGAAGAAGCCATGAATAGGAAAGAGAATGGATACTGCGATTAATAGACAGAGACAAGAGATAGCAAGAGAGGAAGAAATGATGATGCGAATAAAAGGACTTTAAATTCCTTTTCACAGAAACGCGTCAAAAAAAAACCAATCTTCCGGTATTTTCCAGGAAGCTGCCTACAGAGGAATTTAATTGGACCAATAAATCAAGCTCTTTCCTTGAAGCTTAATGGAATGAATCGGTGGATTCAAGGTAAAGAACCAATTTTGTGAATATTTAGAGATTTTAAGAATTGAAACGATCAACAAATTTTAAATCATTTTAAATTTTTTTGAGTAATCATTTTAAAGTTAGTTGTACATATCAACTCCATTTTGAATCATTTAAAATAAATTAAAATTTTAACATTTGAATTTAAATAATTATACAAAATTGCACGAACTAAATGACCTCAGTGATTGATAGTTATTGTTATCTTAGAGATCTAAGGTTCAAACACCAACAGTTGTAGAATATCTAAGTATTCATTGTCAAATAATTGAAAGCAAACACTACCACTTGTAATCACTCCATATTAATAAAAAAAATTATAAAAAAATTAGAGCCTAGTAATAAATGAAAGTATAAACCAGAACAATAAGAGTTTACAAATACTCTTTGTGCATGCTTAGCAAATGATGGCTTTAAGTTGATCATCTCCATTGCAAAACGCGTACAATCTTCTTCTGCAGCTATATGTAATGGAGTGTCGATAAACTCCACCTCATCCAATTGCCTGAATACATTCAGGCCCGCCCTTGAGCATAGGCAAAAGGGACACTCGCCCATGCCCCTACTTGCTAGGGACTAAAACTATAAATTTATCTATAATTAAAAAAATAAATTATTTATTTAGTCAATCGTTTATTATTTTATTTCTGTTTTGACCATTCAATTATTATTTTTATTCAAAATCATAATTAACGTTATATTTTGTTTAATTTTGTTACTCATCATTAAAAAATTACCAAGAAGTTAAAGTGACATTTTTAAATTATTTTTTCATTGTTACATCCCGAATCAAGGGTTAAATTAGAAAGTTTTTAAATTTTCTGTGCTTAATCAAGAATTATTAAAAGTTTAGGCCCCCAGGGTATAATTTACCCAATTTTCTTTTGAGAAGTTTGAAAACTCCCACTTTTTCTTTCTCTTCTTCTCTCTTTGCTATTGTACGTGCTCTCTCTCCCCCAAACAGTTTCTCCATGGTTTCATATTTCTTTTTAGTTTTTCTTCGATTCGTTACTAATCATGAGTAGGTGTGCGACACCTCTGGTACCCCATTGTTCGTTGTGTCGTTTCCGTTCGTCCAGCTGTCTCCATTTTCTGTTTGGCACTGGCGTTAGCTTTATCGGAGAAGAAGAAGTTGCAGGTTTTTAACAAAACCCATTTTTTGACGTCTTTTTTCGCAAACCAACCTCGATAAGTTATTCTCTGTGGCTTAAAATAAGTTTTTGGTATTTTTGTTGCAAAAAGCACTGTCGGATGGTGTCTCACGCGCCCCATGCACCGTCGTGCGCGTGTGGGGAAAATTTTGGTCGTTCAATCCGGGTAAATCGTTTAATTGTTGGATCGAATGGATCAGTTGACCGATTGACTGACCTGACCCATTGACCGTTGATTTTGACCATTGACTGTTGACTTTGACCACCGACTATGACCCATTGACATTTTTCGAAGACCCATATATTTTTATTTTTCGATATCCTGAGTCTGTTTTCGCAGTTCGTTTGGCCAAATTCTGACCCAAAAGCCCTATTTTGCATCATTTTTCGTTTTAGTCCTAATTATGTTAAGTAAATTATGAGATTTTGAACTCACTTTTGGGTCTAATTTTCTGAAAGTACCTTCGTGTCTCCAGATCGCTTACCAATAGACCCTGATCACTACCATTCTATTCAGTCGAGTCTGCTCGCTCGTCCCGAAATACGCATAAGTATTAGATTAATGATTTTATGGTATATTTCTGTTTAGATTATTGGTATCCGAATTTATAGAAGAGTATTATTTTAGATTCCCGATCTGTAAGACCTAGTACTATTGATTGTGGGAAACATAAGGCCTAGCCGATATTGATTATCTCTTATAGGTCTTTCCCCTGACCTGTTCAATATATTTAACATGTTATGTTATATGTTGCTATATATAATCATGTTCGTGAATTGATTATATATATATATATATATATATATATATATATATATATATACGTGACATATCTGACTTTTGAATACTGTGGTATCACCATTAATTTTCATGTTGATGCATTTATGATATCTGCATGGGATTTATTCCCCTAATTTTGCATGGGATTTATTCCACATCCTGATTCTCCATGGGACCTCATTCCCCATTCTATTTCTGTTGGGATCTTTTACGGAGGGCTAAATCCACATTCTGATTTTTTTTTGTATTTGGATGTCTTATTGTAAGTAATGTTCATATTCTGTTGATTCAAAACGAAAGGTAAAATTGTGAATTTCTGTTGGGACATTCTGCTAGTAAAATATTTGAATTTTAATATTGTTCGATTATTATTTTGATTACTATTTTATGTTTGAATGTTCTGCGGCTTGATATCACCTGATGTAATTTATAGGAGACACTGAGCTTTGTAGCTCACTCTATTTATGTTTTTCTTTTTCAGATTAACCAGTTATAGGACTGGTTTGGCTATCGGAGGTGTGATCTCGATTATATATTGTATGTGGTTTAATATTTATTTCTTAACCTTCTTAAGATGTGACATGAGTTTATTTCTGATTTTGTATTCAGTAAATGTTTTCAAAAATGACTTATTAATAATTTTTGTTCGTGGATCGTTTATGCGATCAACGTGGTCACCCTAATTTAGTTGTAACTCCTAGACTAGGTCTAGTGGGTTACATTTAGTGGTATCAAAGCACATGTTTCAATTCTCAGACTGTGCAGCCTGCTATAATTCTGAAAATTTGTTTAAAGTAAATTTGCAAAAGGATTTTTAGAAAAATATGAATTTTTTTTTTTGAAAAACCATGCCACAAGAATTTCAAGTATTTTATGAAATTATCGAGACTCTGATGCCATTATGGAAAGTTATTACCTTTTTGTAATGATAGTTTAATATTTAATATATAATCGTGAGCTTGTTTTGGATGTCTGTTGTCGTTTAGACACCTTAATTTACTATTTCGGGTATAAGGTCTGAACTCTTACAATTAAGTCAAATAGCAATCACCATTCACAGTTTGGGGGAGTTAATATATGTTTGAACTGAAACGGTTGAGCCAACTCCTAAAGTAGAAAAGGTAGAGATATATGTTCTTGATTTTCTTTTAACATTCTTCAGTCCTCCTCGGCTAAACTACATTAGTATTTCTGAATTTATTCTCGATTTTCTCCTGAAATTAAGATGTGTTTATATCTAGTTTTCAGCATTATATTCAATTTTAAATGGGAAACTTTGACCGAAATCTCTGGACTCGTTATAAAATCTTTTCTAATAAGTAACTCATATGAATTTCATATACCTTATAACTAATTGTTCTTCCAAGTTCATCTTGATTGTGGGGTTTGATAAAATTCTGGTTCTGTGCGATAATATGAGAATATAAATTGATTCTTGTAATAACACTAACATGTTCGAGATCTTATTCTGTCACATCCTGGTTTTCTATAAAAAATTAGTTTTGACCAATATTATATCAGAAATGCATGGGATGCCAATGATATGTGTAAAGTTTTACATTCCAAAATGGAATATTATTTTTGTATGAATTATTTTGAATTCCCTCAAATCTTCTGTAGATTAATTTAGATATCTACTAATAGTTTCTTTCTTCGGTTAATAAATATGATAATTGTATCGTTCAAATTCAATTTAACTAGGGTGAAGTGTTTCAACACTATCATTCATTTTTACTGGGAATTATTAACTCTGCATTTGATATTCATTATTCTGAAACAATAGTATAAGTTTTAAAGTATTCTAAATGAGATCGAATATAAGAATTTCCTTTGTATTGTTTATATTATGAAAACCGAAAGGATATAACATCTATATTACTTTGATTCAGACTATCTCGAGGGGAGAGAGTCAATTTCGGGTATTACTCTGAAAGTAGAATTCTATTTCTGCCTAGTTTATTTCAACCAACACATACTTCAAAATGGATTTGTGAACGAGTAACTGTAAACTTTTTCAGTAGATTGCCTTTGACTTTATCAAAGTAAGATTCAATCTATTCTTTATTGATCATCTCGACTAGTCCGTTTACTTTATTCTGGTTCGAACTGGTTACATTCCTGATAAATGATTGGGTTGCTTACTTTTGAGATTGTTCACTTTGGTGAGTTACTCTTATCTATAATGATTGATTAAGATATGGGATTTGTCACGATTAAAAAAAACTCTTTTTAAGGCTCTGTTACAAGATTAAAACTTCGGTACAACCTATTATCTGTAGTCTGATGGTCTATTTGGGCAATTATTTAGATTCTGAAAGACAAGTTGAAATGTCATATTATAGGGTTCTGAGATGATCTGAGGGATCTTTTACCGTTGATTGAGGTTTATGCTTTGTCGAGTTCTATGATGAGTAGGACTAGTTGCATAATATCATGAGTTACTGTTAGAGATTGAGCATGTTCGTGGTTAATAATTACCAGTCTAACCCGTCCTATGTTATTTCTGTTGAAAATGTTCAGCTGAGATCTGATCTGAGTTACGAGAATGAGCCTATTTGTATTGTTGCCTATGAGGATCGAATTCTAAGAAACTGACAAATACCCATGATTAATGCACTTTGGAGTAACTGTAGTCTTTTAGAGGCCATCAAAAAGGCTCAGAAATCTATAGAGGATTAGTTTCCTCATTTTTTCTGTCAAGTAAAATTTTGAGGTCGAAATTTTCTTAAGGGGGAGTTGTCACATCCCAAATCTTGGGTTAAATTAGAAAGTTTTTTAATTTTCTATGCTTAATCAGAAATTATTAAAAGTTCAGGCCTTAAGGGTATAATTTGCCCAACTTTCTTTCTTTCTTTCCTTCTGTATGTACTCTTTCTCTCCCCCAAATAGTTTCTCCATGGTTTCATATTTCTTTTTAGTTTTTCTTAGATTTGTCGCTAACCATGAGGTGGTGTGCGACACCTCTGGTACCCCATTGCTCATCGTGTCATTTTCATTCGTCTGGTGGTCTCAGTTTTCTGTTTGGCATCGACATTAGCTTTATCGGAGAAAAGAAAGTTTTGGGTTTTGTTAAAAACTCAATTTCTGAAATCCTTTTTTCGTAAACCAACCTCGGTAAGTTATTTTCCGTGGTTTAAAAAATTTTTATGGTATTTCGCTGCAAAAATTATCGTCGGTCAGCTTCTCACGCGTCCCCACGAGCCATCGTGCGCTTGTGGGGAAAATTTGGCTGTTTAAACCGGCTAAATCGATTAATTGTTGGACCAAACCGATTAGAGCAGTTGACCTGTTAACCGACCCGACTCGTTGATCGACCCGACCCATTGACCATTGACTTTGACCGTTGACCGTTGATCGTTGACTTTTTCTGAATACCCCGATTTTTATGTTTTTCGATGTCTTGAGTCCGTTTTCACAGTACATTTAGCCAAGTTCTAACCTGAAAGCCCTATTTTGCGTCGTTTGTCGTTTTTAGTCCTAATTATGTTAAGTAAATTTTGAGGTTTTAAACTCACTTTTGGGTCTAATTTTTTGAAGGTACCCTCATGTCTCTGGATCGCTCACCAATATACCCTGATCACTACCGTTCTGCTCAATCAAGTTCGCTTGCTCATCCCGAGATACGATTAAGTATTAAATTAATGATTTTTATAGTATATTTCTGTTTAGATGGTTGGCATCCGCATAGATGGAAGAGTATTGTTTTAGGTTCCCTATCCATAGAACCTAGTACTACTGATCGAGAGAAATATAAGGCATAGTCGATATTGATTATCTCTTATAGGTGTCCTCTGACCTGTTCGATATATTTAGTGTGTTATGTTACATGTTTCTATCTGTAAACATGTTCGTGAACTGATTATATATATATATATATTTATATTTGCGTCACATATCTGACTTCTGAATAATGTGACATCACCATTAATTTGCATGTTGATGCATTTCTGATATCTGAATGGGATTTATTCCCCGTCCTGATTCTGCAGGGGATTTATTCCTCGTCCTGATTCTTCATGGGATCTATTCAGCGTCCTGATTTTGTATAGGACATCGTTCCCCGTTCTGTTAATGTTGGGATCCTCTACGGAGGGCTAAATCCCCATTCTGATTTTTTTATTCAGTTTTGAATGTCTCCTTGTAAGGTAATGTTCATATTTTGTTGATTCAGAAGGAAAGGTAAGATTATGAATTTCTGTTGGGACATTCTTCTCGTAAAATTTCTTAATTTTAATATTGTTTGATTATTATTTTGATTACTATTTTATGTTTGAATGTTCTGTGGTTTGGTATTATCTGATATAATTTAGAGGACACACTAGCTCACTCTTTCTTTTTCATATTAACCAGATATAAGAGCGGTTTGAGTATCAAATGTGTGGTATCAATTATATATTTGTCCCCTGCCACTAAAATCTCAAAAACGGGCCTGAACACATTCCCATTTCTATGAATTAATGAGTACAAAACACTAACATTTCCCATACGAGCAGCACTTCTCAAACTTTCATCTATGTCGGGAGGTGGGATCAATTCACAATCGGAAGAGAGAACTTAAGGTCAATAAAAAACTGTTTCTATTCTACCATTACACAATTTTTAATTATTAGAGAAAATAAATATCTCGTCAAATGTTTGAATCTAACTGACACGATGGTGTTGATTTCTGTGCCAAAGCTTTGAAATTAAGGAGACAAAGACACCATGAAGGAGTATAAATTGTGTGGTTGAGGGAAAAAGATCATAAGTCTGATATGAAACATCCATCACGCATGTGCGTGTGGAGCCATGAAATTAATCCATATGCTTGTGGACCTTAGAAACCCCCCACCACAATCATTTTCTTCATTTCAAAAATCCTTTTACGTAGAAGTTGCTTCGTTAACAATAATATACAAAGTCAATGACAGACAATTGATTTTATAACACCTTAAACTCTGTTTAGAATATTTAGAGATCTTAAAGATGTTATATCAAATTACTGAAACCGTCGATAAATTTTAAATCGTTTTAAAATTGGATGCACATATTAATCTCATTTCGAATCATTTGTAATAAGATAATCTCATAATGAGGGCACATACCAACACAATTTAATATACTCGCTCGTAGAGAGTATATCAAGAGCAATCTATTATATACCTACAGAAGAAGATGACGGACTCAACAGGGGAATGAAGATGAGACGCAACCATCACAAACTATGACAACTAGAAAATAGAAGGAATATATTCAATTCAGAGTTTAGGAAGTACTTCTGTACAGCTTCGATGTATGTATTCATAGATTCTCTCAAGTAGTTCCATGTGACCGATCGCTTACCACCTTGGAACTTGTCTTTGTATTGCATCAATAGATTCACAGCTAACTATATATATCCCAGTAAAAAGCCTGATGAAGTTTGAATCAAGAAGGAAATTCGAGGTTGAATGAAGGAAAACTGGGGGTAAAAAAACCATGGCAAGTTCACAAGCAAGGTTTGTTATTTAGGGGATTTGTCCGAAACCTATTGCAGAAGTACTGGGTTGTTTCCTTCAGACGTCTGGAAAATGTTGTGATCATTCCTCAAGTTGCCAAACCGGTTGAGAGCGGCATATGCGTGGCCTCTTCAGGCTTCCCTTCAGGTACTCAGTGACTTTACTGTATATGATGTTACATAGGACTTCAGGCCTGCAGAAAGAGCATGGACATCGGCAACAAATTGTTCATCTCTGTATATTTCTCCTCCAAATGCTGAGCAGTGAAATGATATGCAATAAACTAAAGCCAGAATCGGCATAAGCTTATGCTGCAAGTAACTAATGCCGACTTCACGCTGTTTCAGTGGACCGAATTGCTGGCCTAGTAACATGTACCGAACTGTAATAGTGACCGAAATCATGAGGAAACCAAGTGAAGAATATGGAACGCCAACCTGCCCACCTACAAGCTCACCCAACATAGCAGCAAAACGTTTGTGTATAGTAGGGCGTCTCCATCGAGCCTTAATCAGAGCATTCAATATCTTAAAAACACATGCTATATTGCTGACTTACTCTATATTAGAATCACTCGACTTTTCTTTCTGCTGCAATCCCTCCAATTATTCCAACAAGCACTCAACTGTAAAGCTTTTGAGCATCCAATTTTGGTGGTAACTCCAAAGTTAATATCTGAAATATGAAGACATTAACAGTTGAAAAGATAGATGGAGGTTTAAGCAATTAAGGAATGACGTGGAAACCTTTTCTTCACGAGGAGTGTCATCACCATCATGTAAAGAAAAGAATGAATTGGAATTATGATCTGTGAATGATACTTTCTCCAATGATGTGCAATAATTTGCATTCAAGCACAGCAGATATCATGGAAGCTCTGAGAGTGTTTTAAGTCTTTTGCAACCCCCAAGATCGAAAACGCCAAGGGATTCCAACTTTGAAATATTGCTCGGGCATTTTCCACCCTTGAGTGACTCAAACTCAACTTTTTATGTCTGACAAGATGCTGAATTGATCCCGACACTTGTTCTATTCCAGTGTATCTTAAATCTAAGTCAGACAAATTATTTGGGAGCTCATGAGGAAACTTTTTAAAATTATGACATCCCTTCAATTGAAGCTCTTTGAGAGATGCCAAATGATTGAGGCTAGGTAGTTCAACCAAACTTGTACAGTAATTGCACTTAAGTGATTTAAGGTTGACGGCTACAAATGGATTAGGAATCTTACTTAAATTCCTGCAACAATAAAGGTCAAGGATTTCAAGAGATACCAATTGGTTGAGGGAAGGTATTTCAACCAAATTTTCACACCCATTGCAGCAAAGGCTTTGAAGGTTGATGGCTCCTGATAGATTAGGGATCTCCACTAGACTCTTGCAGTCAGAAAGGACAAGCTTTTCAAGAGAAGCCAAATGGTTGAGGCAAGGTAGTTCAATCAAATTTGCACACCCATTGCAGCAAAGACTTTGAAGGTTGATGGCTCTTGATAGACTAGGGATCTTCCTTAGACTCTTGCAACCAGAAAGGTCAAGTTTTTCAAGAGATGCCAAATGGTTAAGGCAAGGCAGCTTAACCAAATTTCCACACCCATTGCAGCAAAAGCTTTGAAGGTTGATGGGTCCTGATAGATCAGGGATCTTCCCTAGTTTATTGCAATTAGAAAGGTCAATTGACCTTAAATGAAGAAGATCGTGTATATTGAAAATATAAAATAATTGCATTATCTACTTATTTTGGACCGTATCAAAAATAAAAACAAAAATATGAAATACCCGGTGATATTCCTTCCAAAGTTGTTCTTTGCAGCTATCAGCTGTTAGTTTCAACACAACAAGATTCTTTGGATTAAAACTTGATGATAAGGATTTAAAGGGACAAAAATCCCAACGAAGATACCTTAGCTCATCAGAAAAAGATACGCTATCAACTGTGTCTACGGGAAGTTGTTGAAACAAGAACGAAGGACATGTATAAAGGATGATATATCCAAGATTATGCATCTTCTCAAAACCTGAACATAATAACAGCAGGTCTTCAATTCGATAAACGAAAAAGCTTTATTCCTTCAACTGATTTATTCACCTGATAATAAGAAACAATTCATCAAGTTTCGTTACAAAAATATTGTGAACATTTCATTAAAATTACTCATTAGAAAATATAATTATACTAAGAAAAGCATAGATTAATCAGACATATCTTTTTAATACTGAAATTTTTAGACAATAAAAATTGTTTTATATGTATAGTAAGTAAATAAATATTTTTTTTTTGAAATAATAGTTAAAATACTTGAAGCACATTGACAGATAACAACATATAACTAAATGAATTTATATATTGACAATATATCAAATATAAATTTCAATTAAAATACACAAATATGTAAAAAAAAAAAAGGAATATAGATCCAATTAATGCTTACTTTATTATATTTGGGCACTTGGTTCATTTCTTCGAGATTCCATAACCTGTTGCACTTTCTAGGATTCTTAGATTCTCGGTGAACAATGCCCTTCCCCATCTCTTCAAGTATATCATGCATAGAAATCCGCCCATCAGAATCCATATGAAGTAGACTCTTGTCTAGCAAATTGCTTATTCCACACGTTGCACCCTTATAAAAGCAACTTAAAATTTCTTCTACTTCTTCCTTGAAGTACCCTTTGAAGAGGCATGCTATGTCAAGAAATATATTCTTCTCTGACTCATCCAACTACTAATCAAAATCTGGGAAATCTTTGGTAGTGCAATAAGACAAGTCAAGGCTTTTCTGGTAATAGTCTGATTTAGTTGTCAATTCTTCATCTTTTGTATAGGATTTTGGTCAACCACATTACAATGTCAACTGGAAATAAGCTAACTTGTTGACATACTGATAGTGGGTTGATCAGATCAAGTTTTCTAGACGTGTATATGATTCTTCCCGTATTACGTATTCTTACCGTCTATTTCTCAATACGTGAATGTCTTTGTAATAATCTTTGTTAATATCTCTCTATGCTTTTTAGGTCTATTTATCCTTGTACACCACCATTGGCATATTGGCAGAGCAGGTCTCCAGCTGCGATCTTCTTGTTGGCGAATCATTATCTATCTCTAGTTTAAAGGTACTTTTCCGTAACTTCTTTATGCGCTGTCATTTTTCTTGAAATATTTCAACATTACCCATATTGGCCCATAGGTCGCATAACCATATCCCTAAGGACCCTAACATATGCCATATCCTTGTGTTTTGTAGCTTGCATTGTCTTATAACGAGGCTGTCTTGATTGGAAGGTTGACCTCGTCAAATGGTAGAGCATTGTTCAATCTTTGTTTCTAGCTTGCATTGTCTTACAACGAGGCTGTCTTGATTGGAAGGTTGACCTCTTCAAATGGTAGAGCATTGTTCAATTTGTGTTTCTAGGATCTCTTCGGAAACGGGTCGAAGAACTCCTGAATTGTTCAGAGCTATTAAAGAACGATTTGCGTGCTTATTTGAAGTCGGGCAGTTGGCCAATTGATGATAGATCCAGATGGAGTGAAAAGTTCAACAATTCTTTCTTGGTATTTCCAATGGTTTGGTGTAGCAGCCCGGCGACGGTGAAGACAGCGGTGGAATTGAATAGAAGAGAGTAAAGTTTAATTACCAAGTTTGTACATTAACCAAATATACAAAAAGAATTCTACACTCTGCACCTGCACTAGCGGTTCCTACTCCAACACATACTCAAGGCAAGTCTCCGCATCTTTTTTTTTTTTTTGCTTGGCGTAAATATTTTATTAATGATAAAGTGAAATACACCTTAAGCCTGAATTATGCAACTAAACCCAACAAAACCTTTTCACCCACGCAAGCAAAGCAAAGACAAATACATCCACTAATACATAAATGCAGAACCAAAGATTAATTCCATGCTCAACGGAAAAGAAAATGAAATTCGACTCGAGTTTTCAATAATTCTCAAACAGCTTGAAAGGCTGCAGCATGGCTATGTAATCTGTCAAATAATGCCCTCCAAAATAGCCTCCACCTATAAAAGAATGAGAACATAATAAGCAATTAAACTTCAAAATAGCCTTAAACTGTTATGGTAACCCAAATCATCAGCTCCAAATGCTCTATACATAAAGAAAACGACTCCTGACTTCAAAGTTGTTATTCTAGTGTGTTATGGTAATCTTGCAAGACAATGGAATCTGTTAAATGATGCCCTTGAAAATAACCTCCACATACAAAATTATGAGAAAACATAATAAGCAATCAAATAGAAAGAAATTCAATCCGTAACTCTTACATAAATCTTCCATTTGGCGAACAAGATCCTTGCCCATCTCTTCATACATAGAAATCTGCCTATTAGAACCCATATGAAGTAGAGTCTTGTCGATCAAGTTGCTTATTCCACTCACTACACCCTTATAAAAGCAACTTAGAATTTCATCTACATCTTCCCTGAGTTCCTCTTTAGAGAAGAATGCTATGTCAAGAAATATTTTCTTATTCCCCGGAATTGGCACAAATGTTGTACTTTTGTACAAACAACTGCGGTACAAACAACAACGACAAATGGAAAGACATGATAGTCGACGACGAGCTCCGTTGTCATGGAGTCAAATTTGAGATCGGATACATGCAGTAATTTTGGATCAACGACGTCATATGCAGTGGCAGTAGAGGAAGCAATCGACGAATCACACGTAGCGGCAGCAGCAGCAGTGACAGAAAAAGAAGACGAAGTGAATTGGTAAAGGAGACGTCGAAATCGTATGTAGAGAGTAAAAACAACCTAGATGAGATTCATGACACAGACAACAATGTCAGGATTGTTGGTGAATGATACCATGTGATAAACGCCACATAACAGGTTAAACACAAGCTCACCAATCTAACATGACAATGTAAACCGTCAAATGATGCCCTTGAAAATAGCCTCCATCTACAAAAGAATGAGAAAACATAATAAGCAATTGAATAGAAAGAAATTCAACCCATAACTCTTTTAACAAATCTCCCTTTTAAATGTACAACTATCATAAGCAATTAAATACAAATGAAAACAGCTTACCTACGTATTTGGAATGAGAAGTTGCATACCCAAAGATTAAAAGAAGTGAAACTATTTCAATGCTTTAGGCCCTCCATCACCTTCTTCACCACCATTGCCAAATCTTCTTTCATCCCCAGGTCTTATTTCAGTAGCAGAACCGTCAGGAGCTCCCTCAATATTAGCATCTTCTTGAGAATCAGAATTCTGGTTGGATTTGTCCCATCTCATCACATCACATCACTAATGGTATACTCCTCTGCATCCATGTAAAATATGTTAACACCACATTTCTCCACTTTAAATTCATCTCCGGCAAGATTTCCGATGTACAATTCAAATGATGCCTCCTCATAATCATTGTCTATTATAATCATATCTTGATTGAACAGAATGAACACATGATCACCCATGAAATTGAAATTCCTGAGCCATGGATTACAATCAGTCTTGTAACGGAAGATCTTGTCCTGTGTCAATGAAACATGGCACTCACTCGTGAACTTTTCACCACTGGTGCTGGTCAGTTTAAACCCATTTAGGGTTATCTTCAAATCGAACGAATAATTCATGCTTCCGTAATAAAACACATTTTCTGGAACTTCATTTCCTGGGAAACAGCAAAACAAAAAATCCCATCTATATTCCCCTAGGGATATCCCTTTCCTCCTTGACCATCTCTGTGCCAGGGAATGAATTTGAAGCATGGTGTTTGCCACAATGTTTTTTATTGAATCTTGATTAAGCTTCTACACAGTTCGAGAAAAGCATGAAAATGTTTTCTCTGAGAGGAGCACCATCACCGTCATGTAAAGAATGGAATGGATTGAAACTAACATCGGTGAAGGACACTTTTTCTAATGACGTGCAGTTACTAGCATCCAAGAACCACAAATATCGTGGAAGCTCCGGGAGTGTCTTAAGGCTTTCGCAATAATCAAGAACCAACACACGAAGGGATTCGAACTTTGAAATATTGTTCGATACATTTTTCACCCATGAGTGACTCAAATTCAACTCTCTAAGTGTGACAAGATGCTGAATAGAATCAGCCATTCTTTTATTACAGTGTGTGATAAATTTAACTCGGTAATGTTATTTGGGAGCTCAAGAGGTTCAACCAGCTCTAGACAGGAGCTTATGTTAAGGCTTTTTAAGTTGATGACTTCTAATAAATTTGGGATCTTTCTTAAATTCATGCAATCAGAAAGGTCAAGGATTTCGAGAGATGGCAAATGACTGAGGCAAGGTAGTCCAACCAAACTTCCACACATACGGCAGAAAAAGCTATTAAGGTTGATGGCTCCTGATAGATTAGGGATCTTCCTTAGTTTCACACAATCGGAAAGGTCAATTATCCTTAAATTAACAAGATCCTGTACAATGAAAATATAAAATAACTATATTACCTCATAGCATTATCTATTTATTTTGAACAAAATAAAACGACAAAAAATACCTGATGATCTCCATTCCAAAGTTGTTCCATACATCCAAAACGTAATTTCAATACGGCAAGATTCTTTGGATTATAATTTGGTGACAAGGATTTGAAGGGGTAACCGCTCCAATAAAGATATCTTAGCTCATCAGGAAAAGATAGACTATCAACTTTGTGTGCAAGTACCTTATCATTCTGGAACATCAAACACCCAGTAGACAAGTCGATGTATCTAAGATTAAGCATGTTTTCAAAACCGTGACGACATGATAACAGTGGGTCATACCGAGTCATCCGAAACTTTATTCCTTCAATTGATGTATTCTCCTAATAACAAGAAATAATTTATCAAATATCGATATAGAGAAATTCATGGACGTCCCATGAAATTACTCATTAAACAAATTTATTTATATTAGGAAAGGCTTATACTTATGTATAATAAAAAGGAATATAATTCAGTTAGCACTTACTTTATTATATCTGTGCACTTGATTCACTTCTTTGAAATCCCATAACCTACTTCGCTTTTCCGGGTCTTTAGATTCTTGGTGGACAATGTCCTTACCCATCTCTTCAAGCATATCATGCATAGAAATCCTCCTATAAGAATCGATATCAAGTAGGCACTTGTTGAGCAAGGTGTTTATTCCAGACACTGTACCCTCGTACAAGCAACTTAGAATTTCTTCTTCTTCTTCTTTGACTTCCCCTTTAAAGAAGCATGATATATCAAGAAATATATTCTTCTCTATTTCATCTAAATCATCAAAACTACTCATCGTAACCTGTAAAATTTTTGAATGGGGATATTTCCTTAGCTTATCCACCTCTCCTCCCCACTCTTTTTCAGGAATTGTATGAAGTTTAGAACCCAAAACTTTAAGAACATATGGATTTCCTCTGGCACACCGCGAAATCTTGTTCCAATATGGAAAACCAGCAGGAGGAGAATTCGACTGCTTAAATGCAAATCTAGAAAATAATTGAAGAGAGTCCTTGTCATTTAGCTTTTTTCACCTTATATATTTCGTCAGCTCCCCCATTCTTAAGCACTTGTCTATCACTGGACGTAATAATAATTTTACTTCCCTCTCCAAAATATTTCATACCCATAAGATCTATATGCTCTGGGTCATTAACATTATCAAGCACGACAATTGATTTTATGTTATCGAGCCTCTCTTGGGTTACAGGGCATCCTATGGTGGGGGTGTCTATATCAGTTTCGTTCCCTAGTAGTTTGGAGAGAAGTTCATTTCTTACTGAAAGCATCACTTTATCTTCTATTTGCCTTGTAACATTATGAACGAAGCAACGACTCTCAAACTCTAAGGAGATTTCATTGTAAACAGCATCAACAAGGGTAGTTTTGCCTATACCATCCATCCCTCAAAGTCCTATTACACGATTTTTTTCTTGCTCAATAAGTCTCAAAATCGTTTCTTTTTGGTCATCTATTCCAATCAAATCAACTGAAACGCTTCTAGATTTGCGATTCAACTTTTTATGACATCTTGAACGGCATCTTTAATGTATTCAGTATCAGGTCTGGAAAATATTTGTAAAAATGATTGTCAAGACAAAAACAAATCAAGTATTAGAAGTGGAATAAGAGTATGAAATGTGTGGTTACCTATCAGAATAGCCTCCTTCTATAGTCCACCCTTGTAATTCAACAACCTCAACGAAGTTCTCAATCCCAGCAAGTTTCAACACATCAGAAGGTTTAACATGGTAAAAGATGGGCAGAACAATATGTTTCTGAGTGCGCTGGCGAGCCATGATACAGGAAAGTTCGGCTAGGCATGATTCCGAATCAGCATAGTCTTTAGATAAAAAGACTATTGAGAGGTTTGAGGCTGCAATTGCTTGAGAGATTTCAATCTCTGTCTTGTCATCCGAGATGACATTGATTCCGGTGTCTTCCAGAGCTTTGAGAAGATGACTGCTGAAGTTGAGGCGTGTGTCCTCACCAAAGCTCAAGAAAACCTGATGCTTTATCAACTTTTTCATAGCACATTCAACAATATGCTTGATGTGCTCAGTCTCAGGTCTAGCAAACAATAAAAAAAACAATATGTCTATATCAAATCGAAAACAAAGTTAAGTAAAAGAAGAGCAGAAAGAATATGGGTACCTGTCCCCTTTTATATGAATTCCTTTTTAATGTCCCGACTTGAGCCAAGTCAGCTTTCCACTGCTTCACTTTCTGCTGCTTCAATTTCCACTGCTTCAATTTCTCTTCATCACGTGGTGGCGGTTGCTTCGGTTCATGGGCGTCAAAGGATGTTTGGAAACTACCACGTATATTTTGCACATCGGAGGGATCAACATGGAAGAAGATGGGATATGTCCTTGATTGCGCTTGAGAGCCATGATCTGAGAGAGTTCTGTTAAGCATACATCCGAAGAAGCATAGTCGGCAGACAAAATGATTATTGAGAGATTTGAGACTTCAATTGATTGGGTAAGTTGTCCTAAAAATTGCTCCCCTTTTTCAAGTTTTTCTTCGTCGAAGAAGACAATCATTCCGGTGGCTTTCAAAGCTTGGAGTAGTTGGCTGGTGAAGTTACGGCGTGTTTCAAATCTGAAGCTCAAGAAAACTTGATACTTCCATTGACGAGAAGAGGAAGAATCCTTCAACTGAAGAGAAGAGGATGAAGAATCCTTCAATTGACAAGAAGGGGATGAAAAATACTTCAACTGACGAGAAGGGGAGAAAGGATACTTCAATTGACGACAAAGGGGAGAAAGAATACTTGAGTTGACGAGAAGAACGAGGAGGGGAGTGAAAACACTTCAACTGACGAGAATAGGAGGAAGAATACTTCAATCGAGGCGAATGGGAGAGAAAAATGTTGAATTGACAAGAGGTGAAGTTAACAGAAGAAGCCATGAGAAAGATGAAAGCTGAAACTCGAAGAGGGGTTCAACAGAGTGAATGTGAATTGTAAGATGCTGGGATTCCTTTCAAATACAACTTTAAGCACGTGATGGTTGGTGTGCAAACCCATACATTATTCGTTTAATAATCCATTTGTCAATTGTTTTTTCACTAAAATCATACCAAATTCGGTGGACGCGTTATTAGTTTAATTGCTGCTTTTGATGAAGTTAAGGCCACCAAATGGACAAAATGATGATGCGAATAAGACTTCAATTCCTTTCCACTCAAACAAATACCAGGAAGCTACATACAGCGAGTTCTTTCCTTTTAAGTTTAATGAATGGATTCAATGATACGAACCAATTTTGTGAATGACATTTTGGTCA
Organism: Hibiscus syriacus; assembly: GCF_006381635.1. Lineage (NCBI taxonomy): Eukaryota > Viridiplantae > Streptophyta > Magnoliopsida > Malvales > Malvaceae > Hibiscus > Hibiscus syriacus. The sequence continues at coordinate 98,220 of NW_024063094.1, forward strand.
AGAGAAAGCATTTGTGGTGTCAAAATATAAAGCTTTATATTTGAATCCACCAATCCATTCATTAAACTTAAAAGGAAATAACTTGATATTATCCAAATTTACCTATGCATTTGGATGACATTATCCAAAGTTCCATCTTCTCAATAGCATACACAATAAAATAAAATAGTGTAAATATGTCAATATCTTAGGCCTTCCATCCCCTTCACCTCATTTCCAAATCTTCTTTCATCTCCGGCTCTCATTTCCGTTGCAGAAACAAAATTCTGATTGGATATATCATATCATTAATGCTATAACTCTCTGCATCCACGTAAAGCACATGAACACCACATTCCTTCACATTCTTTTAATTTCTCCATATATCCGTAAGGTCTTTATGTTCTGTCCAATAGCAGCTTGAATCCCCAAAACACAAACTTTATACTCTGCCATGTTGTTGGTGCAATCAAAGTTCAATCTGCTAGTGAACGGGTAGTGACTTCCTTAAGGTTAGACCAATATAGCCCCAATGTCGTGTCCTAATGCATTTGATGCACCATCAAAATGCGTTTTCCAGGAATCAATTGTAGAAGTACTTGCTTCTTCTAGAGATATGACCATCAAGTCATCGTCCGGGAAGTCAAAGTCCAGTGGCTCATAATTTTCAGCCGCTCTGCTTGCCAAAAAGTCAGATATAACACTTTCCTTTATAGCCTTTTGGCTCACGTATTCGATGTCAAATTCAGATAATAATATCTGCCATCTGGCTAACATTCCGGAGAGAGCATGCACACCCATCATATACTTTAGTATATCTAACTTGAAAATCAACCAAGTGGTGTGGTACAACACGTACTGTCTGAGTCTACGCGTAGCCTAGACTAAAGCGCAACAAACTTTTTCAATGGGTAGATATATAACTTCACAATCAAAGAATTTCTTGCTTAGGTAGTAAATGACTATTTCCTTCCTTGTGGACTCATCATGTTGACCTAAGACACATCCCATTGAATTCTCAAAGATGGACAAATACATGAATAAAGGTTTGCTCGGGATAGGAGACATTAAGACCTGAGCGCGAGATAAATACTCTTTTATTCTCTCGAATGCAGTCTGGCAGTTCTCATCCCATATTCTAGAGCTATTTTTTCGAATAAGGCATAAAATTGGGTCACACTTGTCGGTCAACTGAGATATGAACCGCGCAATATAATTCAATCTACCCAGGAAACCTCAAACTTCTTTTTGTGTTCGTGGAGAAGGTAAATTCTGGATGGCCTTGACTTTATATGGATCAACTTCGATGCCTTTCCTGCTGACCACGAAGCCTAACAACTTTCCAGATATTACTCCGAATGTACACTTGATGGGGTTTAGTCTCAACTGGAACTTTCTTAATCTTTGGAAGAGTTTTATCAGATTCTCGACATATTCATTTTCGATTTGTGCTTTAGAAATCATGTTGTCGACATAAACTTCAATTTCCTTGTGCATCATGTCATGAAACAATGTCACCACAGCTCTTTGGTATATTGCCCCAGCATTCTTTACTCCGAAGGGCATCACCTTAGCAGAATATTCTCCACATTATGACAAAGGTGATTTTTCCATGTCATCAGGATGCATCTTAATCTGGTTATATCCTGAGAATCCGTCCATGAACAAGAATAAAGTGTTCCCAGCTGTATTATCCACCAAGGTGTCTATGTGGGGCAAAGGAAAGTTATCTTTAGGACTTGCTTGGTTGAGGTCACGGTAGTTGAAACACATGCGCACTTTCCCATCCTTCTTTGGAACTAACACTATATTAGTTACCCACTCCGGATACTTGGCAACTTGAAGAAAACCGACATCAAACTGCTTCTCGACTTCTTCTTTTATTTTAAGGAGCATTTCAGGTCTCATTCTCCTTAGCTTTTGTTGTACATGTTTGCATTCTGGTTTGATTGGTAGTTTGTGGACTACCATATCCGTATCTAGCCCAGGCATGTCTTGATACGACCATGAAAACACGTTTTTGTATTCTTGAAGTAATTCTATCAAGTTTTGTCATGCTTCAGATTCAAGACTTCAATTTTCTTTTCGTGTGGCAATATTTTTTGTCTTCTCTTTATAACATTCTTAACAATTCGGAAGGTAAGTTGCACTCTTTTTCATTGTCACATTCATTAATGTCCCCAAGATAACTGAGCAGTTCAAAATCCACCTCCGGGTTAGGATCATCAATGTCTGCATCATTAATATCTTGGGACCTGAAAGGGGAAAGAGAAAAGAAATGTGTATATGCGGGAAGCAAATATCCCACACAGAATGAAGGAAAATTAAATTCAAAAGGAAATGAAATGAAGTACAAAATGAAAGAAAATTAGATTCAAAAGAAAGTAAAATGAAGTAGGAAGAAACGTTTGTCGGGAAAGAAACTGCATCTTTTATTGAATGATGGTAAAAAAACCATTTATTTACCCTTACAAAAGATCACCTATTGCCTCGGGTATATACAAATAGGGAAAGTTTGAGTATTACTCTGAAAGAAATTTGAAAACCATAGGTAGCTATTCAGCCGTCCAGTTGTTAAGCACAAACCCAGGTGGCAATGGGCAGATTCCAGATATATCTACATCTTCAACATTCTCTGTGATTATGGAATTGATACTTAAATCTTTCAAAATAACTTCCAAATATGGTACGGTGGTCTCAAACACATAACCACTAGATTTAAAAGTGTCATAAAGAGGTGGGAATACCATTGGTTCCCATCGAAATTCATTCTCGATCAATCTTCTTTCTCAATATTTCTGAATTTCCTTCCTCTTCTATTGTTGATTGGGCTGAAAACTAAGCCCGAATTAGTCTAACTTTGCTACAGGAAGAATGAGATCGATCATTCCTTGCAAAAGACTCCTAAATCCTCTTCCTACATTGGCACATCTTCCCAAAGTCTGCTTGATATCCATTTTAGTGCATTCAGAGAGCTTGAGTTTGGAAATATTTCCTCCTTCAGCCACGAATGTGGCATTCACAAACTCTAGAGAGTGAAATGAACACTCTATAGCTTCATCATTTACTTTTATGTAAGGGGCATCAGTGGTCACACTTGCCACTATATCTTCTTCAACATTAATGATTACAAGAGCCCCGTCAATGATAAACTTGACTTTCTGGTGTAGCGTAGATTGTACTGCTCCAGCTTGATGGATCCAAGGCCTTCCCAAAAGGTAGTAGTAAGAAGGCATAATGTCCATCACCAAGAATTCGATATTATAAGTATCAATCGGTAGCTTTTTCAAAAGAATCACATTAAGGGCAGAACCATTGTCGATTAACACACTAAGTAAAGCATGCCCTTTGCAATGAGTGGTGATGTGTAATGCTTTAGCTCAACCCCGTCCGTCAGAAGAAATCTCATCATCAAAAAATAAGATGAGATTATCAACTTGAATGTTGTTAACCAGTCGATCCATCTTAGTGACTGGTATGTCTTGTGGTACAAATATCTGATTTAAGACCTTCAGAGTGCCTCCCTGTATGCCTCTGAACTTAGCAGTAGTGCCAACATTGAAATACGTGCTAGCAAGCTATGTAATTATTCCACGATATTGTACTCTCTGTGTTTTAAAAATTTCAGGAACTCCATAGCTTACTCTTTCTTTATTGGTTCATTTATTGCCAGCATGTCTCCTTTGAATGGTTCAAGTGGTCTCTCAGGTGATTTAACCCCTTGGGAGTAGTATTTCCCCATGGTATGCCCCACTTCATTGTATTCCTCATTCAAATTGCTTACTTGGCATCCGTACTTGCAAGGCATTTGCTTATTGTCCTTATAGGGAAAAAGTCTAGGTGATGTGATCACTACCTTTGCTGGTGTCTTTTCTATTGGTTGCACCTTAGGGTGATTAATAACGGACGACTTCTGTAGTATCCTATATCGGTTAACTCTCTAGTCGCACAAACATCAACTTATAGAGTAACAACAGTTGTTACCACCTTCATATTTTGATGTATTATAATGGGGGTACAAGAAACCCTGCTTTCACCATCTGTCTCTATACCCAGGCTAGGAGAGACGTTATTTTAGCAACACTTGTTTTGACTCTCTTGTTCCCTTTCTCAACAATTACATTAACTTCGCCTTCTTGTGGTTAGGCAAAGGGTTATGAGCAACATTTGGTGCCCTTGGGTTGTTGAAGTAGATCTGTAACATCCCAAATTATGGGTTAGTGACTAATTTGTAAAGTTTCAGAATTTGATGACTAAAGTAGAAGAATGAAATAGTTCAATGATTATTGGATATATATATGATGAAGGTTATTTAGTAATTATTAAAGGAAATAAAGGGTAAAATGGTCATTTGATCATTTAAGGAATAAAAAATGGAATTATATACATGTGGAAAGGGAGAGAATTCTCCAGAGTGCTCTTCTCCTTTCTTCTTCTTCTTTACGTGGAAGCCAAGAGCAAAGGTAAGTTTGATTTAGCTTTTGATTTCTTGAAAGTTTTAAGTTGGATTTGAGTCTTTGAGGGTTATATAAGCTTAAGGAAAGCTTATATAAGTTTAAAACACCAAAGAGATAGAATTAGAAAGGAATTTCTATTAAGGGTTTATAAATGAACTTTTGTTATAGAAAGGTTTTTGAAGTTCTAAAGTTGGATTTGACTTGCCATCAGCTTAATTAAGAAGTATTAAGTGTTAGAATTGGATTTGAAACATGTGGAAAATAGGGTATGATTCTTGAAATTCCTAAAGAGGAGAGGATATTAAGGTTAAAGATGAGATAAATGAATATTAATGAGTTTAATTATGTATATGAAAGTTAGGAATATGAAAGGGGTTGAAATATGAAGGATTTAATCCAAAAAGAAGGATTTTTCGGGTTCAAAAAGAGGTTCTGGGCAGAGTGCATCGATGCATATTCATAGTGCATCGATGCATCAATATTAAAACCCAGAAATTGTTTGAAGGTGTATTGATGCATTGGTAGTGCATCGATGCACTCTTTTAAAATAAATACATCGAATGCAATTTGTGCATCGATGCATAAGTAGTGCATCGATGCATAAGTAGTGCATCGATGCATAAGTAGTGCATCGATGCATCCCATTAATAAGGAAACATCAAATGCAATTAGTGCATCGATGCATAAGGCATGCATCGATGCATCCCAGTAATAATACAACATCGAATACATTTTATGCATCGATGCATCAGTAGTGCATCGATGCATACCTTCATTAAAAGATGAAATTGACTTTTCTCTTGGTCTAAAGAGTGAACCATTAGAGTATATTAGTTATGATACTGATATAGATCTATGTATAATTATGTAGATTCAGAGCCTAAACGAGTTCCAGAATCATTGACAAGTAATATCGATAAAAAGGGAAGATAAGAGATTGAAATGGACTAGTGAGGCCAGGTGAGTGCAATTTCATTGTACTTATGTTATCGAATAAGCATTGGCTTGCAATGAGCCAGTGACGGAGTTACTATGGTAATAAGTAACTCTTAAAATGTTATTTGATTTATGAATTTTATATATGCATGAGTATATGTGACATGATTTATATGATTCATATGATATGTGATACTGAACTACATGAATATATGAGAATAATATATCAGTTGTGTGACATGTTTGACATGTTATTTTATGTGATATGTGTTTACATGATCACAAGACATGAGTTATATGAAAGAGAAAGTATATGTGATATGTGAAAGTGAATCCTATGTTTATATGAATATGAACTCATATGAGAATGGATATGAACTACGTGATTACATGTATATGTGAAGGAAACCATGAGCTTATATGAATATATGATATGGTTACATGAATATGAAAAAGGATATAAAAGATAATGCCCATGTTATGTGTCATGAGAGCTAGGGGTATAGTTGGCATGCCAAGAGTCAAGGGTCTATGTGGTCCTTCGGGATATTGTGGTCCTTCGGGACATATATGTATTCTTTGGAACATGTGTGAAGTCTGGTGAGACACATACTTGATCCCTAGCATATGTATATGATTCTTAAGGAATGATATGTGGTCCTTCGGGACATTGTGGTCCTTCGGGACATATATGTATTCTTTGGAACATGTGTGAAGTCTGGTGAGACACATACTTGATCCCTAGCATATGTATATGATTCTTAAGGAATGATATGTGGTCCTTCGGGACATTGTGGTCCTTCGGGACATATATGTATTCTTTGGAACATGTGTGAAGTCTGGTGAGACACATACTTGATCCCTAGCATATGTAATGATTCTTAAGGAATGATATGTGGTCCTTATGGACATTATTATATGGCACTACGGTGCAATTCTACGCGACACTTCGGTGCAATTATATGTGGCACTTCGGTGCAATTATATGAGCTGTGGTGACAGCGTTAGTGCACAACCTCTATGTACTCACATATCTTTAGTTCTCACATGATTATCATGGGCTATTAAATAGATAATATTTATAAAATGATATGATGATATGTTTGTTTCCTTGTGGAATTTCATGGGTGATATTGATTGTACAAATGGTAACTTATAAAACCATATGATGAAAGGAATCAATGATAGTGATAAAATAAGAAAGAAATGAAGATGATAATATAATTGCTTGGGTGTAAGTGTTTTATGATAGTATATATATATAGTTTACATGACATGATATGTATATGTTCAATTGGTTATGGTATATGTTATATGATATGGACATAAGAGATCATAGGAACATGAGATAAGAGATATGAATGATAATGACATATATGTATGCATATATTTGTTACATGTAAAAGTATGAGTGGTATGAAATGATAGTAGTAATTGTTTAGGTATGATTATTAGTTACCGTTTACCTTATATGTTTATATGCCTCACTAAGTCTTTGACTTAGCGTGTAAGTGATTTACACGTAGGTTTCGAGAAGAGTAAAGAGCAATGTGGAGCAAGACAGGTCAGTTCTTCTTACTAAAGGTCAGATCAGAAAAGATGTGAATAATAAGTATTTTAGTATATAAAGTTCTAGTTGGCATGTTTTCAAAAGAATCTATTGTTTAAGCTATGAACCGTTTTATAAATGTTTCGAATAGTTATATGTAAATAATAAGTGAAAGATACATGCTCTGATTGGTTTTGTAATAATGAAAATGTCTTTTATGTAAATTAGTCATTTATATGTTATAAAAGTTTTAAATTACTCACTATTTTATACAAGTACATGTTTTTAAAGGTCAATGTGACACCTCGGATTCGTATCCGGGTCGGATACGGGTTGGGGTGTTACAAGATCCAATTCTTGTTTTTCATTCTTTGCACGATCCTTTTGAATGTGAGGCAGTTCTCGATAGTGAGCCCTGGAACACCGTCATGATATTCGCAATGTGCGTTCTCATTATACCACCTGGGGTATGGGGGTTTCACAGGCTCTACTGGATATGGTGACACTATATGAATGGCGAAAAGTTATTGGTAAAGTTCTTTCTAAGTCATGGGAATAGGATCAAAATGTTCCCTTTCTCTTTCTTTCCTTGGTTCCCTTGAATCTTGTCTAGAAATACCTGACAGTACATCAACAGTTGATTTTGGGTTGGAGATTGTAACACATTTATTGTTGTAGGTGTTGATGTTATTGACATCTCCATCCATCTTCTTCATAGGGGTTTTTTTACTGGTTTCCCCTCCCTCGATCTTGCTTTTATTTATGGTCATTTCCATCATCTCTCCGGCCATAACCAAATCAGAAAAATTTCCAAACATGATTGCAACCAGGTTCCTGAAGTAAGGAGCCTTCAGTGTTTGCACAAAGATTTTTTTTGTTTCCTTCTCATCCAAAGGTGGATGAACTTGCACAGCTAAATCCCTCAATCTCTGTGCATATTGTTTGAAACTTTCGTTATGTTTCTTATCCATACCTTGCAGCATAACTCGATTTAGTCTCATATCATTTATATGTTTGTATTATTCCAAGAATGACTTGGCTAGATCCTTCCAGGTCTTGATATGAGACCGATTTAATTGGTTGTACCACTGGATGGCTGAACCAGTCAGACCCTCCTAAAAACATTAAATCAGGAGTTGATCGTTTCCTACGTATCATGTCATCTTTCGACAGAACATAGTAATGTGGGCTGACGGGAAACTATTCCCATCGAACTTCTTAAACTCATGGGATTTGAATTTCGAAGGAAGAATCAAATCTGGGACTAAACTTAGTTCCCTGGAATCAACTCCATAGTAGTCATGGTCTCATTTAACCATTTTCATTTAGTCCTCCAACTGCTTGATTTTCTCCTCCATTTTCTTTGTCTTGTCTTCTTCATCAAAATACAATATATGGTAATCATCCGGATTGTTCTCAGGGTTAGATACAGAAGTCTAACTTTTATAGGAGACGAGGCTTTTACTTTTGCAGCAGATGAGTCCCTATGAAGTCCTAGTAAGATTCCAGGTGAGATAACCACCTGCGGGGTAGGTGGCATAGTTACCCCTTTAAATGTTCCTGCCCCAGGTGCACTTGCTTAATTCAAGCCATATAACTTTGAAACAATTTGGTCAACCAAAGACTCTTGGCTTTTGGTGATCGACTCTAGGGTGTTTTGATTATTCTGACTTATTTTCTCATCCAGCTCCTTTTGCAACCTTAACATGTTCTCCTCGAGTTGAGTTATATTTGCTTCTTTTTTCTTTTTCTTTGAACGGGTGTTATGTGGATGAGGTGTGTCCAATGCTTGGGGTGGTATGTCCAGTGTTTGTTCTTTTTTTTATAAGACATTTTCTGTTAGTTAATGTGAATGTAAAGAGATGAAGAAAAAATAACAAATGCAAAATATGTATAAATGCATGATGCATGATGCATGAAATGTTCGAGGCATTAATCCAAAAACACGTTTGTTATTATAAATAATCTTTATTGGGACAAAAGTATTATTTCTTAATAGACAAAAACATCTTAAAGGTACATTCTGACTAGGTCCTTTAAACCCCGAACAGCTTCTAACAGATTGACTAGTCTTCTTCCTTCATCTGTCAGCGGTTGAATACCCTCTCGGACCACTCCAACTTCTCTCACTAAACCATGCAAGTGACGAGCTATTTTTTGTACTTATTTCAAGAAGTCTCGAATGATTGCATCTCTAGCTTTCACCCTTTGCTAAGCTTGTTCCCAACGAAAACGCCATTGAAATCATCCATCATAGGGAACTATATAAAGCTCACTTGCTTGTATCTTGAACCCATCCATAATGGCCTCTAACTTAGGAAGCCTTTAGCTGCTCTTTTAGGGTCTCTATTTCATCTTATCCTTCGAACTTCCTTTTCAGGCTGTTGGCTTCACTTTTCCATTACTCATAAGATCTTTTCAGACTACAATTGTTCTGAACTTGTTCTTGATATCCCTTTATCAAATTTTCTAGCTCAAAGCATACTTTCTTTTATTTTTTTTTAATTTGTTCACTCGATCTTTCTGAATATCAACATCTAACTTCCATTGGAATCTTTCAGCCTCGAGTTCCCTTATCATTCATTTCAATTCCTCCATTTCAGCTTCAAACTCTTTCTTTACTATCTCTAGCTCAGAGGGAACTAGTTTAAGATGCTCTTCCATGGTCTGAGTATCTTCATGCTCCAATACAGGATCAGTGTCATTCTTTCTTACTTTCCGTTATTCCAAATAGTCTGGAGTAAGCATGTCTTTAGCAGCTACGATATCCATAAAAAACATCTTCTTCTATAACCCAGCTACATCTTTAACCCTTTTCTTGTAGTTATCCTCATGGTATACGAATTCTGATCCAAATATCCTATGTGTAATTGGGACAAACTAGCGTGCCCCATACTACAAAAGTGGCAAAAATGGAGAATATCCAACTCCTCCCCATAATCCAAGCAACGTTATGGTTTCTCAGTCTCTGCACCGATAAAGGATGTCATTATAGGTTAATCAATGGGCTCTTCAGACAATGTCTTTATCCTGAATATGCATGAGAACTTTCAACCATTTCTATTTTGGGATGCATTCCTAGCATTTCAGTGTGAGAAACTCTCCCAAATGAAAGTAAGTGGTGATGAATCGGCGATAAGAAATCCCGTCAGTCTTCCAGAAGTGAATATAGATCCAGACCTGAAGAAGCTGTGTGTATCCTATAAATCATCCTCCGCCAGTCTTTCTGCAATGATTGAGTGAACGAAAAGTTTTAGCTAATATTACCGGTGTCGGGGGTTCACTCGCTTCGGAAGTTGTTCGAATAGCTCCACCACAGCCGCCTCGATGTATGACAAAGTCTTAGGGAAAATAACTAAGAAGTAGATGCCTAATGCAAAGAGATCAATCACCTTCCATTCATCAGGATGATTATTCATTAATTGCTTGATGTGGGTCCAAATAATTCCTTCTGATTTTACTTTGTGCTGAATCTGGTCAATTACCCACTTTTCATCTACCCCTGCAACCTTTGTCAACCCATTCTTGAAAGATTGACTTTTGATGAACTTGGTGTAGACTTGGTCAATTCTGGTTCATTCACAATGCAACGAAGTAGTATATTCTTCAATGGTGGGTACCATGTATTATTGGTTAAACTTGAAACAATTGTACCCCTGATTCTATAATTGCACTAAGGCTCGAATTAGGGGCTCATCAATCTTAACATGGAGTAGAAGTGCGATATCACCATATCGTTGATATAATTTCTATTTCTGGTCACCTTTCCAGCTATCCTAAATGCCTCGTAGTTCTTGAACATTGTTCTGCTTAAGGCTGACAAAAGCATAACCAACTAGTTCTGACACATAGTTTCCTTACAAAATATTCCCCTTTTCCTTCTGAGTCTTCTCTGATCGTAGTCGGACCTCTGCGTTTTTCACTTCTTGCATTACAACCCCTTTGTCCATTAATACAGATTATGTATGTTTAACAAACACTCGTTGCGGATCAACACCTGTTTTATGATGCAAATGATAAGTTAAAGGAAAAAAAAAGATGAAAGGAAAACAAGTCAGTAAAATAATAATCAAAATAATACTAAAAGTAAAAAATATATATTCCTACCCCACATGATATCTAACCAGCATGCTTTAATTCTTACTCATACATGATTTCTATCCCGCATGTTAATTTTTGAGCAAATCCTAACCGCATATTTTTCTAGTTCACATGCTTAGAATAGAAAGTAAAACAGGAAATAACTCAAGCATCCTAGGTTTTGGAATAGAGTTTCGAGGTGCGTTCTAATTTCCTGTAAATTTCCCGGTTTAGGTTCTAAAAAAGGGTACCCGAGTTCTCCTTGCTGGTGCCCCTTGGGCTTACCAGACCCTTAGTCCTAAGCCCATTACAAGCTTATGTGAACCAAGTTAAACTCGAGAAGACACATTCCCTTATGTTTGTACGGAGAATAAATTCACACGAAGACATAAGATATATGAATCCCGAATGTTACTTGCTAGGCCTATACAGAGAATAAATTCCCATAAAGGTGTCGCTTTCAACTCCACTTATAAAAAGGTTTGGAGCTCGGGTATAGAGCCTGAGTTGACTTTTTTTTATTAAAAAAGGCTAAAACTATTGAAAAAAACATTAGTACAACTTTTTATTTGAAAATAATAATCAAAGGTAAATAATAAGGATTGAAAAGAAATTAAAATTTAAACTTACAATCTTCACTTAAGAAGACAACCGAAAATTAATTTTGGCCTAACTCACTTACCGGTCCTCAGTGAAGTCACCAAGCTGTCGTAACCGTCCTTCAGGTAGGCCCGGAATCGGGCTTCGACTTAAATAATGCATGTTAGAGCCACCACCGATTATTTTTAAAAAAAAAAACTAGGTTGATCTGATACCTTAATTTACCATCTTACCTGATCTGCGTTTTGCCAGAAATGTGTTGGATTCGAGAGTCGGTTACAGTCAAGGAATGATTAGCACCCTTGTACTGCCCCTTTGGTACCATTTTAATTTCTCGGTTGTTTTAATTGCAAAAATTAAAATTTAAAGATCGATTCGAATCACTTACCTTTGATCGATTTTAAATGCGTCCTAAAAACAAAGGCATATGAAAGTTATATAAAACAAAATAAAATAATGAAAATGATATTAAAAAAGGTTAAGATTAGGGCCTAAAAATAAAAATAAAATTAAAAGGCTAAATTGAAAATACGAGGAGTTAAAGGTCAAATTGAAGTTAATTGGGGAGCTGCAACGAAAGAAATAAGGGTTTAGTATCCAATTTGCAAAAATATAAAAATATAAACGATGATTAAATTGAATAAATCAAAAATTTGGAGGCAAAATTGTCCATGGTGACCAAAATGAATTACATATCAAAATATCAGAGACTACGGAAATAATTTAACTGATAGCTAATTAGACAGCGGTCCTCCCTATAAATAGCCAAAAATCAGGAAAAAAACATTCATTCACTATTCCTCTCAAATATGAAACCCCCATTTCCCTCAAATATTCTCTCATCTCTCCCTCAACCAGTCGAATACCAACCAACCTCCGATTAAGCCCTCCGCCGTCGAACGCCGCTCCAACCACCCCCTTCGGTGGTCGAAAAAAATTAAAAATACCCCCAAAAATTCCTCTCATCCCCATAACCTTAAAATCGAGACCAAATTTTCCTAAAAGGCTCCTCATCGGTGGAGATCTAAAGCCAAAGATTCGATTTTTACCTTAGATTCGATGTCTCCTCGAATTCCTGATGACTTTCTTTTCACGACGAGATCTCCCAATGCACTCCCGGTGTCATTCGTCGAAATACAATTCTTAGCCATGATTTTTTGCTTTCGGTTTATGAATGCTTTTTCTCTTTAGGATTTGTTGCCTCGGATATTTTTGCGTTTTTGGTTGTCTTGATTGTTCTCTTTTTATGTTGTGCTTGTGGTTCTTCTTGTTGTTGTTATGCTCCGGTGAAACCCCCTTTTTATAGCCTTCGAAGGGGTTACTTCCCTTGAATGGGTGTTGTAGTCCCGATTTCGACGGGATTTTGGGTGTGGTCGATTCTCTCGGCATGTAGTTGCTGAAAAAATGGGGGAGGTTTTCCCCTCCGATCTGGTCAGATTTTGTTCTAATTTGATCTCTGAGCTCACTGTGATTTTATATTTTGGGCGCGTATTGCTCTCTTGCCGGCACGTGGTCCTCACACGCCATACTTGACTCTTGATATCTTGACCGTGCGACGCTCTTGCTACATGTGAAACCCTAATGAACTTGGGCTCCTTTAATCGGGTAGGCTTGCTGGGTCAGGCCTGCCTACCCGGTTGGGCACCCCACACTCTTGTTGAACCTGGAGTTGGACCTGGACCGAATAAAATAAAATAAATATAATATAATATAAAATATATAATAAATAAAAATAACATAATATAATATTAATATAATAAAAACCATATAATATTATATTTTCAAAAATAATATGCTTTCAAAAATTATATGTGTTTTCAAAAAATATTTAAAAATCATATTATACGTTTTCAAAACTGTTTTAAAAACTATATATTATATGTTTTCAAAATTATTTAAAAAATATTTTTTTAAAAACTATAAGTTTTCAAAAACTATATATTATATGTTTTCAAAAATATGTTTTCAAAACATATACTATATATTTTCAAAAAATACGTTTGAAATTATTTTATATATATTATATACTATATAATAATAAAAAAAACCCTTAATGTCCCGGACGAAAATGAGCGTCTACACTCATTGATGTATCCTAATGAATTCGTTCGATCATACATTGATGAATGACTTGTAAAGAATAACGAATGTAGACGTCTCTAATCAACAATCACCCCTTTGAATGTGAAATACGAAAATTTGAAAAATATTATAAATAGGAATGATGTTATTTATTAAAATGGCTTGATTGCTCATGATGCCATTGACGGATGAGCATTTCCCATAAATTATGATGCATATGAAGTGAATACCAAATCTGATAATACTGATATATAATAATATTGTGTCAGATTCAATATAAATCAAACAAAATATAATGTATATTGTGATGTCCCGAGCGATGTTGCTAAGGATGTATTAGAGGAGTTCATTATTCCTTAATTGCTGAAAGATGATAATGCTATATTAATGAACGTTTTTTCATACATCAATGAATAGGCCAAATTTAATATTCAACGTTCAATAAAAACAACATCCCATATTATATTAAACATGTCATATAATCACTCAAAACTTAATAAATTACATGAAATGCATTTTAATTTATTTTTTAAGTATTTTAACTTATTCTTTAATATAAATAAATTAATAAATTTAAGAAAGTATATTTGGCCGTTTAGTTAAACTGTTCATCTTTATTCTCTCACATTCTCTAGGTCATAGATTATAGATTCACTAAAATATTCCTCTTATTTTTCCTAGAGTCACCCATTCCTCTTGTTTTTAGATATAATTAAAATTAAATTTAGAACTTATCCAAAAAAAATCAGCGAATTTAAATTTGATTAAAATGATGACAATTGTATTTGTTTATTTTTTCTAAATAAATAAAAATAAGGCAAAAAAGACAAAGAGGAGTGAATGTAACACTTTTCACCATATAAGTAGTGACGCCAAATCTTTAAAACAAATACTATTGCAGTCAACTCCAAATCATGCGTAAGATAATTTCTTTCATGAGTTTTGAGCTGTCGAGAAACATATGCTATCACCTTATCTTTTTGCATTAATACACAACCTAAAACTTTATGGGATGCATCACTGTATATATTACAAAATCTTTTCTAGATTCTGGTTGTACCAAAATAGGATCTTTTGTTAATATATTCTTCAATTTATTAAAACTTTCCTGACATTTATCTATCCAAACAAATGACACATCATTTCTCAATAGCTTAGTAATTGGAGCAACAATCATTGAAAAGTCTTTCACAAACCGTCGATAATAATCAGTTAATCCTAAGAAACTTCTCACCTCAAAACATTATCCGGGGTTCACCATTCAATGATTTCTTGAACCATTTTAGGATCAACCAGAATTCCTTCGAAACTATGTGTCCAATGAAACTACTTCAAGTAACCAAAACTCACACTTTGACGACTTTGCATATAGTTTCTTTTATCAGAGGATCTGTAGAACTATCCAAAAATGAGTATTATGATCCAATTTGATTTTAGAATAAACCAATATATCATCGATGAATACCACCATAAATTAATCTAAATATGGCTGAAATACCCGATTCATTACATCCATAAAAGTTGTTGCTGCATTCATAAGCCCAAATGAAATTACTACAAACTCATGATACCCATATCTAGTTTTGAAAGTTGTCTTTGGTATATCATCTTCTTTGATCTTCAATTGGTGATACCCAGATCGAAGATCAATTTGAAAAAATACTATGGTTCCTTTAAGTTGATCAAATAGATCATCAATTCTTGATAAAAGATATTTATTTTTCACTATTACTTTATTAAGTTGACGTTAATCAACATATAATCTTATTGATCTTTATTTTTACAAACAGAACTGAAGCTTCCAAAGGAGATATATTAGGTCGTATAAAATCTCTATCCAATTACTCTTATAATTGAGCTTTTTACTCTCTATGTTTTGTAGGAGTCATCTTATAAGGTGCTATTGATATTGGTGTCGTTCAAGGAAGCACATCAATACAAAATTTCACTTTTCGATCTGGAGATAATCTCAACAATTTATTTGGAAATACATCCGAAATTTCCGTATTGTTGGTATATCCTCTAGATTTGCCTTTGTATTTATCACATGAGCTAAATACGTTTCGCACCCATGTAATAATAACTTTATGACAGTTACAGTTGATATCACATTGCTTCAGATAATTCGATTTTTTACCTACATATCTTATCTCTAAACCATAAGATTAATCTTTTAAACCGACATTTAACCGTAGCATTATATGCCGATAACTAATCTATTCCTAGAATTTTTCGAACTTATGGAATGGTAATTTCATAAGATCGATTGGGAATTCAATTTCCTACATACCCAACTTATCCTTGCATTTTAGCTTAGATGATTAGTTGGTATAATATATCTCGATGTTGGTTATAGAGGAATCTTCTATCTTAATCAATCTAATACAACCATCATTAATTTCAAACGAGTAAGAAGTTGCATCCATTCATACAACCATCACATCAGTAATTTTAACATTTGATTGGCATGTATATAATTTCTATTTGCTAGAGATCCTATTCATATTCAGAACAGACTAAACATATAACTCTGATATTAATAAATGTAACATCCGTCAAAACGTTGCAACATTTCGTAGCAGGACGCACAAGATTAGGGACAGCGGTGGTATTTCGAAAAAACGATTTGGATTTCACCGTGAAATGGCGAAACGCGTTCCCTCGATCTGTTTTCGACTTTTCGGACAACCCCTTGATATACGGGGGATCCGGTCTAACCAAAATTAAAAAAAAAACCCCTCGAATACCTGCTGAAAGTCTCCTCATTTCATCTCCACATCCAACCATCATCTACCACCCGGAATACGTAAACCCCCAAAACTGAATTAAAAAACCAATCCTTTTTTTTTAAAATTTTTTGGTTTAGTTTTTTTATTAGTTTCAAGATTAAGAAACTCATTTCAGATATGTTTCAAGGTTCAACTTTTGTTGGAAGCTAGAAAGACGAGTTATTTGCTTGTCAAGTGAAGAAGAAGCTGAAAGGTTGGTTCTTTTCTTTTTGGGGTGGGGGGTGGGATTTAGCTATTTTAGTTCACTCTGGTAGTTCTTGAGCAAAATCTGAACTGCCCTTTTTCATAAATTTGGTTTCTAATAATTGTTTTATCTTTTAGAGTTCATATTGCAGTTCTTGAGCAAAATCTGAACTACCCTTTTTCATAAATTTGGTTTTTTTGTAATTGTTTACTCATTTCAGAGGTCATTTTGCAGTTCTTGAGCCAAATCTGAACCACCCTATTTCATAAATTTGGTTTTTCATGTGTTTTAACATTTCAGAGTTCATTTTGCGGTTATCAAGCAAAATCTGAACTACCCTATTTCATAAATTTGGTTTATTTTCTTACTACTTTTTTTTTATCATTTCAGAGTTAGTTTTGCAGTTCTTGAGCAAAATCTGAACTACCCTTTTTCATAAATTTGATTTTTTAAATATTTTTTTACCATTTCAGAGTTCATTTTGCAGTTCTTGAGCAAACTCTGAACCACTTTTCATAAATTTGGTTTTTTATAATTGTTTTGTCATTTCAGAGTTCATTTTGCAGTTCTTGAGCAAAAACTGAACTACCCTTTTTCATAAATTTGGTTTTTTATAATTGTTTTGTCATTTCAGAGTTCATTTTGCAGTTCTTGAGCAAAACCTGAACTACCCTTTTTCATAAATTTGTGTTTTTATATTAGTTTATCATTTCAGAGTTCATTTTGCAGTTCTTGAACGATTTCTGAACTACCCTTTTTCATAAATTTGGGTTTTTTAATTGTATAATAGGAAAAATCCATGTTAGGTTTCCAGATCAAGGTCTGATTTTGTTTTAGGTTCAAAGGAAAATGTAGGAAACTAGTCGAAAATCATAACTTAGATTTATTCTTTTAGTTTGTATTCATCTAGTAAGTAGATATTCTGAGAAATGAGTTTAATATCTGGTTTATTGTATTTTTTTTTCTCAGATTCCTCGGTATTTAAGTCAGGATACTGAGATAACTTTCAGGGAACTCTTATGAACTTTTTAGTTAAATGGCTTATCTTGTTTAGCGTTTTTCAAGTAAATGATGGGTAGAAATCTTAGCCCGATATTGCGGCGAGAATTGGCCAACCTTGACAAAGACGCGGACAGTCGGAAATCTGCAATGAAGGCACTGAAATCATATGTGAAAAACTTGGATTAAAAGGCGATACCGGTGTTCCTTGCTCAAGTTTCAGAGACGAAAGAAACCGGGTGTGTGTCGGGTGAATACACCATTTCCCTCTATGAAGTTCTTGCACGGGTTCATGGTGTGAAGATTGTTCCTCATATTGATAGCATAATGTCTACCATTATCAAGACATTAGCTTCCAGTGCAGGCTCTTTTCCTCTACAACAAGCTTGTTCGAAGGTGGTTCCTGCGATTGCAAGATATGGGATTGATCCAACCACTCCAGAAGATAAGAAGAGGCATATTATTCACTCGCTTTGTAAGCCTCTTTCCGAATCTCTTTTAGGTTCCCAAGAAAGCTCGAGTACGGGAGCTGCCCTTTGCTTGAAGGCGCTAGTAGAGTCTGATAACTGGCGGTTTGCTTCTGATGAGATGGTTAACAATGTCTGTCAAAATGTAGCTGCTGCTTTGGAGGACAAGTATATTCAAACAAATGCACATATGGGGCTGGTTATGGCTTTGGCTAAGCATAATGCTCTGATTGTTGAAGCATATGCTCGATTGCTAATAAAATCCGGGTTGAGAATATCGAATGCGGGGCTTGCAGAAGGTAATTCTCAGAAACGATTTTCCGCAATACAAATGATAAATTTCTTGATGAAGTGGTTGGATCCAAGGAGCATACACTCTGAGGTAGAGTTGATTATAGAAGAGATGGAGAAGTGTCAATCTGATCAGATGGCTTATGTTAAAGGGGCTGCTTATGAAGCTTCTCAAACTGCAAAGAAAATAGCACAAGAGGAAGGGTCTAAATTCGAGAACAGTTGTGGTTCAGTTACTGGATCGAATTTTGGTAGGAGAGACCTCAGCCGTAGGAGGAACATAGGCACAACTAGTGATGAATCTCCTGCAACAGCTTCACCCGAATCACAGACGCTTGATTCCTTTATGGAATATGATTCTTTGCTTGAGTCACCAATTTCAATGAATCAAATTTCTCGTAACATGGAATATGATCAAAGGTCCGTGAATCGGAAGCTTTGGAGATATGAAAATGGAGGTGTAGATGTATCGCTTAAAGATGGTTTGTTTTCTACTGTTGCTTAAGGAGCTTCCGTATGCAATTCACCTTCTGACCTTCTCAGCAATCATGGATCCAAGTTCATGGATGAATTTTCGGGATTCTTGCATAGGGGTCCTAGAAATGGGTTACCTAGAAGTGCCACTCCCAGTCCTCAGGTAAAATACTCTACATTGTTCATGTTGATTTGGCCCTCTTATTTGTTTGTTTAAACTGCATTTGCATTGTTACATTTTGTTCTTCATAGGTCACGGTCACGGATTAACGTAGACAACCTATTTACGACTCCGAGGAGGCTCATCCGATCTCTTCAAGATCCAAATGATTTGAACTCGGACTATGAGAAACAATTCAGGAGGTTCAGAAATCCATGCTCAGAGAATTTCGGATCCAGTCCAACCACAAACCGCAATGGTTATCAGTGCGCTACCATCAATAAGGCCAAAAGCAAAGCCCGTTCGTACACTGATGGTGAAAACCAAGGCATATCTGAATCTGTATCATCGACTGATGATAGTCCTGCCGAGCTTGAGCTTGATGTCCAAGGGCCTAATGTTGCCGATCCTGTGAATGAGAAAGGAAGTCTTGAGTTTCGAAATGAGAAAGTACGTACAAGGATGGCTTATAAGATGTTTCTCGGCCTTTTTTTATTATAATTATAGCCCTCACTTCTTTGTTGTTGACTGAAGTTGAGGATGAAAGCTTCTATATTGTTCCAACTTAGGTTCACTCTACTGTGCTTGTATCGAACTCTTTCAGTCCCTAGTGATTAGTGAATTAGAAACGGTGTTAGGAAGAATGTTGGAAAACAGGTCTTTTCAATGTCCCTTTTCCGTAGCAGTTTTTTCACTGTTAATGAACAAAATCATTGGTTGTTCCATTTATGTGCTTGGTATCATGGCTAGGGGTGTAATCCAGCTGAGCTGAGTCCGAACAATGACAAACTTGTTCTTATTCAAAAAAAGGCACTCGATATTTGGTTCAAATTCTATCACAACAATTTTCAAATTCGAATTCAACTTGAGACATAATCAAACTTGACTACACTCGTTTATCAACTTTCCGAGTTGAACTCGAATGGTTTGGGTGTCCCATTTACACTGAGAACGTGATATTTTTGCAGTCAACACTAAAAAAAACGACCCCTTTTTCTTTCACAAGAAGGAAAGCTTATAATTTGCCAGAAACGCTTGAAAGTTTACATGATGAGTATAAAAGCATGCTCAAGGATGATTTACAGAAAGCATCAATCATTGGAATTATATACAATTACAAGTTGTCATGCTCAAATTTCACCATGTTTCCCTGTAACACAGACAATCACCATTGAAGCTTTACAAGGAACCTGGACTGGATCAAAGATTCAGATTTCACTGCTCAAGATGAACATGAGAGTTCAAAATTCGACGGCAACAGATAAAGTCTGCAGTAGCCCCAGGCCTTTGATGAGTTTAAAAGCATGCTCAAGGATGATTTACAGACGTTATCAAGGATGATTCCAAAATCTCAAACACCTACAGAACATTAAAAGTTAACAGAATCAACAATTACCAATGGTCAAATCATTACTTGTAAAAGCATGATGCAAACCTTGATCATTGCTTTAGGATAACCACTGATGAGTTCATGCATGTACAAGCTGATCCAAATAAGCACCTATGCATTTTGTATAAGCTCCTCTTGCTGAGACTTGCCTGCTAAAACTAAAATCTTCATTGCAGACCCGGAAGTTTGCCGGATATAGAGACAGCATCAATGGCAACAAAGGGATTGTCTAAATGACTATTACAGTTCTCCTTATTGCTGTTGGTCAGTGGAAGGTCCTTGTTCTTATACCCTTTTAGTCCAGGTCGTTTCTTCAGCACATTTAAACCATCCATAGCATGACCCCTATCTTTGTTGTTACCAACATTATAGAACCCTTGTCCTTTCTACCAGGCATAGTAGCCATATGATCCAAAAGCAGAACCCCCTCTAATGGCGTCTCCGTAATGACAGTAGGCCATGTTGTTAGGGTGCATGTGGTTCAGGTATCCAAGTGCTTGGACTACACTTGACGATGGTCGTCCATTGCGCAAATTCTGCCAAGTGTTATCCGCCGAGTGTCGCTCGGTCTCTTCATTATAGAAGCTCAACCTCTTGCTTCGAGGAGTTTATATTTTTGAATGGCTGATGATAGTTCGCTGTTACTATTGTTCGCGTTGCAGGAAAAATGGGCAAAAAACCTCTACATTCCATCAATTTGTTACGGGCGGACAGCCTGCCAATTCTGGTGTACATTGTGACAGTCCAAAATGAACAAAGAATGTTAAAAAATCTGAAGCTGCTGAGGTATTTTTGGTCTTCACAATGGATGGGGTTTGTTCTGCTATAAAATCTCCTCATTTGTGAATGTAAGCAGGGGTAAAAGAAAGAAGAAAATTAATATAATTTGAGAACCTCAGAAAGTAACGGCAGCCGTTTGTTGAATCATATATGATGCTTTGAATCCAATTGTACATCTTGTAATGATCTAATGATTATTTTCCTTTTTATGTTACAGTCTAATTCTTGAATTATCTCAAATTTCAATGGACCAAAATAAAATGTTGCAGGGTTTTCCAGAAAATTTTCTGATGGAAACACACATTTGCAGAAAACCTAATTCAATAGGGAATATTATATTCGTTGATCTTCACAATTATGTCATCACAATAAAAAACAAAAGATATCAACTTTGACCATCCAATTCTTTATACCCAAATTTTGATATGATTCAACGAGCTGATAATGACTAAAGATTACTTTATGAAAAATCTGACTAATTCCAACATACCATCATCACTCTATGACTATAATTTATTCTTTCCTACTGGAAAAATTGCAATTTCTCTTCACTTTCCCATCAATATTTTACATTACAAAGATTCACCCTTTGACTACCATGCATGAACCAGTGTAATTACTTCCTCCTTTAAAAGTAGCAACCAGAAGCAGATTTAGTGGGAAAAAAGTAAACATCAAAAGCTAAAAAGATGGCAAATTTATGCTTACTTTTTAAATCATGGTATATAGTTTTTGTTCTAAGTCTCGGCTTCATTGGTTCCTTTCCATGCCTTCATGAGCAACGAGATGCTCTCCTGGAGTTCAAGGATTTACTCGTTCCAGACTCGACGAGAGATGACAACTCGAAATATTTGTTTCTTGGTGGCTTGGAGACATGGAATTACAGTTCAGAATGTTGTCAGTGGGCTCTGGTGGAATGTAGTTCCAGTTCATCTTCACAACAAGCGATCGGTCTCAATCTTTCTGTTGTTTTTCCCACACTAGGAAAGACTTAAAATGATTTGGCATCGATTTTCTGGATCAAGACCTTGAAGTCGCTCGACATTTCCTACAATTCCATACAAGGTGAAATTCCAGGGATTGGACTGGGAAATTTGAGTGAACTGGTGCATCTTGACATGAGAGGAAATAGCTTTAATGGTTCAATTCCTCTGCAGTTGTTTCATTTGACTAATCTGGAATTCCTTGATCTCAGTGGCAATATGATCGAAGGAGGGTTACCCAATGATGTTGTTGGTCTTAAAAGATTGAAACAGTTGAGCTTGGATGCCAACTTCATTCATGGAGAGCTTCCTGAAGAAATTGGAAGCCTCACTGAACTGAGGAAGTTAACGGTTTCTGGCAACCGAATATCCGGTAGGATTCCATTGTTGATATTGCAGCTAGCAAAGCTTGAAGTTTTAATCCTGCAGAACAATACACTTTCCATGGAGATACCATTTGACAATGGGAACTTGGTGAATCTAACATCTCTAGACTTGAGCAAGAATCTTTTGACTGGCGAAAAATCCCTTCGTCTGTTCGGAAGCTGAGGAAGCTGAAGAACAATATGCTGTCTGGTGAGATCCCAACATGGCTATTTGATCTCAAGGAGTTGAAGTTGCACCTTGGAGGAGACAGATTAACATGGAACAACATCACACGATCGAGCCGATGTGTAAGTTGTCTTCATTATCATTGAGATCTTGCAGTGTTAGAGGGGAGATTCCTAGCTGGATCTCCAATCAAACTGATCTTATTTTCTTGGACTTGAGTGAAAATGATCTTGAAGGAGATTTCCCCCAGTGGTTAGCAGCTGAAAGAAGTCTTGGAACTATTATTCTATCAGATAACAAGCTCTCAGGTTCTTTGCCACCTCAGTTGTTTCAATCTCGAAATCTATCGGTCCTTGTGTTGTCGAGAAACAAGCTTTCTGGGGAATTGCCTGAAATCAATACTTCTTCAATAATGATACTCATGCTCTCAGGAAACAAGTTTTCAGTGCCAGTACTAAAATCTATCTCAAATATTTACAGATTATTACTGATGGACTTGTCAAACAATAGCTTTTCTGGAAATGAATTTCCAGCATTTGGACCAAATAGCTTAATTGCTTATGTTGATGTTTCTTCCAATAATTTCTCTGGTAAAGTTCCTGCGGATTTTGGACTCTTCACCTCGATGCTTTCGTTGAGTCAAAACAGCTTTTCCGGTCCATTGCCTGAAAATTTTAGCAATTTGAGTATGCTTGAACACCTTGATCTTCATGACAACAATATCAGTGGTGAATTCCCAGCTTTCTTCTCTCTAGTATTCTCTCTTAAATTACTTAATCTTAGGAACAATTCCATTGATGGATCAATCTCCAATGATCTGTCGAGTCTTAGCGGTCTCCGAATCCTCAACCTCTCCAACAACAACCTCAAAGGTGAAATTCCTCAAATCTTGGGAAATCTTACAGGGATGATTGACACACCAGATGTCCCAGTAACACTTTCTGAAATCTTCAATTTTCCCGTTGAAATCCATGACTTGATAGTGAACTGGAAGAAATCAAAACAAGGCCTCTCGATTCGGAACAATGATATCAATACTTTCCTGGACTTGTCAAAGAACCAGTTATCAGGAGAAATTCCACATTCATTAGGTGGTCTCAAAAGTTTGAAGCTACTTAACCTTTCACTCAATGAGCTTTCTGGTAAAATCCCTGTGAGTTTTGGTAATCTGAAGAGTCTTGAGACCCTGGATTTGTCACACAATGACCTTAATGGTGAAATACCGGGAACATTTTCCGAGCTCCAGCAGCTAGGTTATTTAGACTTGAGCAAAAACGAACTCGGTGGAAAGATTCCTGAAGGTCCTCAAATGGATAGGCTGGTCGATCTTCGGATTTATGCCAATAACAGTGGGTTGTTTGGGGTGCAAATTCGGGTTCCTTGTGAAGAAGATTTGGTTCCACCAGGGTCACCATTTATAAAGAAACAGGACACGATGTTTTCATGGGTAGCTACAGCAATTGGCTACGCTATTGGGTTCTTGTTTTCAACTGTAGTGATATATGTTATTGGTTATTTCAATCGTGCACCGTCACATCATCGTCGGGACCGTCATACTTCTCTAAGGAAATGATTATGAACTATATCCTTAGTTACATATTTCCCAGAGGGCTTGGGATGTAAGCATTTTTCATCAGAATTCTAAGAATGACAGTGTCCTCATTAGTCTGTTTAACAATTTCCCCATGGAATGAAAATATTCATAGTTTAACCACGAGTTTAAATGGTTAATGTATAGAAGTGCCTCACTGCAGAAGAAAGATTATATTGGAAACAATATGAATGGAATGAATCTGTTCTTGGTAGCTAAAGTGTACTACAAAAACCCATCAAATCAAATTGATGGAAGCTTTTGCAGACTGATATCTATCTTGATTTACGACCATTTGAAAGGGAATCAATGTCTGATTTACAACCATTTTTAATCAGTGAGATCAAGAAACAAGGAAACAGATTCTATTCTGTTCAGGAGTTTCGTGTATTCTTTGTAAATTTGTAAATCTGCCGCCGCTTCATTCAACCTCACCAACTCACCAGTCAGCTGGAAAAACTCAAATACAGGAGACTGTTATTCGTGATAAAACATTAATCCCATATCGGCTGAGGAAGAGTAGGAACCGGGAGCTGGAGTTAATAAATAAGAGGCAACTAGCAACCCTGCAACATACTTACCTGGACGGGGTCAATGGGTGATCAGCAAGACTCATGGCCTAGGTTAGCGACCTCAATTGCACTTGTGAGGGGCGCTCGCCTAAGGTCTCCCCAAAGTGGCAGAGCCTACGTCATAATTTGTGGCAGTGGGGACCTGCGTTCGCGCTGCCCCCGTTCAATATCATTTCGAATGTTTTCTCTGGTTTAGTTTACATGGAATTAGCAATTAATTGTTATTATTAGTCTAGTTCAAATCTTTCACCAGTTAAACCTGCTTATATCATACCATACAACAGTGTGGCAATTGTGTTTTTAATTTAAATCCAATAATGATGATGAAGAAAAACCACATGTTTGGCCAACACTAATAAACAAAGGGCGCAATTTGGATGAACGTTTAAAGCAACAAAGAGAATTTTGTCCAAATTCTCAAAATTTTAGAACCATCCAAGTTCAAGGTGGTTGTTGCCATGGACATTGAATTTGCCTCACAACAAAAGCAAGAGAATACTGAAAAACAATATGAAATGGATATGCTCTGTTACAGTTGGGTTGGTGGAGATGAGAGGGAAGAGATCGAGGAGGGCGAAGAGAACGAAGGAATTGGGGAAAGAGGAATTGGGGAAAGAGGAAGCCTAGGGTTAGGGATTGAGGATGGTGAATTGGGAATCGAATCGAGAGAAGGAATGGGAGGAAGGAAATTAGGGATTGCAATTGAAGAAGAGGAAATGATGCATTTACCCTTTCAAATGATGCGTGCAGCTGAACCGGTTCAGGAGGCATTGGATTTAGTGGAGTTCCAGACCCAAGCAGAGTTGAAGCAGCCTAAGACTGGTGACCCAGTAACCTGAAAGAGGAAGATGGAATCAGTTTGTTATAACTGTAACGCCAGCTGACATTATTTACTATTTACATTTCTAGCCTTGTAACAAAATAAGACTGGCTGTAAGGATTGATTCCTTAGATTATGAATGAATCGTTTTCCCATTTCCTAAAATCCTTTCTTCTCTATTTCCTCATTCTCAAACTCTTCTCTAATTCTCTTGAACTATAACAATTTGGTAATCAGAGCTACGATTCTGGTAAAACTTTTTTGAGGGCATGCCAAAGAAAAATCAATCTATGGCAGAAAATGATTTAGCTGGAATTCATAAACAAATTGCAGACCTTGCTGCTTTGGTGAAATGAGGCCAAGATGAGACTAATCCACCTAAATGGTGGGAGGCTCAGGAAAACATGATTACTGCACTGGAGGCAAAGATGATCACGAATCACAGTTATGTGGAAGATATACTGAAGATCTTAACTGGCAGAAATGGTGAACAAGAGCAGACTATAGGGGAACAGGTACAAACTCCTAGTAACTCTAAAGATGGGGAGAAAAATCCAGTTTTGGTGACTGTAGTGAAAGATAAATCAAGATTCACTTATAAAATAGATGAACCTGTGATTTTGAAAGATAAATCGGATGCTTGTTTGGCCATTAAGAACAGTTCTGGGTATGAGAATTTGATAGGTGAAAACAGTAACAATAGACCTAATATGATGGGGTTGGTAGCTGAAAACAAGGGACCAGGGGGTTCATTTAGCAGTACAGGGAATATGTGGCATAGGCCTAAAATTGAACTGCCTTTTTTCGAAGGAGTTAATCCGAGGGGGTGGATTCAGAAATGCCATAAGTATTTTTCTATTTGTGGTGTTCCTGTTGAGCAGAGAGTGGAGGTAGCTACTATGTATTTAACAGGCAAGGCTGAAATATGGTTTGATGGGTGTATCATGCAAAAGCACCATGGTACCTGGCATGAATTTGAGGCTGATCTCTGTCATAGATTCAGTGACATAAATTTTTCTGATATTGTTGAGGAATTCACTAAACTGACTCAGAAAGGGTCTGTGGAGGAATATCAAGAGAAATTTGAGGAGTTACAACCCCATATGTTGTTGCAGAATCCTACTTTAACTGAGGAGTTTTTTGTGTCACTCTTTATTAGTGGACTCAGGGATGATATTAAGCATAAGGTCAAGGCCTTGGATCCTAAGAATTTGTTTGAAGCATGTAAGCAAGCTAAGCTCTATGAATTGTCTGTGGAGTTTGAGAACAGAAGGTTGAGGCCTTCTTTTAAATCCCCACCCTACCCAAACCCCATTACTATTTCTAAATGAGTTTCATTGCCAGTAAATACAAGACCTACAGCAGTGCAAAACTCTAAGCATAATCTTATTGAGCACAGAAGGCAGAATAACCTCTGTTTTAAATGTGGAGAAAAATTCATTCCAGGTCATCAATGTAAAGTGAAGCAGTTAAACATGATGATGGAGGATGACACTGTTTTACCTTCAGAAAATTCACCAGCAGATTCTGAGCAAACAAGTATGCCAGAAGAAGAGAGCCTAGAAATATCAATGAATGCTATTAATGGATGTATTGGACATAATACATTGAGGATACAAGGAACAATCCAAGGGAGACCACTGAGTATATTGATTGACAGTGGTAGCACCCACAGTTTTTTAACACCTCAGTGGGCTGATGCTGGTAAACAGGTTAATACTCCCTATCCTTTGGCTATTACAGTAGCTAATGGACAGCAACTCTACAGTTCAGCAAGGTGTAATGAGGTGGAATGGAAGATGCAAGGGCACTCTTTTATACATGAATTTAGACTACTTCAGTTGGGGGGCAGTGATATGGTATTAGGTGTGGATTGGATGAAATTGTTCAGTCCAATTTTGATGGACTTCAATAATATGACATTGAGTTTTGTGCATAAAGGGGAGCAGATTATTATACAAGGTCAGCAACAATCTAATTCTCTGCAGAAAATTTCAGGAGCTACTCTATTGAAGATGATAGCTTCTGACTTATCTATTTTGGGACATGTAGTCCTATTTACTATGTTTGAAGGGTCCAAGTCTGTTCCTACAGCTATTCAATCTCTCTTGGACCAATATCACTGTGTTTTTACTGAACCTACAGGTCTTCCACCTACAAGGAATCATGATCATGCTATTACCCTTAAGCCTGAAGCTGCTCCTATCAATTTAAGACCTTATAGATTTCCACATAATCAGAAAGTTAAAGTGGAAAAGCAGATTGCTAATATGCTATCATCCTCTATTATTAAGCCAAGAAAAAGTCAATTTTCTTCTCCATGTCTTTTAATAAAAAAGAAGGATGGTACTTGGAGGTTTTGTGTAGACTACAGGAAGTTAAACAGCATGACAGTGAAGGATAAATTCCCAATTCCTGTGGTGGAGGATCTATTGGATGAGTTACATGGAGCAATATATTTTTCCAAAATTGATTTGAGGTCTGGTTATTGGCAAATCAGAATTAAACCTGAGGATATCTACAAGACAGCATTCAGAACTCATCAAGGCCACTATGAATTTAAGGTAATGCCCTTTGGGCTTACTAATGCCCCTGCTACATTCCAAGCTCCAATGAATGAATTATTTAGTTCATTTCTTAGAAAATTTGTCTTGGTTTTTTTTGATGATATCCTAGTTTACAATACCTCTATGGAAGATCATGTTGTTCATCTTCAATTAGTTTTGGAAATTTTGAAAACTAATAATTTATTTGCCAAGAGGTCCAAATGCTTCTTTGGGCAGACTCAAGTGGAATATTTGGGCCATATTATATCAGCTTCTGGAGTATCTACTGACCCTTCTAAAGTTACAGCTATGAAGGATTGGCCTGTGCCAAAATCTCTAAAATCTTTGCGTGGATTTTTGGGATTAACAGGCTATTACAGACGATTTATAAAGAGTTATGGTACAATCAGTAAACCCTTGACACAACTGCTCAAGAAGGGCAGTGTTGAGTTAATCGATTGACGAAATCGGCCAAGAGGGGGGTGAATTGGCAATTAAATTTTTTGTGGAAGCTTTTGCAGAAAATTGAAAGTAATTGCACAGCGATTTACAGTGGTTCGACTTTCTCAAATAAAGTCTACGTCCACTACCTTAGCTATCCACACTAAGGATTTTCCAACAAATTCACTAATTTGTTCTTTCTTTTGAGGCCAAAGAGATAACCTTACAATTCCCTCAAAAGTATAGCCCAACTCTTGAGAACACTCTTTTTCCCAAAGAGAAGATTACAAATTTGCAAACTTACAAGAAAACCTCACAAGGTAAGATGTTTGCACAATTCTAGAACAAAGAAAAGAACACTCAAGGATAAATACAATTGAGTACAAAAGTGTTCTAGAAAGCAAATGAATATTGGATGAAAAATAGGCTTGAAATACTCAAACTTGAGGTTTGATGCTTTCTCTTTGATTCTCTCTTGATTCTAGTTGATTGATGTTTCTTGTTTTTGATCAATGGCTTCTAAGCTTGCTTAAATACACCTTGGATCACTTCTGAACGTTGGGGATGATTAGAGAAGATATTATAGCCATTTTAGTGTGAAAACATTTAATAAAACAGCTTGGAGCGTGGGGGGAATAGGTTCCCCCTTGAAGGGAATCGGTTCCTAAGTGTAAAATTCAAATATTTCGACCGTTGTACAAGGGGGGAATCGGTACCCCCTTGGGGGGGATCGGTTCCCTCCGAGCATACTGAAATTCTCGGAGCAAAACTGTTTAGGGGGGAATCGGTTCCTCCTATGGGGGGAATCGGTTCCCTCCGAGCATTCTGGAAATCTCGGGGCCAAAACTATTTAGGGGGAATCGATTCCTCCTATGGGGGGAATCGGTTCCCTCTGAGCAATCTGTAATTTTTGGCTTTGAATTGGTTCGAAATACTTTGTAAGATTATTTTGAAATTGTTTTATGATTAAAACTTAATTTTACACTTAAGTAAGGATTAAAAATGATTTTTGAAATATTTGGAGTAATGTTTTGATATTCGAATAGTTATATCGAATATACTTAGAAAATCATTTGGAAAATCTTAAAATCCATTTAACTTAATTTGTTATATCGAAATATCAAAATGTTTCAACAATCTCCCCCTTTTTGATATAACAAAACATTTTAGTAATTTTAAGATTTTTGAAATCAAGTTTTGAAATTACTCCCCCTTACTTTAAGACTTCTTCAATTTATTATGTAAAACATTTAACACCTATTCTTCTCCCCCTTTTTGTTAAATCAAAAAGACATTGTAAAACAAGGTTTTGAAATCATTTAGCCAATTGATTTATTAATTATAAGCTTAAGCTGCTAAGATCACAATCAAAAGAGAGGTTAGCCATTAGTTTCATAAATCAATATTCATAAATAATGTGATATGGCAAAATTGGTCATATTGCTAATGATGATGCAAAAATGAATAAAACATATAAGTTCATAAATCAAAATCCAACAGGCAGTTTTAAGTGGACTGAGGTGGCTTTATTGGCTTTTGAGAAATTAAAGTCTGCTATGTGTGAGGCCCATGTTTTAGCATTACCAGACTTTGGTAAATGTTTTTATTTGGAGACAGATGCAAGTTCAGGGGGAATAGGGGCTGTATTATCTCAGGAGGGAAGGCCTATTGCTTACCTTAGCAAGGCACTTAGTCCTAGACATGCTGCTCTTTCTATATATGAAAGGGAGTACCTTGCTATTTTAATGGCCGCTTCTAAATGGAGACATTATTTAGAAGGCAGTCCTTTTGTTATTAAAACAGACCATGAACCTCTTAAGTATTTATTGGAGCAGAAATTAACTACTGCTATTCAAAAGAAGGGCTTGACTAAACTGCTGGGATTGGATTACACTATTCAGTACAGGAAGGGAAAGTCAAATGTAGTTGCTGATGCCCTTTCTAGACAATGGGAAGATCAAGGTCAATGCTTATCTTTGAGTACTACTTTGATCATTCCTAGTTGGGTGCAAGAGGTGGAAGAGACTTATAAAGAGGATAAAATGGCTGCTGAATGGATATCTATTTTAACAGTTAATCCTAGTGTTGATACTAGGTGGAAATATTCTAAGGGCATCCTTAGATTTCAAAATAGAGTTTATATTGGGGCTAATAGAACTCTAAGGTTGCATATTATTCAAATATTACATGATTCACCCCATAGGGGTCATTCTGGTATACATGCCACTTATCAGAGAATTAAGGCTTATTTTTACTGGCCTAGATTGAAAGCTATGGTCACAGCTTATATTAAGGCTTGTACAATGTGTCAACAAACAAAGGTGGAGCATATTGCTAAACCAGGACTCTTACAACCAATTCCTATTCCTCACCAAGATTGGGAGGTCATTACTATGGATTTTATTGAGGGATTACCTACATCTTTAAGGAAAAATTGCATTTTGGTGGTTGTTGACAAATTTACAAAATACAGTCATGTTCTAGCATTGTCACATCCCTATTCTGTTGCTGATGTAGCCAAATTATATTTGGATATTGTTTATAAACTTCATGGCCAGCCTAAAATGGCCATTTCGGACAGGGACAAAACATTCACTAGTCTCTTCTGGAGAGAACTGATGAAGTAGTTAGGGACTAAGACATTGTTTAGCACTGCTTACCATCCAGAGACTGATAGTCAAACAGAAAGGGTTAATCAGTGTTTAGAACAATATTTGAGGGGCCTATGTTTTTTTCGACCAAAGCAATGGGCTAAATGGTTGCCACATGCAGAATGGTGGTATAACACTACCTATCACTCTGCCCTAAAGATGACACCATTTCAAGCTTTATATGGGTATAAACCTCCTACTATGGTTTGGCAGACAGAAACTACAGTACAGTCTGTTAATGATTTAATGACTAGCAGAGAGAGTATTAGACAGTTGGTAAAATGGCAGTTAGAACAGGCCAGCAGCATAATGAAACAACAATCAGATAAAAAGAGGACAGAGAGGATATTTGCAGTAGGGGATAGTGTTTACCTGAAGTTGCAACCCTATCGCCAAACTTCATTGGCCCTGAGAAAAAATTTAAAATTGGTAGCAAAGTATTATGGTCCTTATAAAATTCTTGAGAAAATTGGTGAAGTTGCATATAAACTGGACTTACCAGATTCTTCTAGAATGCATCCAGTTTTTCATGTCAGTCTCCTCAAGAAACATGTGGGTGACTCGGTCATTTCTTCTACAGAACCTCCTGCAATGGATGATGATGGTCAGATTCGCGTTGAGCCATATAAGGTTATGGGCAGAAGAATAATAAATAGACATAACAAACATGTATCTCAATTGTTGGTGCGATGGAGAAACCTTGATGAAACCAGTGATTCGTGGGAGGACTATACTGTTCTTCGAAGACAGTTTCCACAGTTTGATCCTTGGGGACAAGGATCAATTCCAGCGGCGGGTATTGTTATAGTTGGTGGAGATGAGAGGGAAGAGATTGAGGAGGGCGAAGAGAACGAAGGAATTGGGGAAAGAGGAGGCCTAGGGTTAGGGATTGAGGATGGTGAATTGGGAATCGAATCGAGAGAAGGAATGTGAGGAAGGGAATTAGGGATTGCAATTGAAGAAGAGGAAAGGATGCATTTACCCTTTCAAATGATGCGTGCAGCTGAACCGGTTCAGGAGGCATTGGATTTAGTGGAGTTCCAGACCCAAGCAGAGTTGAAGTAGCCCAAGACTGGTGGCCCATTAACCTGAAAGAGGAAGATGGAATCAGTTTGTTATAACTGTAACGTCAGCTGGCATTATTTGCTATTTACATTTCTAGCCTTGTAACAAAATAAGACTGGCTGTAAGGATTGATTCCTTAGATTATGAATGAATCGTTTTCTCATTTCCTAAAATCCTTTCTTCTCTATTTCCTCATTCTCAAACTCTTCTCTAATTCTCTTGAACTATAACATGCTCTTGGTAGCATTGATGCTAAAAGATGAGCAAACTTCGTTACGAAAACCCCCCCAAACTCCATTGAGAACTTATTTTTGCATACTGATATCTTAGTTTATATGACTATTAGAGAGTCCATGTCTGATTTACAGCTTTTGCTGTATCATTGAGATAAAGAAACAAGGAAACACATTCTTATATGTTCACTAGTTCCATGTATTCTTTCTTCAGCCCCACCGGTCTTCAGGGAAGTGGAGAATCATGATGAAACACTAATCCCATATCGTTTAAGAAAGAGGAAGAACCACAACCTGGACTTCATAAATAAGTGGCAACTAGCATCCTTGCAACATACTTACTTGGACGGGGTTGATGGGTGATCTACAAGACGCATGGCCTAGGTTAGTGATCTCCATTGCACTTGGGAGGGGCACTCGCCTAAGGTCTCCTAAATTGGGAGAGCTTACGTCATAATTTGTGGCAGTGGGGCCTAGTTCGATCAATTGCATTTAGTTTTTAAATTGGACAGAAGAATCTCCACTGTTAGGGTCTAAGTGTTTGTTTTCATAGATTTTTAAAATTCTGAATATTCAAGTTCCACATGTTAATGGAACGTTATTTAGGGACAAAAAGGTGATCTAATAAGACAACAAATGAAAATGGCAAAACTTGTTCATGGCTCAGCCATGAATCTTATCATAGTTAATGAAACCTCTTGTGGACAAAACTGGTGCTAATAAAGGCAGCAAAACACAACGGCAGAACTGCAATGCTGTGGACCAAAAATCATGGTTCTCATAAGTCATAATAGCCTCTCCCATCTTTTATTCATACCAGCATAAGGATGGCCTCTTTACACTTCCCAACCTCGCGTAACAGTCGCTTCCACGACACGGTTAACCCCGAGGGTAAACGCTTCCATTTGGAGGTCGCAGTTGTGAATACGGCACATGTCTTTAACATCTTTGAATGCTTTGGTCATGGATGTCTTTAGCTCATTGTTCACCTTCTCCTCATCCCACATGAAGCCTTGAATGTTCTGCAACAAAACATATGACCTTTGATTATTTTCGTGTTCCTAGCGTGAAGAATGGTGATGGTAATGAGGATTGGTCTGTCACATGTACCTGCACCCACTCGAAGTAACTAACGGTCACTCCTCCGGAGTTTGTGTATATGTCAGGAAGGATAACGACCCCTTTCTTCGATAAGATCTGCAGGTGAAGAATGGAAGGAAATGAATCTGTTTGCACATGTTTTTAGCTGTTCGAAGTTGCAAATTCGGATAACGAGCACTAGCCTCGTCAGCCTCAGGATCAGTAGGATGATTAGCAGCTTCGATAATGAACTTGGCTTAATCTCGTTTGCATTTTCCCTTAAATAAAGATCAAAAGGACAACATTTGGTGTAAAATATCAAACTGATTTTCAGGAAAGGAAGTGTAAAAATAAAGGGTGAAACCTGTTGATGATGCCTCCAAGTGCTGCCGGGATGAGTATGTCGCAGTCTTCGATGAGGACTGACTAGGGATCCAAAGTATCCGCGCCGTGAAATCCTTTGACCCCCTTGTTTTCTTTGACATGGTTGAGTAGGCTAGGAATATCAATTCCTTTGCTGTTCTTTATGGCTCCTGTGACATCACTTACAGCAACAATCTTCCCACCCTTCTCATGGATGAGTCTAGCAGCCCAGGAACCAACATTTCCAAAGCCCTGAAATGAAATTTTTGATACATTTTAAGTGTGTCCATGTCGGAATTTAAATTTTTTGGGTGTCGGACGTGCACCCGTATAACGAATTTTTTTCATTAAGAAGTACTTCTGTGGTGAAGACAACTCCTCTGCCGGTAGCTGCGTCTCTGCCGAGTGATCCTCCAAGATCCTAAATGAACAGCTTGAATCAGTATGAAAAAAAGTTACGATGTCGAATGGTCTACCTTGTTTTGGACATACTTACTGCGGCTTTCGGGTAACTACAGCGGGTGAATAGCCGCGGAATTTGGAGTATTCATCTAGTATCCATGCCATTGTCTGTTTAACCAACAGAAAATGTTACAATCATCGATTTCGGAACACTTTTTGAACGCTAGAACCAACTAGGTAGAAAGAAAATTCAAATGAAACGAGATTTTCGAAGCATATATATCACAAGTTGTACCTGTGGTCCTGTACCCATATCTGGCGCTGGAACATCTCTGTGAATATCAATAAGGTCATGTATCTTCTGAGTGAAAACTCGAGTAAGACGTTCGAGCTCCGATAAACTCAACTCTCCGGATCACATCCAATCCCGCCTTTCGCACCCCCGTATGGTAGGTTAGCAACCACAGTCTTCCATGTCATTAGTTGTGCTAAAGCATTCACTTCATCCGGCTCAAGCTCAGGGTGATATCTGATTCTTCCTTTCATGGGGCCTCTCGCATTGTCATGCTGAACCCTGAACCCGACATAAGTCGCCAATGTGCCGTCATCTCTCGGCACGGTGCATTCGACCTGAGAAATACGGCACAAATCAAGTGTATCTGCAGATCTCAAGAGAATGATGGAAAAAAAATGGAGAAACAAAGAGAAATGTAGACACCTTGATTTCCCTGAAAGGGATTAGCAAACTCTTTTCAAGCTTAGAGTACAAACCAAGAAGCCTTGCTGCTAGCTTAAAGTTTCTTTTGGTTGCTGCTAATGCATTCATTGTTGTTCTTAGGATAGAACACTTGAAGAACTCGATAATTTCAATTAGTAAGCAATTTTGAGATCGGGACATGGGAATTTGGTTATTTAAAGTGATTAATTATGTGGGGCTGTGGTGATAATTGTAGAGCTGGAAATCTTACCTGTGTCTGGGAACTGAGTCATGACACAATCACGAGGTGAAATTGGTAAGGAAGATAAAGATCAATAAGCAAAAAAGGTACGGTATATTAAAAGACATTTAACACATTTAAGATCAATAATAAAGTGATTAAGAGAATGTTGTTATCTTTTGAGATCGAGCATGTCTTCTACACATGCTTATGTGCATTTATTTTCAAATGGTTAATAATCTTTTAAACATATATTACTTTGTATTCACCCTAAATTAATAAAAGAAATTGAGAAATGCCTAGACAGTTAGGATGGACAGTCAACATTAAGTGACTAAAATGAAATTGAGTGATCAAAACGAAACAAAAGTAATAATTGAGGTACTAAACATATAGTTTACCCAATTTATTAAGTGAATTATGAGAGTTAATTGCACCATATGTCCTCAAACTATAAATCTCATTTTATATTAGTCATTAAACCTTTGAATATTTCAATTTCATCTCCAACTCTCATTCTAAATTAGTCCTTAAACTTTTGAATATTCTAATTTCATCCCCAACTCTCATTCTAAATTAGTCCTTAAACTTTTGAATATTCTAATTTCATCCCCAACTCTCATTCTAAATTAGTCCTTAAACTTTTGAATATTCTAATTTCATCCCTACACTATGACTCTCATCCTAAATTGGTCCATAAACTTTTGAATATTATACTTTTATCCCTAAATTCATGCAAATATGTAATTAGTTTCAACCATAATTTAGCCTAAATTTTGTTTTTTGTTTTCCCAAGGATATAATAACATAACTTGGCCTAATGATTCTATTAACAAGGGATGTGGCTAGTATATACATATAGTTTGGGATGAATTTGGAATGTTAAAAAAGTTTAGGGACCAATTTAGAATGAATGTCATTGTTGGGGATGAAATTGAAATATTCAAAAGTTTGAGGACTAATTTAAAATAATAGTCATATATTATGGATGAAATTGAAAGATTTAAAAGTTTAGAGACTAATTTTAATTGAGTCATACTCTCAGTACATGTGATCAATTAACTCAAATTATAAAGTCTGGTTTAGACAACTTTGTGGATTTTCTCAACTGTATATTTATTGGATATGTACGTAGGTCCAAAGAATGGGTCTCAGCCCTTAATTAAAGGGTGTAAAAACTCTTTAATTCCCCTACAAACAAGCACAAAGCTAAAATTTTGATGGGCAAACTACATATTTAGTATATAAACTATTGTTTTTATTCTATTTTTGTATTTAAAATTTCATTTATTTCATAACCATATTTAACGTTTAGTTTATGTTTCATTTTGGTAGGTAGTGTTAAAAGTTTACCTATGAATTTTATGAGTAAATCACATCATTCATCACTCAATTATCTTCTCTCACATATTTTGGTCACTAAAGTTTACTTTTTTTATTTAACTACTCAAATTTCAAATTATTCATGTTTTAATCACTATTATTTATTTTATTAATAAGTTTTGTGACATGGATTTTTTATTTTATTAGTATATAATTAAAATAAAAAAATTAAATTTAAAAGTTAGAGTGATTAAATTAGGAGTAATTTAAAAGTTAAGTAACTAAATTAAAAAAATTAAACTTTAGTGACCAAAATAGGAGTGAGAAGATAGTTGAATGATTACTGAATATAATTTACTCATAGAAAGTGTCATGTTAATGACGAGATATCAAAACGAAATAAAAAGCAAATATTAGTATAATTTTGAAACA
The DNA here is from genome assembly GCF_006381635.1 of Hibiscus syriacus. Classification (NCBI taxonomy): domain Eukaryota; kingdom Viridiplantae; phylum Streptophyta; class Magnoliopsida; order Malvales; family Malvaceae; genus Hibiscus; species Hibiscus syriacus. Next base: position 135,429 of record NW_024063094.1, read on the forward strand.
AATAAAAGTTTAGATACCAAAACGGAATAAAAAATAGTTTAAGTACTAAACGTATAGTTTACCCAAAATTGATTGATTAATGGCGTCGGTGTGGTGAAGGCTGACTTGTGAGCCATTATTCACATTCTTCAATACCTAATACCAAATCCTTGCGTCCCCTTTGTGCAGAATTCTTCAGGAACGTGGCTTACACATAGGATATAGTTTTTCACATAATAAAACAATGAAAATTCCCACCATTTCTCTCCCTTGTTTTTGTTCTTAACAAATCCCATTCTGTTCAACAACAAAAAAAAGTAGTTTGGGATTGTTAGAATCTTCTCCAACTCATTAACTATTGAAGAAAAACCAAGGCAGAGATTGTCCCGAAACAAAAAAGGGGAGGCGAAATGTGTCCTATGAGGTTCTTGTTGGTGTTTTTCTCAGCTATTTTAGCAGGCTATGTCGCATGGAGGACCGTGCGTCCATCACCTGACACCGAAGGCGAAGTTTCAGAGGATGGGGAGAAGATCGTTGTCAAAGAAGAAGAATTCAGCTTCAAAAGGGTATGAAAATATTTTGTTTCCTCTTTTTTCTTTTTTCTCTTTTTTTCCGGGTTTCTTTTTTCTTGTTTGGATTTTTGTTTCCGACTTTTTTTCCTCTTCATATTGTTGAATTTTCAGATGGTGCAGAATGGGTTCTGGGTATTTGTGGACATGGCTAGCGGGAAGTATTTGTGGAGGAATCTCAAGGAACTGAAGAATGATGAGAAAGTTAAGAGCTCTTAACAGTTTTTAACATATGGTGATGAGAAAGTTAAACTAGTTCTTTTCTTGTATCAATAATTGTACCATAAGAACATGTGAATCCTTCCTTGTTATGATTATGAAATATGAATGCAATTTATCCAAGTAGAATCTTTGCTAGAGACAACTGAATTCCCAGCTAAATTATTTCTTGAATTCTTTTAAGAAAAAAAGGAAATTGAAATTCATATTCATGGCTGCCATATTACTGAAAATTGTAAAAATAAAAATAAAAATGAAGAACTGGGGTTATTTTGCTGTGAGCAAAGCTCTTGCGTAGCCTTTAGATATTTGGTACTGCTCACTCATGCCGAAATGTGCCATGATAAGCCAGACATGGGTTAGAAGCTCACCACCTCGCCTCAGCTGTTGACAATGCTGGCTCCCTCTGCTGTGACTAGCAGCATAAGCTAACAACTCCAACCAGACATCTCTGATCATATCCCATCTAACTTTCTTGTCTGTTACTCCGTTTAATGCTGATGCCAGTCTGCATGCGTCGAACAAAACAGACTTGCTGCTATCCCCCTTCACTTTCCCTGGTAGAACGTCGATGTTTTCTCGAAGCAACATGTGGCAAGCTGCAATCATTTGGTACATCGTTGGTTCTTGCTCGAACTTCATGGCTCGAAGCAATGACTTCCAATATGTACTTTTGGTGTTTTCTTCTTCTTGCTCTTCGAACTCACTGTCACTGGCTTGAAGAGGTGTTTTGTTACATCTAATCCTGTTTTCTTTCTTTGTTCGTGAAAGGGTTAATCTTTCTTTGAAGAACCTCTTGGTATCAGCCTGGGTATCACGGAACCTGATAAGTCCGATCCCAACCGGCAACAAGAAAGGGTAAGCGATCAGCAGATGGAACATATAATTTGAGATGCGATAGCTTACTTCCCGGGATGATCGAATATCACTTGTAACTGTACTCAGAGGTGCCTCTGAGAAGTAACAGAGCTCTGTGGCAATGTGCCAAATAAGGATACTCTGATCAAATTCAACATTGATACTCCACTCAAGGCTAAGGTGAGTCTGCTTCTTATACTTTTGAAGTATGTTGTTTCCCCTTTGGCTGCACAAATCTCTAAAATTGCCGTCATCTTGTTTCTCCTGAAAATGATTAAATTTCTCTTTGACATGATTGAAAATCAATTCTTTGAGATCATCATCGACTTCTACATAAGTTTCACTTGGCCATTTTTCCACTACCTTTTGCAGGAGTATAAAATAAGGCTTCTTCTTGCAGCAAATGCGAAGTAGACTCGACTGTGGCACCTGACTTGACCACCTCTTTTGCTTTAAATATGGTTGTAAAGAATGAATGAGTTTGAGACATGATGTTTTGTTGTGCTTGATCAACCAAAGATTGGTTTGGTCCGAGAATAGTAATACTAGTGCCGCAATTATCTCCAGAACAACTGCTACAAGGAGGAGGATGGAGGTTATGGATATGTCAGCTTTTTTATACTTCTTCATGCCCTCAAAACAGAAAACCAGCAGCACCAGCAACGTGAGACAGAAAGTAGCGATGCGGCGAATCAAACCTGGAGGAGTATAAATTACTGTTGCTTTTGTGTACAGCTTGTCATACATGAACCCTAGTTCAATAGCCACCACATCAAAGGCTTCTTTACTGGACATTTTCTGGAACAAAGATTGACTCTTCTCCCTATCTTTGAAGCTTAGGATGAGATCTACAAACAGGTACTTGAATGTTTGAAACAAGGCATCGGCTTTGATTATATTCTGCTCATCAGGAGTGGTTCCTGGAGGGGCAGCTACATCCAACTCTTCTGGAACATCCTTTACCTCTTCAATCTCCATAAAGAAACCTTCAGCTTGTTTCAGCCTATATTCATTCATCAACTTGGAATAGTTCGGACCAGGGTCTGCAGAAGTGAGCATCGAGTCTCGAAGTTGATCACTGCTTGCTTGCCAAAGAGTCCAAGTCTTCTCTCCGTACTTAATTGATCCCACCACAATCATTGGAATGCTTAGCAATGAAAGACGGCTATCTGACGACCAGGCCATGAAGAAGATGTATCCAGTCACAACTGTCTGTACTATTAGTCCCCAACAGTGCCTTAACCACAATTGATTGTCTTCCAAGGAATAAGCTGTAATTGTGTCCGGGCCACCCAAGTGCAGCAGTAAAAATGGTGCCCAAAATGCTTGAAGTTTTGTATGGAAGTCAACCTGACCTTTTTTATTATATATATCTCCCAGGTTGTTTGTTAGTATGCCAAGGGCAATGGTTGCAACAGAGTCGGCCAACAAGTAGGAACACCAAACAATGGCTCTAAGCTTTGCTCTCCGAATATATTTTCTTCTGCTTCCAAAGACAATGAGAATTATTTGGACCAGAAGGCTCGTTAAAACCATTGATCGAAGCTCCCAATCCTTCCATATCTTCATTAGTTTCGGCGTAACTAGCTCCATTGCACCCCTCCTCTTCCTCATTATAATCAAGCCTGTAATAACTGAATATGCATAGACAGAAAGTTGAGTTTTACAATTGTTTACGTAACATCTTCATTAAACCACAATTGGTATGAAACTCAAGTAATATTTATGGAAAAAACAGAAAGGAAGTTATTGTTTCTCATATATCAGTCTTTTTTTCTCTAGTCTTTAGATGTTGCATATGTAGAAATTGATTAGAGAATCATTTAGTTTTCTAATATATTCTCCAAAAGTTTTCTAATATAAAAATTTCTGAAAAATATTATACTACTTGTATTTACCAATTACTGATAACCTTTCTATGTTGCTTGGACTTCTTATTTTTCATAATACATCATGATTATCTTGACAGGAACACAAGGCACTGCATTTGAAACATCATATAAAAAAAGAAGCAGAAAGCAGTTACTTACCGGCGGTAATCATAGGAAATACTAATGTTGTTCCTCTTCCTAATAACTCCTGTTAACCCTGGTATTCTGAGTTGCTCTTTCAACTACAGTTTTCAACCTTAAGAAAGTTTTAATAGTTTCATTACTAGTAATGGAATTTTATACAACTCTACTCTATAAGGTGTTTTGTATGTTCTTGAGGGTTGATATACCGAGAGCAGGAGCTAAGTTACACTAGATTCTTTGTCTTTAATGGGGGAAAATGAAAGGAAATGATTCCTTTCTTTAACTGGGAAACTTCCTCCAATTTCTACTATTAGGTTCCTAATAGAGAAAATCACTGAGGTTAATAATGACCCAAAAGAAAGGATTTTGACATTTAAGGATTGGTTAATTAATCTGTACTTACCCCAGATTAATTAAGGATTGGTGCTTGATAAACTCTATTCAATGCCAACTGTGGATGTGTTTGGGCTAACGAGTAGTATGTTCTCTTGATATTTAATGTTTTCACTGAATCTTTGAAGAAGGCCTTGTTTCATTCACGGGATTGTTTGGTGAATCAAAGCTATGTTTAAGTTTCATAACCTTTTTCTTGTCTAATTTAAACTATTTATATCCACCTTCCTAAAAGAACAGAACAGAGGGCATAAAAGTTAGAAAGTGTAGGTTACTTCGCTAGTTTAAAACTGAAAATCAACTTAGACGAGTATGATTTAAATAAAATTTGAATCAAAATGAAATCAAATTTCCTGACAAACAGTCTCCACAAAACATAGGCCATTGGCTATTTCAATTTGCCAACAAAAATACATGGTTAAATTGCAAACTTGGAAATTAAAAAGAAACTATAATACCTTCTTAATTTTGTGGGCCTCCCTTGATGCTTGGTCACTTGATCGATCTGGCCATGGCTTTTAAGACCTGATTGACTGATTTGTGACACAATCTAAGTGAGTCGTGGATTCACATGCTGGGCAGTAGTAAAACCAGTGCGCTGGATTTCTTTCCTTCTTACAAGCTTCACAATGACTTTTATCCAGGTAACTTTGTTCAAGAGAATCATAGGTAAGCCTGAGAGGATGCTTATCATAGTCGTACGAAATGGTCCGTGGCAGCAAAATGCAGCCGACATGCAAATTAAAGTTGCAATCATAGCATCTGTAGCTAATAGAATGGCCAAAATCACCACAACCAGAGCATCTATACTCATAATTGTAGGACAATGGCATCATTAATAGATTGAGGGGATGTGCATGGGATTCATGGTTAGCAATGATTGGTAGGAATTTACCTTTCATGTTGGTTTGAAACAGGCAATCATGGCAACTATCTGAGAACTCTTTGCCTTTATCTTCGCATATCTTGCACTTACGTCTCACATCTTTTGGAAACAGATATTCAGGTTGACTTCGCCTTAAATAATCAGGGCACTTTTTCCCAACAATTTCTATGTCACTAGGAAGCTCTGCACAGGCTTTATCGAATAAATACTCGTCACATCCTAGAAAACATTGATAATATGGACCTGAAGTTGATTTCTGGCAGCGGCTGCATTTGACTTCAGATTCAGCAATTGTATTGTTAATGAACATTAAGGGATGTAAGTGCCGGTGAGATCTTTTCCTGACCTTATCCAACTCATCTGAAATAAATTCTTCAGCATCAAAGGTTCGCTTTCTGGTGTCAACGGTGAACCTTGGAACTCCTTCAAGGGTGAAATCACTGTTCTTATCTTTCGGCAGGCATTGAATTATAACCAGAACAGCACCATCAGACTTTGCCTGCTCCTTTAATTTATCCAAGTGGCTTCTTTGACTGAGTGGTGTGCTGACGATCACCCCAAGCTGCAGCACTTTCAGCTGGAGTGAAGCAATTGCTAGAGCAATGCCAAAGGAAATGTCATCCAGATCTTGAGAAGCTTGGGGAGATGGGGTGGTTACATCTTGGTCAATGAGAGGGTATTTCAGGTGTTTGGCAAGCTCGTAGGCTACTGGATTCCTTGTCTCCTTTAAATGACCTTTCACTGCTAGGATCATTGGGGCATCCAGTTGTTCAACGTCTTGTTTCCCCATTTTCTTTCTGGGTTGGGTGCTTATGTCCATCTTCCTTTTGCCAATATACTTGTAGGAAAGAGATTAATTGCAACCCTGAGCCCAGGTTGCTCAATTTCAGGGTGGGACATATATCAGGAAACAGTTGTGTGAAGGAAAAATAAAGTATCTGAGAAACATGGCTTATGAAGTTATGAATACTTGCTGGGCCAAGGTCTTTGAGAATCTCTCTTTTACAACTTTAAATGAAATCAAAGGAAAAGTAGAATTAAATTATGATTACTGTTATATTCTATTCTTAACAAACAAGGAAGGATTTGGAGGTAAAGTTGATTTCAATTTCAAAGCAACAAAAACATTTTGTCATCTCACTGACTATACATCCTCCCTGGAAGCGGAATCTTCTAAGAGGGGATTTTGACATTTTCCTGGAAGTTACTGCCTCAAAAATTCTAACAGCCCAAAGCTCCAACATGAAACAATAGAGATGGCAGTGAACTGATCAAGCCAAGTTCTGTTCCTTTTTTTTCCTCCCATGTGTATTTTAAAATTTAGTTCCGGTCTTGTATCTTTTAATTTTTCCAAGTAGCAATGCAGAAATTCATGAAAACAGAGAATTGAAAGAAAAAAAAAATCTTTTCTTAAATTCTATTGTAATGAGATTTGGTTTGAAATGAACTGTAAAAGGCAATAAATTGACGATGGTCAAGTAATCTTTGGGGCAAACTCAGAAACGGAAGGTTTGTAATGGAATTCATTTACAAATTCATTTACAAATTCATTTACAAATGCGACATATGGACAAGTAAACTTTGGGGCAAACTCAAACTTTCCCTTCCAAATTCTTTGAATGGTAGCCGGGTGATTTTTGTTCTAACTGGAGGTGAAGCTAACTCTGAAACGGTGAGAAGGTCCCCCGACTTAAAAGATGTGCAAGAAGTTTTCTCAAATCAAACGGTTGTAGAGCACCGCAGTAGGCTCTCTGCTGGTAAGGACAAAGAGTCGGGCATTGTTGGTTTCATTGATAAAGAAAGGGAGTTAGAAGGAATAACACTCAACAGCTACAAGTTGCATTTTCTAATTTCAGTGTTAGGGGTGGCAGGTTCAGGCAAATCAACTCTTGTCTGGACGATCTATAACAGTGTAGCAAGTAAGAGGCACTTCAAATGTAGAGCTTTGGTTAATGTGCCGCTGCAGTTGGATGAATTCAATGAGAAACAGCTATTAGTTGACTTATTGGGACAGCTTAGAAATGCCAAGCAAAAGGAGAGCTTGACACTGGAGCAGTTGAGGGAAAGGCTTCATCTTTTCTTAACCTGGAAGAGATTCTTGATAGTTTGGATGATGTTCCTGCACCAGAAATTTGGGAAAGACTAAATCGTTTCTTTCCAAATTTATCAAATGGCAGCAGGGTGATAATCACTACTCGGAATGTGTATCTAGCATACCATATCAACCCAGAGGTTGTAGTTCTGCAGCTACGACCTCTAACTGTTGATGAAAGCTGGGAATTGTTCTTGAAGAAGGTACAAGCTGCAAAGAAAACGGAGAAAGATGAAAATGATTCACAGCTAACTGCTTTAAAAGAGAAGATCTTGCAAAGATGTCATGGCCTACCTCTTCTAATCGTCCTGCTTGGAAATTTGTTATCTAGGAAGAAATATGATGCATGGTCTAGTGTGCTAGATCGTTCCATTCATAAAATGGGAAAGAAAAAGAAAGTAACCCCCGAAGATCAAATGATCCCCTCTGATAAACCAGCTTCCTCAAACGCCAAGCAAAAGAGTGAGAGGAAAGCAACAGTGATGGAGCCTAAAACAGCTAGTACGGATGAAAAAGATTTTCCAAATCAGTCGAAGCAAAAAGAACAAAGGGAGAAATTGCAGACTGAGGCAACTCCTCAAACAAATTGTTAGTTTCAGATGAAATGCCTGTCTGATACTATGGCTTTAGCCTATCAGGATTTAGACCCGGATTTGAGGTGCTGTCTTCTTTACATGGGTCTTTTTCCTAAGTCATATGAGATTCCTCTTAGAAGGTTGTATCAATTGTGGCTTGCTGAGGGGTTTGTGACAACAACAGATCAAGTGAAAACACCTGAAAAGCTAGTGGAAGAATATTTTGAAGAACTCAAGTGTAGAAACATGCTTGAGGTTACAAAGCTAAAATTAAATGGAAGCCCCAAGTCGTGCCGCGTGCCAAATACCATATATGACATCCTCTTTCTAGATACTGAGAAAGTCGGGTTTTTTCACTTCTCCAACAGTTCAGGTATATGTGGATCACCGTGGTTTAACATCCGACGTCTTTCAGAAAACTCGGGCATTTCCCCTCAGTCCAAAGACATAGAAACCCGAGTTCAACAACTGCGTTCTTATATTTCTTTCTATGGAAAAAGAGGAGATGCACCTACAAATGGAGTAAAGTAACTTCTAAGCAAGGTTGTTGAAAAACGCATTCAAATGCTTGTAGTGCTTGATCTAGAAGGTGTTTACAAACCAGTGCTTTCTGATACACTGGGCAATCTGCCTTACATAAAGTATTTGGGCTTGAGGCGGACACTTTTGGATGAGGTCCCACAATCAGTTGGTGACCTGCATCACCTGGAGACGTTAGACATAAAGCACACTTTCATAACCAAGTTGCCTAGCATCATCTGGATGGCAGAGAAACTTCAGCATTTGTACATGAGTGATATCAATGTTGATTTGTTTACTCTGAAGCCATCAGCTAGTGGTTCATTGAACAATCTGAAGATCCTGTGGGGATTGGTGATTAAAAGTGGGAGTCCTGAAAAAAATTGGATGAAGAGTTTGGTTGATCTGAGGAAATTGAAAATAACATGCAATGATGCAACAAGTGAAGTATCAGGTTCCTGGATCACTCGAATGGACAAACTTCAGTCCTTGAAATTGAGATTATTAGATAAATTCAATAAACCTTTACGCCTGAGAGTAGAGGACATGCAGAAATGGAAGCAGATGAGCCGATCGCAGTTGTATTTGCTTGCAAAACTTCCAGATCAAGTTGATACCTTTGATTTTCCTGAAAAGCTTGAAGTTCTTACACTGTCAATGACACATCTGTCAAAAGATCCAATGAAAAAGCTTGGGCTGAAACAACTGAAGGTCCTTAGGCTTTATGCTCAGTCCTTCTTGGGGAGAGAGATGACTTGTGATCGCAGTGGATTTCCGCAGCTAAAGGTCTTAAAATTGTGGATGCTCTATAAATTGAACTGCTGGACTGTGGAGCAAGGAGCAATGCCAATGTTAAGAGAAGTGGAGATCAGAAGCTGCAAAAATCTTAAAAAGCATAATGGGTTGGAAAAAGTAGAAGCCTTGAAGGAATTGACCCTTACAAATATGGCAGAAGACTTTGTAGCAAATGTGGAAAGAAGCATGGCTAGCAGCAATGTAGCAATCATGAAGAACTTCTACTTTTCCCCTTCATGGGTAAGTTCAATTCCTCTCAGTTGCTTGTCTTCATCTTTTAATTCTTAAATCTCTTCATATCTCGTTCTATTCTTTTCTTTTCTTTTCTTTTCTTTGTGGGAACAATAAATATTGGAGGAGAGACAAAGGTTTTTTTTCGGGATGAGATTTTGGAAATCACACCAATTTTTAATTATTCTTTTTAGATTAAATTTAAATTAAAAATAAATGTGATTGAAAAACCTCTCGTTTTGAAAATTTAAAAATTCCTTTATGATAAAAATACTGTTCGAGGAGTCACCACCAATCTTTGATTAATGTGTGATTGGACACCCAAAAATATTTTGTCATTTTAAATAAAAATTAATTTTAATTAAAACAACAAATTTAGGTTCGCGTTACCAGAAAATGAGTTCAGGAGTCTGTTACACGTGGGGAAGGATTAGCACCCCCATAGTGTCCTAAATCGGTACCTAGTCGATTAATTAATTGTCTTTGCAATAAAATGTACAAGTTCAAAATTAATTTGATTTATGATCCCCTAAAATAATATTTTTCGAAATTTTGGATGAAAGAATAATAATATTTAATTATTTCCTATCGAGAAGAAATGATCTATCATACCTTGAAGCAATCGATTCTTACTCCAATCGAAATAAAAAATATTAAAATTTCATTCTAAATTTCAAAATAATAACACCCAAAATAATTTTTAGAGATAAAATAATAATATTTAATTATTTATGATCGAACATTATTATTTTGAATAAAAATACATGTAAAAGTAAAAACAACTATCAAGCAATTGATTAATTATTTATTTACCAATATTTAATGAGAATAAAGGTATTCAATTAATTAAATATCAAGAGACGAGATCATAGATTCGATCTAACTGTCTTTTCTCGATGAATTTAATTAAAAGAATACAATCTTTTCTTCAGTCCCCAAATTTTAAAAATGAATCTTTTTTAATTGGTGTCACTTATAGGATAGACTTTTATTTTAAAATTATTGAAAGTAACTTTCTTATACGTTAAGACAGTCACTTTACAACAATATTAAAATGCTCGAATATTACTCTTAGTCAATTTATTTCAATTCAAGTCAAGTAAAGCTCATGAGGCTATCATGCAAATTATGCAAAAATGATGTTATATAAAAATATTTAAACACCACAAATTATATACATTATAACTATATATTATATATATATATATATATATATATATTAATATATAATGTACGAAAGTGACTTAAAAAACATATTAACTTCAAAATACAAATTTCACGAAATAACTATATTTAATGATTAAACCATATTAAATAAAATATTATTATTTTTAAATACAAACAAAGTAAAAATTAAATTATACATGCAAATATTAAATGGTCAAATGTATGAAGAAATAAATCAACTTTTAGGACCTAAAAAAAACATGCAAAAAAATAGAACTCTAATGTCTAAATGACAAAAACAAAATAATCAACATTTATGACTAAAATTAAATAAACATGCAATACAAAGACCAAATCAAAACAGAACAAATTAAATTTAAATGATAGAACACCAATTAATCAAAATTACGCGCCAAATGCATAAACAAACAAAAATAACATAAACTGATGACTAAAATAAAATAACAGAAACTATAGTGTTAAAATCAAGAAAACATATATATTCATATGATGGAATGAAAAACACACATAAAAGTTCAGGGATTAAGCAGAAATTATACCAAAAATATATAACATGTGTCATAAATGATTCACCGGCCATCGTGTTTCTGCGCTGCCGTGCCACCGTCCGATTGTTCTGAAATTTTAGTATGCTGTTCGTGTTGACATCGCGCAACTTTTGACCGTTCGGAATATTGATCGGAGGTTCCAATCGCAGGGAAGAGGCCAAAAACCGTTCGGCTTATTTTCTCTGATCCATCGCTGTCCACCGTCTGATCGTCCTGAATTTTTAGTATGTTGTTCGTGATGGTCTTGCGCAACTTTTGACCGTTCGGAATGGTGATCGGAGATTCCGATCAATGGCGAGAATCCGACAGAATCACTTAGGCCTTTTTTTCCTTTTCTCTCTCCCGTCTCTCCTCCCACGTTTTTGCTCCCCTCTGGTGTATTATCTGGTCTCCCCCTCTTTTATGGTTTACCAATTATCTCCACCATCTAATTTGAATATTATAATTTCAATATAATATTGGTAGTGGAATCATGTAGTGGAATGGTGGGTTGGTTATGTTTTAGTGAGTGATGATATTTTTATTGATATCATGGCCTTTGATGTAGGTGATGATGATATTTGGTAACTTGGTGGCCGGCTGAAACATTTGGTTGGAGCATTCAGAGGCTACTCGGTTCGAGTTATCTCTGGGTCGGGTCAAATCCAGGTCGTTGTAAGGCCTGAAAGAGAAATAAAAAATAGAAATATTAATAATAATTAATAATATAATAATAATAAAAAAAACGAGACGAAAAATGAGTGTCGACAGCTGCCCCTCTTTGCCCATTCTTGTGTTAACAAGAATAGGGCAAAGATGAAAAGATAATACGTTTTTCGTCCAGTTAACTTCAAGGTTTGAAATATGATAGGGATCTGTTCTGCTGTCACTCAGGGAATATCAGATCGGGGATGTTGATTCATTCCACTATTCTTCAGGGAAGATTGAATCTGAGAAGACTTGTTTTGCTGTCACTCAGGGAATATCAAATTTTGAAAGATAGTGATCTGTTCCGCTTCTTCTGAAGGGAATATCAGATCTGGATGAGTTGATCCATTCCGCTGTCACTCAGGGAAGATTGAATCGTGGTAGACTTGTTCTGCTGTCACTCAGGGAATATCAAATCTTGAAAGAGAATGATTTGTTCCACATCTTCTGAAGGGAATATCAGATCTGGATGAGTTGATCCATTCCACTGTCACTCAGGGAAAATTGAATCATGGTAGACTTGTTCCGCTGTCACTCAGGGAATATCAAATCTTGAAAGAGAATGATTTGTTCCACATCTTCTGAAGGGAATATCAGATCTGGATGAGTTGATACATTCCGCTATCACTCAGTGAAGATTGAATCATGGTAGACTTGTTCCGCTGTCACTCAGGGAATATCAAATCTTGAAAGAGAATGATCTGTTCCACATCTTCTAAAGGGAATATCAGATCTGGATGAGTTGATCCATTCCGCTATCACTCAGTGAAGATTGAATCATGGTAGACTTGTTCCGCTGTCACTCAGGGAATATCAAATCTTGAAAGAGATTGATCTGTTCCGCTTCTTCTGAAGGGAATATCGGATCTGGATGAGCTGATCCATTCCGCTATTACTCAGGGAAGATTGAATCATGGTAGACTTGTTCCGCTGTCACTCAGGGAATATCAAATCTTGAAAGAGAGTGATCTGTTCCGCTTCTTCTGAAGGGAATATCAGATCTGGATGAGTTGATCCATTCCGCTGTCACTTAGGGAAGATTGAATCGTGGTAGACTTGTTCCGCTGTTACTCAGGGAATATCAAATCTTGAAAGAGATGAATATGTTTTGCTTCTTCTGAAGGGAATATCAGATCTGGATGAGTTGATCTATTCCGCTGTCACTCAGGGAATATCAAATCTTGAAAGAGATGAATCTGTCCCGCTTCTTCTAAAGGGAATATCAGATCTGGATGAGTTGATCCATTGAATTAGGACTGAAATTTTCAAAAATTTCAATTTTCAAATTTGAATGAGAAACTTTCTTATATTTCAATAGACATGTGAAAACATCCTGCCCAAAGGTCTTATGGATGGCCAAAATGACTTATCATCTTACTCTAAAGGCTTACAAATGACCCGAAGGATTTAAGCATCATGCTCGGAAGACTTACTGATGGCCCGAATGACTTATGAATTTTGGAAATATTTTACTAAGTAAGAAACCTTTCTTACTTTTCAAAAATTTCAATTTTCAGATTGGAATAAGAAACGTTTCTCATATTTTTATAGACATGTGAAAACATCCTGCCCAAAGGTCTTATGGATGGCCCGAAGGACTTATAAATTTTGGAAATATTTTACTAAGTAAGAAACCTTTCTTACTTTTCAAAAATTTCAATTTTCAGATTGGAATGAGAAACCTTTCTCATTTCATTTTTTTTTTCTTATAAAACAACTTAATGGTTGGGGAACATGCCCCACTTCAAACTAATGCTTCTTCTATGGATTTGGCCCACTCTGTTCTTCAGGTTCTGCCTCCTCAGACATGATTCCCTGTATTTGAGGTTTGAATTCTAGCTTCCACTTAGTGTGATTTTAATACCATGAATCTTTTTTCCCTTGGAAGATCTGTAAAAACCAAATGTTTATGTGTGAAATGTGAATGCAATGCCATGTATTTTATGCAAATGATGTTATCATGCATGTGTAAATGCTGATTCAGTTTTCCTTTGACTCCAATGTGGGGAACCAGGTCTTTTTCCTCTTGATCATTGTTCTCTAGGGTTTATGCAGATATCAGTGTAGCAGTTTGCTACTCTTGGTGATTAGCCCTATCATCTTGTCTTTGTTTTCTGTCTTTATTTTGGAGGAAATGTTTTCTCTCTCGAATTCTTACTCCAATCAATAATATGATCTTGTTGCTCCCTTTTCGTCATTGGCTTAATTACACTTTCAGAGATGTACTTCCAGGACTCTACCATTGATTTATGCTCAGTTAATTTGCTTTACAAGGTAAGCTTTGCTCAAATTCACGGTCTTCCCCTGACACTTCAAGTTACGAGACTCATTCTTAATAACTTCTTGGTTTGAATCTTGTTTTCTCATCATGACGTGGGTTCAGTCATGCCTCAACCTTATCTTATACTGGTACATGCCTTTAAAATGTCCCACCACCTCAAATTGTAAGGTTCATTCTTCATGCCTCCTTCTTCTGAATCTTATCATTTCAACATGAAATGGGTTCATTCGGGCCCCAACATATCATAACTTAAATGTTCTCATTCTGGTGTCACTACACAGTAATGTTGTCAAATAATTTGAGGGCTTTTCTTCATGATACTTAAGAAGTGATCAACCATTCTAACACAATGTCTTGCATTTTCATTCAGGCTGAGATATGTGCCCCTTTCAAATATGGAGAGCATCTACTTCTTGATGGGTTATTGACAACGTCATCTGGAAATATTACAATTTCTTCTTTTCTCTATTCTGATCTCTTGGACCATCTGCTTTAAGGTCGCGAAATGCTTCATGTTTTGGCACCGCTTATTCTCTTTCTTTCAATAGAGGAATAATGAGCCTCACTAGCTGCAAGGACTTTTCACGTTTGAAACTTGTCCTATTTGAAAATGTTTTATCCCTTCTCTTATTTTAGGGAATGTGAAAAATTTATGAATAAATTTCAAAAATGTTGTCATTTTCTTCAGACTCACAATCAAAACGAATTGTAAAACAAGAGTTCAATGAATATCAAATAAGTCAAATTCTCTTTTAATCCTTCAAAAATTATATACATTTGAAAAGAGTAAAGATTAATACTGACAAAAGGTTTAGGCTAACTTAGGAAGGAAATGTGTTTCAGGTTAGCTTCTTGTATCCTTGATTATGGAGTTTTATTGATCTGATGAGGCAACCATTTTACTTCTCTTCTGGAAATGTTCACTGGTTCTCAGCCTTCGTGAGCACCTTTGGACTGTGCGATGCCTTACCAGGAGATGTATAAAATCACCCTTTTGTACAATAGTTGACAATCTTCATATTCGAGTTGGCTTTTCAGGTTTTCAACTCGAATTCTCCTTTGGTTTCAAGACGTCATCTAAAATTTTACGTCTTGAACCCTTCTTTTATTTTTTTATAACATGCATTAAAGATTTTTAAAAAAAACTATTTATAAATAAAATTAACCCTGAGGGGCAAAATGAAATCTGAAGATAGTCTCTCCACTTATAAATCCATGTATGATTAGAAGGGACTTTTCAGGCACGTAACGTAGGCCAGGGCTCACGGTTATGAAAGAAAATGATAAATAGGCCCAAACAAGTGTTTAAGGGTGATTGAACCAAGGATCAATTCATTCTGTTGTCTTCAACCTTGCTCTGCCAGATTTGAATCTGCTCTGCCTTTGGTGTTTCATGATCTTCAGGCAAATAGATTTGAGATGTTTAAACCGCTCGTCTTAAGGTGTTTGATCGGTTTTCTTTCTTCTCTTTTTTTTTTTCATTTTTTCATTTTTTCATTTTTTCATTTTTTCATTTTTTTCTTTCTTTTCTATCTTTTTCTTTCATTTTTTGCTATATCTCTTTCTTCTTTCTCTTTGTATTGTCAACTTGATTTGATCTTCGAATGCTTCGTGTTTCGTCTTAAGGTGTTTGATCGGTTTTCTTTCTTCTCTTTTTTTTTTTCATTTTTTCATTTTTCATTTTTTCATTTTTTCATTTTTTTCTTTCTTTTCTATCTTTTTCTTTCATTTTTTGCTATATCTCTTTCTTCTTTCTCTTTGTATTGTCAACTTGATTTGATCTTCGAATGCTTCGTGTTTGGTCCATCTCATGGTATCTTGTTATTTTCACATTATTTCATCATGAATTGATTTTGTAGTGAAATCTGGATTGATGACCTTTATTAATGCGAACAAATGTTCTTCACCTTTGCCCCCCTGTGTGGAGGGTGATCATTGGTTTGGGTTGAATCAGAAGAAAAATACTATAGGCTCAAAAGGGGACCACAAGGGATATATATATACATTTATTAAAAGGATAAATGAAACAAAGCCGTTCATCATCTCATACATGAAAGTCTTTGTAAAAGAGGTATCCCCAGGGGGACGAGTATTCAGGATTAACCTTATTTATATGAAAACAATATAATTAATGCATGATAGAATTATTTCAATGATTCCATTTATTTCTTCTTCTTCTACGTGGTCTTACTATGCCTCAATTATTCGAATTCTCAAAACTTGATCCGTAACACTCCATCTTGTCTTTCTTACAGGAAAGGTCCTCGTCATGCCCCCAGGATTTATTGAGGTTGGGAAACAAATGTTGGTTCTATGTCTAGGAAGGGAAATGTGTGACTTTAAAGTCGTACTTTTGAAAAGGTAATATTATGGAAACGTTATTTCTGTCTGGGAATGTAAAGTACAGGTTTTGGTGCCTCGAGGAGAATAAAGGCATGATTTTATGGTTTCTTGGGGAAGTGATATCAAAGTTCAGTCTTAGTGTTATTCTGGGTAAGAAACTCAACAATGGTTCTTTCGACTTTGGATGAGACATGGAAGGTCTAATCTCGCCTCTTGTCAAAAGAATATAATTAATGAAGTAGTAAAAGAACTTTTAATTCATTTGATATTCAAATAATTACAAGATTAAGACTTGATTCACTGCTCATGATCTTGGAAAATGACGTAAGTTCATTTAAAAAAAATCCTTTCAAAAAGCTGGGAAAAAGGATCAAAACATGATCAAACAAGATGTTGCAAATGGCATAAAGCTCCCTGGTGAATGAAATGATCTCTTCTTAATTTGGATGCCCCATTACTCATTTAATGTAGCAACACCTGACCCAAACAGATGCTATATATTATTCTTTGATACAGTGGCGTTTAACTCGATCGGGTGTTACACATTGTACTCTGGTGCCCCACTCGAGCTCGTCATCCATTGTTTCCATTTGTTTGTTCATGATGAAGAAGAATTAGTATGAATGAATGATCTTAATATTACTGTTACATAACCTTCCATAAAATATTTTCATGTTTTCATAACTAGTGCACATAAAATGCTTAAATAAACAAATGCAATGCAAATGTATGTATGCAAAAGGTGTCATTCCAGAGTGATCATCTTAAAACAACTTTCATTTAACACAAAAGTTTTGATATATCAAACAACTTTACACATAAGGAATAGCTTTAACTCTTAACTTCTTTATCTCTCTCAAAAGCCAAAGTAACTTCCACTCATGCTCGGGGGTTGAGTTGTCAATCTGCTTCAATTCTCTTGCAAAGCTAGCTAAATCAACCCATTTGTGAACCACATCGCTTGCTTGGGTCATAACTTCTTTCATGACTTTGTCCCTTGTCTCTATCTTAAGCGCCAATTCTCGGAGCTACAGACACTGTTGTTGATTTTTCCTTGTAAGAAAGTCATTGCGGTTATGAAACTCTTTCATAAGATCACTACAGTCATCCATAATCTTCATCAACTTCTTGTTCTTAGCTTTAGTGGCTTCTAGCTCAGCTTCATGATATTTTCCCAAATTATTAACAGCTATATTGTGCATTCTTTCTGCAATCTGTAAATCATGAGCAAACTTCTCGGCTTGACATTCGTGCACCTTGCAATTCTTTCTCCATTGTTCAGCATCATTTTTCAGTTTAGTGACCCCTGTTATCCACTCATCTGGGACATTTCCTATACCAGTAAATTTAAAGGTTTGACTGATCCTTCAAAAAACATCTTGCATGGTTTCCATCTCTCTACTCAATTTATTATTTTTCTCCTTAAATGATGAATATGAGCTTCGTACTTTGGCAAACAATCCTCTTCCTGGATGCCCTCACTGATACCCTTACCTTTGGTCACTTCTGGTTTAAACTCAGCAGGATAATCCGTTACCAAAATGGGTTGTCCTTTCAATTCAAACTCCAATACCCCATGATCTAGAAGAAGTTGGACTCGACGTTTGAATGTAGAACAATTCTCAATAGAATGTCCTTGAACTCCAACATGATATTCACAACGAACGTTGACGTCATACCAACTTGGATATGGAGGCTGCAAAGGTTTCACATAATGCGGGGCCACTTCTCGGGCTTCTAACAATGCATCATACAACTCCTTGTATGATATTGGGATGAAATCACAACGAGAGCCACCTATCGACTTGGGTTGGACTGGAGTTTCCTGTTTTACTTCCCCTGATATCGGGAGTAGACTATCAAATATCATCGAATTTCGACTGCATGACTTCTTTTCAACCTTCTGAACTTCTATAGTTTCCACTATTTCTTTGGCGTTTCCAAACAGCTTATTGATACGAACAATGATTGTGTGTGATTCCTCATACTAGTTAAAATCAACGGGCTCTAAAGTAATCTCTTGCATATTTGACACCTCAAGATTGTTTTCATCGAGCTCTTTCTTTTCTGTTGTAGAAGACTCACTTTCTTTGGCCAAAGCATCTATTATATCCATCATCCTAGACATATGCTCTCTCAACTCTCTTATCTCCTTTCACTCTTCCTCAGCCATGTGATCTTTGGGTGCAGATCTCTCCACTATTCTCGGAGTTTTCATAGGATGCCACTTCTTAACTGTGTTATAGCCTGCTTGATCACGAAACCCTTTGTCTGTCATGAAAACCTTTTACTATGATGATCACTCAAAAATCAACACCTTTTGATTATGTCATGATCATGCAATGCAGATAAAGAAAACAACATATAAACTAGTTAGTATGAAAATGATAATAAAATGATAAAAGGTAACATTAGCAAAATAAATAAATTAATAAGCTAATGCAAAAATAAGAATGCAAATGCAAATGCAAAAGGCATTAATTCCAAAAGTGACCACTATAGAACAACTTTCATTTAGACAACAAGAATTCATAACACCATATAGTTAAAATACAATTGTGATTCTCCATTTCTTCATCTTCTTGAGTTGTACTCTTCATAGAATATAACATTACATCTCAAAGTTATCGGCATATTTTATCAACTTTGATGACGTCAAATGTCCTTAAATTGAATCTTGAAATCTCCATTTTTACTTCCAATGCGAAATGGTCTTCGTGTCTTTATGAAGGGTCTTCTCGTCCTTGGTATTACTGTATTTATCTCCTGAGGGAACATCTTCGGCCTCCGCTCCTTTGAAATAAAATCTTAGATCAACT
This sequence comes from Hibiscus syriacus, assembly GCF_006381635.1. Lineage (NCBI taxonomy): Eukaryota > Viridiplantae > Streptophyta > Magnoliopsida > Malvales > Malvaceae > Hibiscus > Hibiscus syriacus. Next base: position 154,426 of record NW_024063094.1, read on the forward strand.
TCAAACTTCATTCATCGGATGCCTTTCTTCATGGATCGGCTTCAATCAATTTCAGATTTCTTTATTTATCGGATGTCCATCTTCATGAATCATTCTTCAATCAGGTTTAAATTTCTTCATTCATCGGACGTTCTTTTTCATGAATCACTTGAATGTCTCTGGATATCCCATTTTTTAGTACATGGTTAAGAATTTCTTGCCTCATTATGACCATGCTTCTTATTAGTCAATCACTTACGAATTAATACCTTAGATGATATGAAGATGCAAATGCAAAAAAATCACAATAAAATATACACAGGAAAAAATAGGTTAGTCCACATAAGATAAATAACAAAATAATTAGTATAGAAAACATTAAATAAAACCTACCCTCATATGCTGACTACTCAATCGTGCTTAGTAGATCTTACCCAAACAGGATTTCTACCCACAGGCTTTGTTATTCACAAAAAAAATCATAATCGCATGATATCTAATTCACATACTGGTTTGAAAACTAAACCTAACCGTATGATTTCTAGTTCGCATACATTTATTCGAGAAATTAAAATTACACTAAAGAATGCTCAAATAAGCTTTTCCTTGTATACTCTCCTCACAGGATCATATGATCTAGGTAAAGTTGTATCTGGGTTCTAAGTTTACTACATGCTGGGTTCGGTTCTAAAGTAAGGGGTCATCGAATTGTCCTTTGTCGGTGCCCCCTTGGGCTACCGAACCCTCAATCCTGGCCCATCACAGGCTTTCGGATCGAGTTCAATTCGAGGGGACACACTTCCTTATGTCATTGCGGAGGTGAAAACCTCACGAGGATCATAAGGCATGAGCCCAAAGAGCGTTCCACTATCCCGCACAGAGGTGAAAACCACACGAGGGAGTAGTTACTTACTCTTACTTAAATAGGACGGAGCGGGGTTTTAGCTCATGTTATACAAATGCAGATGTGCAGTGTGTGAGGAAAAGTGAAAACAACACATAATCACAAGACACTCAAAAAATCAATCCTCTTTAGACATAATTAATCTGAAACCATTAACAAACAGATCAGTACAACTATTTATTGGTTAATCAAATTCTGAACAAACAATATTAAAACCAAATAGGGGGATCAAAAACCAAATTAGAACGAACTTGTAGTTTTATTTGCAAAGACAATTTATTAATCGACTAATGGCCTGACTCTCTAAAAAAAGGTTCCCAGCGGAGTCGCCAAGCTGTCGAAACGGTTTTTTTCCGGGATGAGATTTTGAAAACCACACCAATTTTTAATTATTCTCTTCAGATTAAATTTAAATTAAAAGTGAATGTGATTAAAAAACCTCTCGTTTCGAAAATTTGGAAATTCCTTTATGATAAAAATATTGTTCGATGAGTCGCCACCAATCTTTGATTAAGGTGTGATTGGACACCCAAAAATGTTTTGTCATTTTAAATAAAAATTAATTTTAATTAAAACAACAAATTTAGGTTCGCGTTACCAGAAAATGAGTTCGGGAGTCTGTTACACGTTGGGAAGGATTAGCACCCCACAATGCCCTAAATCGGTAACTAGTCGATTAATTAATTGTCTTTGCAATAAAATGTACAAGTTCAAAATTAATTTGATTTATGATCCCCTAAAATAATATTTTTCGAAATTTTGGATGAAAGAATAATAATTTAATTATTTCCTATCGAGAAAGAAATGATCTATAATACCTTAAGCAATCGATTCTTACTCCAATCGAAATAAAAAAATATTAAATTTCATTCTAATTTCAAAATAATAACACTCAAAATAATTTTAGAGATAAAAATATATTCATTATTTATGATCTAACATTATTATTTTGAAAACCCTTTAAAAACACATGCAAAAGTAAAAAACTATCAAGCAATTGATTAATTATTATTTACCAATATTTAATGAGAATAAGGGTATTCAATTAATTAATATCAGAGACGAGACCAGATTCGATCTAACTGTCTTTTCTCGATGAATTTAATTAAAAGAATACGAAGGATGTTATATAAAATATTTAAACACCACAAATTATATACATTATAACTTATATATATATTAATATATAATGTATAAAAGTGACTTAAAAAACATATTAACTTCAAAATACAAATTTCACGAAATAACTATATTTAAGGATTAAACCATATTAAATAAAATATTACTATTTTTAAATACAAACAAAGTAAGAATTAAAGTATACATGCATATATTAAATGGTCAAATGTATGAAGAAATAAATCAACCTTTAGGACCTAAAAAGAAACATGCAAAAACATAGAACTATAATGTCTAAATGACAAAAACAAAATAATCAACATTTGTGACTAAAATTAAATAAACATGCAATACAAAGACCAAATCAAAACACAACAAATTAAATTTAAAGGATAGAACACCAATTAATCAAAATTACACGCCAAATGCATAAACAAACAAAAATAACATAAACTGATGACTAAAATAAAATAACAGAAACTATAGTGTTAAAATCAAGAAAACATATATATTCATATGCTGGAATGAAAAACACACATACAAGTTCAGGGATTAAGCAGAAATTATACCAAAAATATATAACATGTGTCATAAATGATTCATCGGCCATCGTGTTGCTGCGCTGCCGTGCCACCGTCCGATTGTCCTGAAATTTCAGTATGATGTTCATATTGACATCGCGCAACTTTTGACTGTTCGAAATATTGATCGGAGGTTTCGATCACCGGCGAAAGGCCAAAAACCGTCTGGATTTGTTTTCTCTAATTCACCACCGTCAACCGTCCGATCGTCATGAAACTTCAGTATGCTGTTTGTGTTGACATTACACAACTTTTCACCGTTTGAAGTATTGATCGGAGATCCCGATCGCCGAAAAAAAGCTAAAAACAGTTCAACTTATTTTCTCTGATCTGCCGTCGTCCACTGTCCGATCGTCCTAAATTTTCAGTATGTTGTTTGTACTGGTCTCGCGCAACTTTTGACCGTTCAGAATGTTGATTGGAGATCCCGATCGCAGGCAAGAGGCCAAAAACCATTCGGCTTATTTTCTCCGATCCACCGTCGTCCACCGTCTAATCGTCCTGAATTTTCAGTATGTTGTTCGTGATGGTCTTACGCAACTTTTGACCGTTCGGAATGGTGATCGGAGATTCCGATCAATGGAGAGAATCCGACATAATCATTAAAGCCTTTTTTTCCTTTTCTCTCTCCCGTCTCTCCTCCCACGTTTTTTCTCCCCTCTGGTGTTTTACCTGGTATCCCCCTCTTTTATGGTTTACCAATTATCTCCATCATCTAATTGGAATATGATAATTTCAATATAATATTGGTAGTGGAATCATGTAGTGGAATCATGTAGTGGAATGATGGGTTGGTTATGTTTTAGTGAGTGATGATATTTTTATTGATATCATGGCCTTTGACGTAGGTGATGATGATATTAGGTAAGTTGGTGGCTTGGTGGCCGGCTGAAACATTTGGCTGGAGCATTCAGAGGCTACTCGGTTCGAGTTATCTCTGGGTCGGGTCAAATCCAGGTCGTTGTAAGGCCTGAAAGAGAAATAAAAAATAGAAATATTAATAATAATTAATAATATAATAATAAAAAAAATGAGACGAAAAATGAGTGTCGACAGATACCATATGGAAGAGGTATCGATACCTATGTGGAGGGTATAGATACCCGGGAAACTTCGAAGCTAATTTTAGTATCGGTACCTGGGTAGGGTATCGGTACCCTAGCATAGAGGTATCAGTACCTTGGGGGTGGTACCGATACCACTTAAGTTGGAAAGTTGAAATTAGAGTTTTAATTAGTTATATTGATATGAATCGTATTAAGTAGTTCGAATCTCGATATTCATTAATTTCGTATTCGTATAGATATTGATCGAAAGCAAAGTTCGGATAAGCTGTCAGATTGAGATTCGCAAGAAAGAATAAGAGATTGGTAGTGTCCATTGAGACCCAGGTGCGTACACGATGATAAGAGTAAGTTATGCTATGAAATTAAGACGTGTGATAAGTCTAATTCCTATATTAGGTGGCATGAGTATGTGAATATAAGCATATAGGGATATGAGGCTTAAATGTATCTGAGTCCATGCATATGTTAAAGGTAAGTGCATTTCTATATGTGATTTTATATGAATATATGATAGCATGAGTCGAAGCATGATTAGGATTGTGTACTATGTGAATGTGCCTTGTTTGTATTACATGTTATGTGATATGCATTTATGTGATATGTAACACCCTGACCCGTACCTGACCCGAATACGAGTCCGAGATGTTACATTGACTTTTTAAAACAATATTCTTACAAAATAATAAAATATTTGAACTCATATTAAGAAAATACAATAATATTCTATTAAAGTATGCTTCATTATAAAAATTTAAGTCAAAAACTTATTTATGAGCAGTAAAATATGATATGAACAATACCGTATGAACAATAATGAACAGTACTGTGAACAGTACCGAATTCTAAAAATTTTCTAGATTGCTTCAGGGGTATCGATTCCCCTGCTACAGGGAACCGATACCCTGCTACAGTACTGCTACAGTACCTCGGTAAAACATGTATAAAACTTATAAAATTTAAAACGTTCATCATTATACATTTACCATTTACATATATATGTTTAAAACATTCCAAAACTCGATCAGAGCGTATCCAATATAATTCTTTTTTATTATATGCCAACTAAATTCTTTCTAACAAAATACATGTAATTCGATCTACATTTCTGATCTGATCTTCGGTAAGGAGAGCTGACATGTCTTGTTCCTCTTTACTTCTCTTTTCGTTTTCCAAACCTACGTGTGAAACAATCACACGCTAAGTCGATGACGTAGTGAGGCATGAAATCATGTAACATTACTATACTCATAGCAATGTATAAATAATTAATACTATCATATCATATAAAAACATATATCATTAACATGCTTTTCAATACTCATATTATTGTTACTAATTCCTTGTGATCATATAACATGTTGAACATTTACATATCATAGAACACATATCATTTCACAAAGAAATACACATAGCATCCTATAATTCATGCAATACATTTCATATCACCACAAGCATATGCATCTTATATATTGTATTTGTTATTGTCTCTTATCAGCCCATGTACATTATTGAGAACTTAAGGAATTTGATTACATTGAGGTTGTGCACTATTGCTGTCACCACAGCTCGTACAAGTCCCACTGAGTGGCATATGAATTTTTTTCCCGAAGGATCGCGTAGAAATTTGCATCGAAGTGTCGCGTAGAATTGCACCGTAGTGCCATATAAGATTTGTCCATAAGGACCACATGGAAATTCCTTAAGAATCATATACATATACCAAAGATCAAGTAGGTGTCTTAAAAGACCTCATACATGTTCCAAAGAATACATATATGTCTCGGAGGACCACGTAGAATTGTCTCGAAGGACTGCATGGACCCTCTACTCTTGGCATGCCAACTATACCCCTAGCTCTCATATCACATAACATGGACATTATCATTTATGTCATTTCACATATTTATATATGCACATAGTTCACTTACATGTAGAACATTTTCATATGATTCACTTTCACATATCACATATCTTATATCTTGTTCTTATGTCGTCTCATAGACATATCATTTCCATACCTTTATCACATAGCTCATATAATTTTTCCTGCATATCCATGTCACATATTTCATATTACTTTTCATGGAATCACGTAGGTTGTTTCATATGGCTTATATCATTTCTCCTTTGTTCATATACATATGTCATATATACATCTCCTTTGTTCACGTTGGCTCTAGCTACAAGGTAAGTTGAATTTTTATTGTTGATTTCTTGAATTTCCAAGTGGGTTTTGATTCTTTGGGTGTTAAATAAGCTTAAGGAAAGCTTATATGAGATTTAAACAATAAGATGAGTGAATTAGGAAGGGATTTGTAAAATGAGTTTTAAGATGAATTTTTTTATATGGTTTGGTTTTTAGAGTTTTGATGAGATTTTTAACTTGCAATAAGAAGGATTAAGAAGTTTAAAGCATTAGAATTGAATTTAGAATACAAGGAAAGTTTGATGAAATTCTTTGATTCAAGAGTTATAGTGAGATATTGAGGATAATGAAGTGTTATAGTGTTTAAAGAGGGTTTACATATGTATAGATAAATTTTAAGGCATAAAAAGAGGTTAACAAGTAGAATTTGGGGGCAAAGTGTTAAATTTTCGGGCTTAAAAATGAAAATCTGGGCAAGGGGTATCGGTACTTGTTGAGTGGGTACCGATACTACAAGGCCATTTATGGGGAACTGATGCATGGGGTATCGATACTTGTATGAATAATATCGATACTATATGAAAGAGGTATCGATACCTATGTGGAGGGTATCGATACCCAGGAAACTTCAAACCTAATTTTGGTATCGGTACCTGGGTAGGGTATCGGTACCCTAGCATAGAGGTATCAGTACCTTGGGGGTGGTACTGATACCACTTAAGTTGGAAAGTTGAAATTAGAGTTTTAATTAGTTATATTGATATGAATTGTATTAAGTAGTTCGAATCTCTACATTATTTAATTTCGTATTCGTATAGATATTGATCGAAAGCAAAGTTCGGATAGGCTGTCAGATTGAGATTCGCAAGAAAGAATAAGAGATTGGTAGTGTCCATTGAGACCCAGGTGCGTACACGATGATAAGAGTAAGTTATGCTATGAAATTAAGACGTGTGATAAGTCTAATTCCTATATTAGGTGGCATGAGTATGTGAATATAAGCATATAGGGATATGAGGCTTAAATGTATCTGAGTCCATGCATATGTTAAAGGTAAGTGCATTTCTATATGTGATTTATATGAATATATGATAGTATGAGTCGAAGCATGATTAGGATTGTGTATTATGTGAATGTGCCTTGTTTGTATTACATGTTATGTGATATGCATTTATGTGATATGTGTTATTTGATAATGATATATGAAACAATAGAAGAATGTTACCTGAGCTACTTGATAATAAGTCATAAGATTACATGCATATGTAATATAAGTTATAAGATGAGAAAATATGTGTTTATATATACATGTGGTCTATATGAATGTAGGTATGTGTGATAAATGACGTGACTCTATTAGAATGTTATATGATATGCTATGTATGTTAAATGATATAATTGAATTATGTAATTGTATAAGAAATGATATGAATTATGTGAGAACATATATATGTGAAAATATGTTTATAAGATAAGAACCATGACCATGAGCTATGTGAAAATGAATACAAGTAAATGTGAGAAGCTATGTGATACTTGAATGTGAAGTATATGGAAATGTGCTACGTGAAAGTAAACTATGTGCCTATGTGAATATGTGAAATGATATAACAGATAATGCCCATGTTATGTGTTATGAGAGCTATAAGTATAGTTGGCATGCCAAGAGTCGAGGGTTCTACGTGGTCCTTCGGGACATATGTGTTCTATGTGGTCATTCGGGACATATGTGTTCTATGTGGTCATTCGGGACATAGTGGTCCTTCGGAAAAAATTCTACGCGCCCCTAGTGCGAATATTACGAGCTGTGGTGACAGCATATGTGCACAACTTCTATGTACTCACATACCTTAAGTTCTCAAAAGTATACATGGGCTTTAAAGATAATAAATCACTTGCTATGATAATATGTGTGTTTCTTTGTGAAATGGTATATGTGCTATATGATATGTATAAATGATAAGTTCATGTTAATAATAATAATAAGTGCATATGTGTATTTGTTATATGAGATTATATGTGCTTGTGTATGATATGATAGTAGTAATGGTTCATGCATTGTGGTGAATTGGGGTCTAGGTTATATGTTTTTGTCAAGCATTTACTCATATGATAGGAAGGAAATTAGTGATAATAAAATGAGTAATAATAAGCATGTTAATGATGGGTTAAGTATGTATATAAGTATGATGTTATATTGCATGATATGTACATACATTTGTTAGTTTGCATATGTATTTACATGACTCACTAAGTCTATGATTTAGCGTGTAAGTGTCTTACGCGTAGGTGTTGATAAGCAAGAGGATCAAGCTTAGGACCAGCAGAACAACATATCTCCACTCGAAGATCAGATCAAAAATATTTTGTAAAATATGTCTTGTTATGTAATTTAGTATGTTGGCATGTAAACAAAGTCTTTAAGTATGTACGCTCTGATGGAGTTTGATAATGTTTTGAACATGTTTATATAAAAGAATAACTTTATAGAATGGAAGTTTTAAATTTTCTATGGTTTTTATAAAAGTACATGTTTTGAATAGTTAATGTGACATCTCGGATTCGTATCCGGATCGGATATGGGTGGGTGGTGTTACAATAATATTTCATTTTATTACCGATATCACTCGATGAGTTCAGGCATGAACCTTTAACAACTGCAAATTCCGTAGGAAATGATAGAATATAGGAACTACGAATCCTTATCTTTGATTCCATTCGGTTGATGAAATAAAAGTAAAAAAAGGAGGAAAATGAAGTAGAGAACGGGGACTAAGAGACTGGATGAGATAAACCTTCCACACCAAAGTTGATGATAAACTTCATATGACCTTTCACTCAGCTGAAGGTCTCCACAAGCCTGACAACGTCCACTGAAGAAACTCCAACTCTTTCACATCATTTCGAGTCTGAGTTGCAGAGACAAAGTGAGTATGACAGTCAAAGGTCAAAAGTGCAAAGGCTATGCAAAGAAAATCAAAATGATGCATTTGGGATATGTTAACGGCCTTCCATTTTTCTTGGATTTATTCCATCATGCAGAAGTTTCTCATGTCCTTTTGAATTTAAGGAAAATAAAGAATCCAATGTGTTGGAACATTTCTGGTGTGTTGCTATTGCATGTTCTGATATCAGCTAAGGAAACAAAGAACTCATGCTCAGGTGCCTAGACCTACATATCATTGTGAAAATTTGGTAAATAAACGTACCTTTTCTCTGTATAATCCTTCTATGGTGGTATTAAGGTCCTTATCTGTAAAAGGTCTGTCTCCGTCTTCTGTAGGATGTACTCTTTTTAGCAATGGTGTGCTTATTTCTCCTTTACAAAAAAAACTGAACTCTGGGCATTCAGTTGCAACTAAATCAACCAAAGACGGGAACTCAAAGTGATACTTCCCTGAGCAAAAACTTGTAAGCACCGGTAAGCTTTGAAGTCTGAAATACTCCAGATGCTTGAAAATGATGCTGTACGTTCCATTATCTGCATCTGCTATGACTCCTTCTAGCTTTCTGCAATCTGTTATCATCATCCTTTTGAGTTGCACCATGGTTTTAGCTGTTGAGGGTGTTATTAGAGTACTAAGTCCATGACATTTTGATATTTCAAGAGTAGTTAGATTTTGGAAACACGCTGTGGATGAAACTAAATGCTTGAATTTGGGGCATTCCAATACTTTTAGAGTTTTCAGGTTTTGAAAAAGTATTCGAGGTTGAGGCTGAAACTCTTCCTTCCAGAGTTGCATTAGCTCGGGAAGTTTTGACAATCGTAAATCACTGAAACTAGCCAGTTCCCATGCCTGCATATTTCCCTCAATGCCTTCACGCTGAAATATTTCAGCAAAGGAAGCACCATCAACAACAAGCCTTTCAAGCTTAGACAAGGACAGAAAGAAATCAGATGGAATAACATCTGGCTGCTTAGGTAAGCCCATGAGCTTCAAGACTTTCAGTTTGGAGAATGAAGTCATGGAAATTTCATTACAAAGTTTACTCAGGTTTCCCATGTCTATGATTCCTAATTTCTCCAAGGAGGGAAATGCCACCTGCATAATTATAAGATTTGCATCAATAACTTAACAGAAGTGGAGATAAAGGTATAGTAAAGGAGTTTTGATAACCTTCTCATCACATAGAACTGTCAAACTGGTATTTAGATTCTGTCTTGAGTTGTTTCTAGTTGCAGAACTGGAGATGAATGTCTTCAACATAGGGCAACTCTGAATCCAAAGTTCTTTCAAGAAGGGGAACTCGAGGTAATTTCTGGAGCAAAACCTTGTGAGATGGGGGAGAGCAATAAGCAATAAAGTGACTAGTTTAGGGAACATTTTCTTGCTCATCCTTTCTTTTTTTGGTAATCCTTTTGTGATTATTACCTCTTCCAACATCTCACAATCAAGAACCTCAAATTTCTCAAGATGCACAAGGTCCATGGCCATGGAAGGATTAAATAGATATCTCGAGTTCCTGCAGTTGTAAACTTTCAGAAACCTAAGGTTTTTAAAGTCCAAAATTCCTTGTGGATTCCAGTTCCTTATTTCCATCAGCTTGGAAAGAATCATGGAGTACCACATACTCGATCTCACGGCAGTGAATCTATAAAAAGCAACACATTACAATACCGAAATAATTTCATTAAGAGAAGGCTTTCCAATAACCTTCTTGTTTCCTGCAAAACATGGGAATGAAGCTACAGAAAAGTAACCATGAGGATAAAAGCTTGGGATCAATGCATACCGTTTCCATGTACAAAAGTTGTATGGTGGTGTTCTGGTCGCCTTCCCAGTGGCCTTCACCTGCAGCTTCTGTTGAATATGCTGGTTTTAGTTTTGGTGCCATAAACCATACCTGAGGAAAAATGTTCATCTTTGGGCAATGTCTCAAGGTTACAGTTTCCAGCGAAGGGAATGCAAAGGTGCAGTTTCCTGAGCAAAAGGTTTCCAATTTTGGCAGACAACTGAGTCCCAAACACTTTAACTGAGTGAATTCGATCCCTTCCTTTACTTCATCGCCTGAGTATTCTACAATTTCTTCTATCATTTTGCAATCGATTATGCTCATTCTGGTAAGCTGCACCAGGCTTTTAGCTGTGGAGTGTGCGAATAAATGTTTGAGTCCTTGACACCTCGACACTTCTAGAGTTGTCAAATTCTCGAAAGACACTGAGGGTGGCACTAAAACACTTAATTTACCACAATCCTGCACTTGTAGAACTCTCATGTTAAGGAAAATTTCTCCAGGATTGAATCTTTCCTTCCAAAGACTTGTCAGCTCATGGAGTTTGGATAACCTCAGTATGCTTAACTGAGCAACTGGCCCTTCCAGATTTTCATCACCCCCAAGTTCTCCGCATATGAATATTTCATTAAAGGAAGCATTACTAACAACAAAAATTTTCAAGATCAGATAGTGACCGAAAGAAATAAGATGGAAGAACAGTCAGTGCAGGAAAATTTATGAGCTCCAAAACTTTCAGTTTAAAATACCCTTCTGGGAGTTGTCCATGCCATATCTCTTTCATAGTGGCATTGCATTCCAATCTCAGTTCTTCTAAACAAGGGAATGTGCCCTGTTCAGTCGAAAAACGTGTTAAACCGAGGCAAGAATTGCTAATCAGAGAATGCTTATGGATTAAATGCAGATTGATTTATGGTGAAAGTAGAACATGTTCATCTGCTTTTACTAATTTCACATACCTTATTGATCCAAAACAAGAGATGCAGTCCTTGTGTTTCGTGGGAGCTCGAATATTCCGAAGCAAATATCTCCAATTTGTCACATCTATAAACATCCATTTTTTTCAGTAATGGCCATTCGGTAGTGTGCACCCCGGAGTAGAAACTCTTCAGTTTTGGTAGCTTATAAAGGTTCAGGTATGTCACTTGAGGAAATACAAACTTGATGTTTATTTCTGCCTCGGTGATTTCAGGTTCAAATATTTCTTCTAGTGAAGCACACTCAACTATTTGCAAATTTTTCAGTCTCTGAAGCCTTCCCTGCACATTAAGTGGGAAAATGCTTGATAGTTTAACACAACTATGCACTTCAAGGTGCTTTAATTTGGAGAAAGAGTTGATCTCAAGTTGATCATCCCATATCCTCTCCATGTTCCCCATGTCTTCCACTGTCAACTCCTTTAACAAAGGTAATGACACCTAAAAATATCATACGATTTCGTTAATAACAGAACACAGTTAGGTACATGAAAAGAGATGACAGAGAAATGGTGAGAAAGCCTAACCTTATCACTGAAAAAGGGTTTAGCGGAGACATTGGAGGTGTCCTTCGCAAGAATCTCTGAATATCCATCACCAATGTTCACAACCTGAGGCTGGTTTGAAACAGTAGATGCAAATGCAACCATCTTTGCACAGCTAACTAATTTAACTTCTTTCAAGTTTGGACATTCCAATGCAAAAGTTCCCAAATAAAAGCATGTCATTACCGAACAAGACTTGATAGTTATTGTTTTAAGCTGAGGGAATATGATTTTCTTTGGGGTGGATTTGTCATCTCTGATGATTTCTTCAATTCTTCTGCATTTTTTTACTTTTATCTGCTGCAGTTGAACAAGATCCTTAGCCATGGAAGCAGTTAATAGGTATCTCAAGTTGTTACAGTTATACACTTTGAGAAATTTGAGTCTTTTGAAATCTACAATTCCTTGAGGAACTGTATTCCAAATTTCCTCCAACTGGGGAAGCTTATGAAGTTCCAAATGCTCTGGTTCATAATATCTTACCTATTAAAACCAAACATATTGCAAATGTTATTGAAAATAAGAAGAAAAAAAAGACTACCATATTCTTTCTTTAACTGAAAAGAGAGCTAAGTACCGTGTTTTCGAGCAACTGGCATATGGTGGTATTGAGGTCTCCAGCCCAAAAGCCCTTATAGTCCTCTTCTGACAGCTGCACTCTGTGTAACTCTGGGGTGATCAAACCCTCCCTGACAAAAGATCTTCAATTTGGGACATTGTCTTACAATAACTTGTTCCAAGGATGGAAACTGAAAGTTGTACTCCTCTGAACAGAAGCTTGCGAGGTTAGGTAAATAATGAAGCACCAAACATTTCAACTTGCTAAAACTGATCATGTCTTTTGCATCATCTTTCCCTTTTGCAACTATTTCTCTCACTGTACTGCAGTCTCTGATCCTCATTTTTATCAGTTGCATCAGATTTCGAGCTGCTGAAGATGTGATTAAGGCAACAGCATAGCACTGCCATAGGTCCAAAATTTTGAGATTTCGAAAGGATGCCAAGAAGGGTCCCAAACCGATCAAACCCTCACATCTTCTAACTTCAAGAGTTTCAAGATTTGGGAAAACATGGTGTATTTGTGAGTTTTCATCCCCTAAATGGGTGGGGTTAGGAAGACTAACCTGTTCCTTTTCACTTGCATTTCCTTCACCACTGAAGTTCGCTTCGAGATCACAGTAAATCACAAATGGGAACAGAACTGTTTTGTCATCATTGCCAAGCACTTGAAGAACTTTCATTTGGCTGAAGATGCCTATCGGAACTTGACGATTGCATATTTTTGAAATGTGTTTGCTTTTTAAAGACAATTCCTCCATATTACGAATCACCTAAGAATCCATCAAAAGAGACTAGTTAGAGTTAGTTTATAGCAAATTGACATTAACTGCATGTTGAAAATTGACAACTTCAATCTTCATTTATAGGCACCTCATCAGTTTGCACATGAATATAGGATATTGCAGATTCGTACCTTTTCGATCAAGACGAGTGGCTTTTGAAATGAGGACAGATGTTCTTTCGTCCCAAATACTTCTACCTGGCCACAATGATAAGTCTTCAACATTTTTAACTTTGGCCATTCAGTTTCATGAGCTGCTGGGTAAAAGTATTTCAGTTGAGGCAGGTTACAAAGCGTAAGACAGCGTGCTTCAGGAAAGGAAAACTTATTAACATGGTTCAATCCATCCTCCTCTGAAACAATCTCTTCCATTCCACATGAATTGATTGTGAGATCCACTAGTTGTCGTAGACATATTGCCACTGATGCTGGAAAAAGACTTTTCAGACTCCAACAGTCTCGAACATATACGTTTCGTATATTTTCAAAGGCACTGATGCTAGAATCCTCATTATATATATGTTTCAGCTTCGAAAGATGAGATTCTCTCGACTGAGTGGCTAACTCGATGTCCGATGACTCAAAAATATGTTGTAGTGAATCACAGTTGACAACTATTAGAGTTTCCAGTCCCTGGAAATTCAACACCATCTTGGATGGGAAAATGGAAAATAGCTCATTACAATATCCAACCTTCACTTCTTTTAGTTGGCTAAAGGAATCTGTATGCAGTTGGTTGTGCCATAACTTCACAATTTCCAAGTGGGAGATTTTCAACTTCTCCAGCTTAGGAAATGCAACCTGCGTAATTTCATGCCAACGAGTAAAATGTTACAAGAATTAATTCACATAATCTATGTAAAGAAGGTAAATGAGAATTCAGACTGAAGAAAAATGGGGAATTGTTCACCTTTGCATCAAAGAAAGCTTGTGCACCTAAATGATTATCATTCTCTTTGTTTATTTCTGGAGTTCCATCGACAGTTGTGATGTCTGTGATCTGAGATTTGTTCATGAATTCCTTCATTTGAGGGCAACTATCTATCTCCAAAAGCTTCAAAGACGGGAATTCGAGAAAATAATCCTTCGAGCAGAACCCGACTAAGTTCACCAATTTTTTCATTTTCAGGGAATTTAGTTTGTGGAACACTATCTTGACAATCTTTTCTTTTTCTTCCTCTTTCTCTTTCTCTTTTCCTTTTTCTTTTTCTTCTATTTCTTTTTCTTTTTCATTTTCATTTTTCTCTACATCATCTGGAACCATAATCTCTCTTATACACTTGCAGTCGATTACCTCTAATCGTTTGAGTTGCAATAGGCGTCTAGTGATAGACGGCGAAAACAGATGTTTAAGGTTACTACAACCCTCAATAGCCAAGCTTGTCAAAGTCTGACTACAACATGATGGTTTCTGCCATAACCTTTCTATGCTGATGGAGGACAATCTCAGGTTCTCAAGGACAGGAAATAAAATCTACATGCATATACACCATTTCAGTAAAATTTAATCTTTCTTTTGAGTTTATAAGAATATGTTTCTATAATTGAATGAACATGATATATATGGTAATACTAGTACCTTTTCATTGAAAAGTATCCAAGACCTTGAGTTCATCGGTTCGAGTTGATAAATGGATCGACTCTTCTCTTTGGAGCAGAAACTACTAAGCTCTGGTAGAAGTTGCAGTGTTAAGGATTGCAATCGGCCGAAATCGGCTTTATTGGTTGCTGTACCAGAACTCTGCTCTCTTTCTTCAGCAACAATTTCGTCAATGCTTTTGCACTTTGAGACTCTAATTTCTTGAAGTTGGACCAGCATTTTGGTCATGGAGAATGGAAACAGATTCTTCAGCCGATCACAACATTCGACACTTACGATTTTCAATCTCTTGAAACATTCGAGTTTGCCTTGACATATCTTCTCCAAATTAATCAGATTCTGAAGAAACAATGATTCCAGAATAGGGAAGGCTTTATGTGAAGCTACCTCCATGGAGTTAATAAGGAACTGTATTTCGGAACCATTTTGTACTTGGAGATTCTTGAGTTGTGGAAAACCAGTTCCATCCACCTCATACAGCAAATTCTTGATACCTTGCAATTCATCTAAAGTTAGATCTTCAGTTTTCTGCAACAACTGTTGTACTCCGCGATCCAAGTGAAGTCCATTAGTAAGCTTGAGTTTCAGCATCCTCTCCTTTTCATACTTCCCTGACCAGTCCCAGATTTCCCCAATAAGAATCTTGTACCGGTTCAATCTTTTGGAGAATAATTCTTCTGGCATATCTTCAACAGAATGAATATGGACTTCCAAAGCATTTAGACCAGGCAAAGACTTCAATTCATTAAGGCTGGCATTGCCATCGGCACCCCATCGATCGAAGCTGTTGCGCATAAGCAGTTCTTCTAAATTAAACATGCCTGATATGATGTTGGCTGGAATGACTTTAAGCTTGGAACAATTGCTCAAGTCTAGGGACTTAAGCCTGGTTAGTGTCCCTATTTCCCGGGGCAATATCTGAATATCAGAACTGAGAATTTTAAGGGTATCCAATTGCTTCAGACTCCCAATAATTGCAATGTCATTCAACTCACATTCATCGAAACGCAACATTTGAAGGTTTCTTAGAGAAGTAAAAGACGAAGGCAGGGAGCGAAAATTCAAACCAGCCAACTCTAACGTCGAGAGTTCAGTCATCTTCCCAAAGAAAGCATCTGGGACTTTTAATGATGGTCTTTTGTTTAACAAAACCAGCAATTTTAGCTTGGGGCATTCCAACTGGTCGGGAAGCTCATCGATGTCACTGTATGGAAGCGAGATAGCACTGCAATATCTGAGCTTTCTTTTCTCTAGAAGCTCTTTCATACGGACTTCATCGTCTATGACAAATATTCCCTGCTCTTCAGATGCAATCCAAATAGCGACATCACGAACAATGACATGCATTCTCACAAGGTTATCATTGTTGATGCTGCGGAGTAGTAAACCTGCAGCTTTGAGGTCGTTCACACTTTTTCTTGCTTCTTCCAATGTGCTCACATTTTTATTTATTTTCAAACACAAATTGTACCTTAATAAGTCAGATGCTTGAATGTGAGAACCTTGGGGCAGCAAGGCACAGAGCTGGAACAAGGACTGCAACCCTGATTTCTCTAATAATCTGTAACTCAACTCTATGGTAGAGTAAACACTTGCAAGGTGTTCATCTTTGGTCGGAATTGGACCCGTCTCACTTGCCAAAGCATCCAATAGGAAACTAAAGGTTCGTATTCTGAACTTCATTGTAATTGCAATTGCTGAAATAGCAACTGGTAAACCTGCGCAGTTTTTCACCACTCGCTTCATTGTACTTTCATAAGCGGGGTGCATGTGCATTGCTATACCGCCCACCATTTTTTGAAACCACTTCATCGCTTCTTCATTTGGTAGCACTTCCAGTTTGTGCATGCTTTCAGTTTTCATATCACTGAGTGCTTGTTCGGTTGTGGAAGTCAGCAATACTTTGAATCTAACAGCAGAGAGTTTCCGAAAAGCATTTTCACTGGTATTTCGCATCGATAGTCCGGCATCGTCTTCGCTTGCAATACTCTTGTAACCTTCAAAAGCAATCCCAATTTCTTCTAGTTCCGTTCTTTGGTCATGCCAAACATCATCTAGAATTACAAGAACACTCTTATCTCCTTTCTTCAACCACTGCTGCAGCCTCGTTGCTCTTAAAAATAGGCTCTCGTCATCGAACTTCAGGCCTAAGGCATCTGCAATTTTCCCTTGAATTTCTTTTACGTTTCCTTTCTTCGAAACAGTTGCCATTGCAACCTCATCAAACAAGCTTTCTTCCCTGGCTCTCCTGGCAACCTCTTTCACGAGTGTGGTCTTGCCTACACCAGTCATCCCCCATACACCGATGATCTTGGGATGAGGATTTTCCAGGGCATTCATGATCTCCTTGAGTGTAGCTTCCCTTGATGGAAAAGCTTCGAAATCTTGAACAATCCTAGGTTCGGTCTCCAGGTAGTCCGTCCTCGGCTCCTCAGCAGTCCTCGGCTCCTTGGCAGTCCTCGGCTCCTCGGCAGTCCTTGGCGCCTCAGCAGTCCTTGGCTCCTCGGCAGCCCTTGGCTCCTCAGCTGTCCTTGGCTCCTCGGCAGCCCTTGGCTCCTCAGCAGTCCTTGGCTCCTCAACGACCCTCTTTCTGGTGAACTCGAATAAAGATGCTTCCACAAGGAGCATTGCAACACTTTGGAAGTTCTCTTCAGCTTTCTTGTTAAGCAAGTCAATAGACTTCAAATTAGGACACAGGCCAAGGAAACACCTCTTCTTTGCTTGTGCTTCGAGGTTCTCCAATATCTCTTCCTCTTCCTTGATTGTCTCCTCCGCATGAATCACCCATCTCCGGACATCTTGGTTGGTCTCTTCTTCATTAGCGACTTCAATCAGACGCTGCATTCTATCCCTTTCATATCTCAGTTTCTCAATTTGTTGCTTCAGATTCTGAATACTCTCGGGCTTCGACATGTAACGCTTAAACCCAGTGAGAAACTCCATTTTGTTCAAAATCAAAGTAGCAGCGAATGAATAGCAATATTATAGAGCAAAAGGAGTTTCAATGCAAAGAAGACGAGGCGAAAGCAAGCAAGCATCAAACAGTAAAACAAAGAAGTTAAAATCTAAAAGTGTAGAAGTTAAATCTACCACTGATTTTTTTTTCATATCCCTTAATTCAATCTCAAGCATAAAGTGGAAGCTCCACATTTTAAATTAAAATTATTCAAGAAAAGCAAAACCAAAAGAGAAAGGCATATAATAAAGTTGTTTAAGTTATCATCCCAAAAGAATGTTCTTTACTTGTTTCTCAAGTTAAACTTTGAAACATCCTGCAAAACTACAGAGCAAATGGAATTTCAATCGTGCAACGAAACTAACTTGATCATGTCAATAATTGGAGGTACTATTCATGAAATAGAGTAGAAAACAAGGGATCCTTCATCTTCTGAAAATGTTGAGCACTAAATGAATTAAACGGCGGCGTTTTATATCAAGGGGAAAAATTAATGGCCCATGCAGGTCTCGAACCTGCAACCTTCGCGTTATTAGCACGACGCTCTAACCAACTGAGCTAATAGGGCATTAGTTTCATGTCTAAAATATTTGTAATTCTACAATACATAAAACAGGATTGATTTCCTTTTTTTCCCTTTCATTCATAAAACATTTTTTTAGTTTGTAAATAAAATGAGGATTGTTTTCTTCCTTTCTTATTTACAAGGATTTCAATAATCATATTTTGATTATTAGTTAAATCCATGAGTTGTGATCCTTTCATTTGTGTTAAAAGTTACTGAAATTTTTTAGATGTTGCTCTCCAAGTTCAAAATTTATTTATATTTTGCTTTCTTATATGCTTATTAATTTATATTTATGTTGTTTTAATCTTTAATAATATGTGATAGCTCTTTAAATTTATTTATAAGATTGAACAACGAGAATATATGTTGAACATCAAGTGACCTTAATAGTAAAAAGAAATGTTGTTTTTAGTAGAGTTTCTGGATCCGAACAGTTGTTGCAGGCCTGCAGAGTACGTGTGCGTTATCAATTAATTAAAAAAGTTTTAAACACATGTTACCTAGACTATTAAAAAAAATGTTAATCGTTTCTTCTTTAATTCCGCGCAATATGTTTAACCAACGATAAATGAACTAATATATACATATATTTGAATAGTTTGGTACGACTATAAGATATATTATTTATTCAAAATTTTCTTAACTTATTGACAACGTAGAGATAGTCTACATGCCCAACCGCTTGAACTTGAGACATCTAAAGAGAATAATATTTCTTCTTATAACTGAAACTACTTGATGTATATATATGTTTGAAGGAGGTATTAAATAAACTCACCTTATTAACAAATCTAGTCCACTTTAACTAGGTTAGCTCTTAACGCTATATTTTGATTTAATTTTGATCATCCATCGTTAAAAAATAATAAAATTGCTGATGTGATTTTTTTCAGTGAAAATAACATTATCTTATATATTCATATGATATTGGACAAAGGTGCATAGCCAAAAAGAAGATGCTCGAATTAGAAAATGTCATCAACTTTCCAATATTTCCGCAATAGTGCTTGCCACCAACCATGCATCCATTTCGAACCCTAAAACAGCCTAATCAGATTCATTCCCTTCAACCAAATCATGTCAATATCCTATTTCCTACCATTATTTATGAGCACACGAATCAAGCGATCTTAAAAGATAAGAGACCTTTTGTTATTTCTTGGAGTCTCGGTTCAAACATAACATATGTAGGAATATGAACATTCAATCATTGTTAAATGATTAAAGGTCTTTGAACAGTTATTATCTTGTATTCATCCGATTTATAAAAAAAAATTATATTCCTTATTATAATAAGACTGGGTTAATTCACCAAACAACCCCAAAGCATGTCATGATTCTAAAATAGTCCTTAAACCTTAAAAAAATATAATTAAGTCTTCAAATATTAATGTCGTACTAATAAAGTACTTTGTCGGTATGATATCAACTTTGGTATTAAATGCTAGCTTGGATCTAAAGCACTTGATTGATTTAATTAGATCAAATAAAAAGATCTGATAGTTGTTTCCGGTGAATACTCGTAAGCCTAGCATCAACAATTGTCTTTACTGTTGTATTACTACGGTTTGATCAAATTTAGAAAATATTTTTGACAACTCAAAACCAACAAATTCTTGTTAATTTTTTTTAAAAAGCTTAATGAAAAAATAAATGTTCAAACTATACTCTTTGTTAACATTAGGTGGGTGACCGATTAGTAGATTGACGATGACAGATGAGTGGTCGTTCAGTCGTGGAGATGGTGGTCAGAGATAGTTGACGAGGCTGGTGATGGGGTTTAAAATTAAGAATTTTAAGGTTTTTTGTGATTTTTTTAAAAATTGGGTTTTAAAAAATAATTTTTAATTTTTTAAATAATTTTAAAAATATATATATAATTAGGACATGTGTTAGATAACGATTTTTTTAATGACCGTTATGGTATATGTACCTAAAAGTGTATCGCTGAAAACATTAGACAACTACTTTGAGCAAAAAAAATTTAGACACATATTTTGAGTAAAAAAATTATTTAGGCACCTAAAGTTAACTTAATACGTAGTTTGTGTACTTATTTTTTCATTAAATCTTTTTTAAAAGTGTTTAAATATAATCTTCTAAATATACACTTATTCATAAAATGAAGACAAGAAATATACATGTGCATCATTCTCGTCGTTCAATCGGCTCGTGTTTGTGCAATTACGTATTGAAGACACATACAGCTCGTGTTGTTTTTTTTTTAATAAATTCATACAATTTTTTACTCAAAATTTTCTTTTTTTTTATTTCTTTTCATTTTAGTCTTGGACGATGCCAGTTGGAGAAATCGACTCGTGCACTTTTTCCAAAAGGGTACCATTTTAGTAAATAATGTTGTTTGAGTACCATTTCAATAAAAAAAAAGTAAAAATGTATTATTCCAATAAAATTGATTTAAAGTATGTTTAATCTAAACTAGAGTAATACAAAAATGGGTTAAGATCGGAGATTGACTTAAGGGTGTTAGGCGTAGTCACACTCTTAGAAAATTTATTTTTTATATAATTTGAATATTTTCGATTGATGATATAATTATATTTTCTTTGAAATTTTATAATTTTATTTATTTTTTATACAATAATTTTATTCTTTTAAATATTTAATATATATTTTTAAAATTTTATATTCCTAATATAAAATCATGCATTTGTGAAGAGTGAATAAATATACGGTAAAATAAGCAATAAAGATATTTGAAAGCAAGCAAAGTGAACAAATATACGGAAAAGTAAGTAATAAAGATATTTGAAAGCAAGCAATATTCACAAAAAAGAAACAAAGAGATCAAAATGGTTGAAGGCTGCCAACTTGGGCAGGTAAAGGGTGGAAATTTTGTTTTTAAAGTAATTTAATTTTATTATTTTATTACATTTTTTCAAACATATATATTAGCTTTTATGTGATCTTTAGTGTTAAACTTAAAGTTATGATGACTACTCATAAATTGATATGACAGATAACTATAGTTATTTATTAATAGATTCTGCTATAACAAATCACATAAATCTACAGAGATTATGTCGAGAGACTACAATTTCTTTAAAAGATGTGGACATCGACTTTACTAAACTTAAGAGTATAGGAACCTCCAAAGATCTTAAAGAATTACGGAAACGTCAAGACAAACCATATGAAAAACACAACATCAAGAGAATCTGTTCTGGAGGAGATTCAGAGAAGGCATAATATAACTATATTTTAAGAGCTTAAATACGATTATTCTAAAATAAGGTAATACAAAAAGAGGTTAAAAGTTAAGGATTGACTTCAGGGTATTAGAGGTAGTCACCCTCTTTTAAATTTTAATTTCGTACATATAATTTAAACATTTTTTCTACACTTTTTATTGATAATATAATTATACATCCTTAAAGTTTTCTAAATTTATATCTCTAAAATTTACAATATAAATTACTAAAATTTTATACTTCTAATATAAAATCATAAACCCTAAATTATAATCCTTAAACCTAAACTCTAAACCCTAAATCTTAAACTCTTAACTGGGATAAAGAGAAGCGTACAAATATAATGTAAAAGAAGCCAAAAAGACATTTAAAAGCAAAGGCGAGGGGAAGGAGAGTTATGTGATGAAATTTGGTCCATTCACAAAAAGAAACAAAGAGATCAAAAGAGTTGAAGGCTGCCAACTTGGGCAAGTAAAGGGTGAAAATTTTGTTCAAAAATCATTTAATTTTCCCACTTTACTGTATTTTCCCACTTTATCGTATTTTCCCTCAATCTCCAATGTCTTATCCATTTCTTGGAGGAAGATGCCAATCCACAACGATCCAATACCTGTTCCTACTTGTTGACCCAACACAAATGCTTCCAAAAGCCAATTGTGAAGCATCGGGCATTGGCTAATTATAATAATAGTAAAAAATAAAACCCCAAAGCTGCCCCTTTGACAGTGAAGTTCATGGAAACTGACAGCAGGCCATGGATGCTAGCTGTTTTTCCCCTTTACTTCATGACCCATTTTTACAATAATGTGGTACATATAATTTATTTAGGGTAAACTAATGTTTAGTATCTAAATTATTAATTTTGATCAATTTTAATATTTAAACTTTTATTTTTTTTCAAAATCAAACTTAACATTTAGTTTTTGTTTCATTTGAGTACCCCACTATTAAAAACTTAATGGACAGGATGACGTGGCATAGCTCTGGTGGACGAACGACTAATCTGAACGGTGGACCACGAGAGAATGACAATTCGACCAACATAGTCTAATTTTGGCCCATCGGACGACAAACCATGGAGATCGAAGGATGAAGAAATCGAAGAGTTCATCGTCGATTTGGGGAGAGTGAGGTGTTACTTGTTGAAACGGAGGTCTAAATCGTATTTAGGGGATCAATAAGGTGCGGGCTAGAAAGTTTGGGCTTCATCAGCTGACGGATGCGACAGCCGACGAGTCTGTCCGTTAAGTTTTTAATAGTAGGATACTAAAATAAAACAAAAACTAAACGTTATGTATGATTTTGAAAAAATGGACCAAAATCGATAGTTTATGTACTAAAATGGACCAAAATTGATAGTTTAAGTATTAAACACGTAGTTTACCCATTTATTTAATTAAATAAATCATATACATTTATCTTTTTAGTATTTTTTTAGTTTTATTATGATTAAATTAAAAAAAATAACTAATGATTGGATTTTGATTTTCTTTTAATATGGTTTTTTTCATTCCTTATAATACAAAATATGTCAATATCAATTTAAGAGTAAGACAAAGTAAACTTATATTTTCTTTAGAAATTTAAATAATATCTAAGTATTGTATCAACCACACTCTAACTTAGATATTGATTTTTTGTCAACTATATAGCAATTAATTAGCTTGATGCATCGGTAAAGTGTTTTAATACACTAAGTCCTATGTTTGTCTGTCCATATTTTCTTTAATTTTCACTAATAGGGTGATGACACATGTTGTCATCTTATTAAAATGTTAAGTTTATTCAACTATTTAGAATTAAAATGAGAACCAAACTGAAATAATTAAAAAATTAGGATTGAATTTATTGAATTATTTCGAATTAAGATAGAATTGATAATATATATACATTTTAGAGACTAATATGTTATTATATCCGACCATGTCATCATATTTGTTATTTTTAATGGTTAGTAACCAATTAAGAATAAAACGTATTTTAGGGGCCAATTTATCAGAAAAGTAGTGACCAAAATAAAACTCATAATAGTTCAGAGACCAAAACAAAATTTTGATAATAGTTAGGTCATTAAACATGCTAGACGAACATATAATTTTATATTAGAGGAAATGAAAATAGATTTTTAATCAAAATTATAAAAAGAATGTCTAAAATACATAAAATTTAAAATTTTAGAGAGAGCGATCATCTCTACCCGTTTTCTCTCTATCCATCCTTAAAACATGTTGTTTACATTGGTTAATATATAGCGTTGTGGGAAGTGCAAACAACCCCCCCCCCCCCCCAAAGAAACCATGTGATCAGCACAAATATAATGTACACAAAGCATTACAACACATTATAATAATAAGAGGATTATTATGTCATTCATATGAAATTATTACCCTAAAAAAAACACCAACCTTGATATAGGAAAGCTCATATGAAGTTCACAAAGAAAACAGCTTTTTCATGCTCTTACAAAGCATCTTTCATATTTTTTTTGTTATTTATTTCTTTGTACCAAAAAGCTGAACCAATGGATAAAAGGAAAAAAATATAGAGTACGTTTTAATTTAATTATTTAAAGAATAACAATAATTTTTATATCATCGAAATCGTTTGATTCGTGCAATTCTTTTAAATAAACATTAAAATTTTATGTTGTCACGACTTTTGATCCCTTCGTCTGACTGTTTTAAAAATGATATGATCATTCCAACCAATTAATGAGTGATACTTGGAGGGTTAATTTGAAATAAATTATATTTTAAGGATACTATGAATAATCCTAAAAAGGCTTACATCAAAATCCTATATTTCGACGATCTTCAGCTATCATGCTCTGACTTCTTAAATCGATTTTTACATTAAAATTATTAAAATTATTTTCTCAATCTTAAATTAGCATTATATGATTGAAAAAACTTTTAGAAATTACGAAATTGATATTTGTTCCGCGATACTTAAATTTACTCCGTTGATGGTGTTAGATATAAAATCATTATGATTATTCATATGTTAACATGATAAATAGATCTCTATTCTTCAAATCTTGAATTTTATTTTAATAGATTACGTAAATCTATCATGGGTCTTATCTAGACACGATAACTTATTTAAAGGTCATATTGGTCACGTAATCAGAGGATAAGATTTTTTTTTTAAAATTTCAGTAAGTGAAGAGATATAATCAAATGTCTTAATTAACGAAAATATGATAATTTTCAGAGAATTCTTTCCAAAAAAATATAACATTCTTAAACCTAGATTATCAAAAGAGAAAAACTTATTTAAAATCATTCCTTAATTTTAAGATAATATATTTTAATATTTAAAAATATATTTTAAAAGAGTATAATATCGGATAAGCAATCATATATAAAATTTTACTCAAGAAATTATTTTTTCAAAAATTATTTTTATAAAATGAAATTTGAAATTACCATTATAAGTATATTTAACATTTTAAACACAAACCAAATGACTTTATGATAATAAAATTATTGTTATTCTTTAACGTATCGAATTTAAGCAACATAAATATTAGAAATGTGATCTTTCAATATCTAATGATTAAAAAATATCTTTAAATATATACTATAATGTAGTTATCATGGATTAATAAAAAAATAAAAACATTTTGAGACAATTTTTTATAAATTAAATCAAAATTTTATTTTATAAAAAAACTTGTCACTAATACACATCAATGGGGGACCCAGAGAACACTTATCTATTGGTCTCTCAGTTTGTCGTCTTCCATCTCCACATTCATCTCCTAAAGTACAATTTTTTAGCATCTCTCTTTTTTCACCTTTGTCTTCTTATCTGCGCACCTTTCCTATCGTTCACCCACTCCACATGACACTCATATAATAACCCCTCCTCTCTCTGTCCCAATTGCGTCTCTCTTTCCAACATATTTTCAAGCAAGCAAAAATGTATTTCCTTTCCTTTTTACTCTCTTGAAAGTACAAGTTCAACAGTATCGGAAGAACAAAGAGGGATCTTTGAAGTTGAAAAACAAGATTAGATTAAAATCTTTGGTGGATTGTTTTCTGGTTTTGTTTTGTGATATGAGCTGTTGTGAGCTTGGGTTGTTCTTCAAAAGATTCTGTTTTAAGCTTCTGCGTTTTGCTTTTAAGTCTTCAAAGAAAGGGGAAATGGCTGCAAGTAATGAAATCAACCTCAATGACTGCAAGGTAAAATTTCTTTCGTCTTTCTTCTCCATTCTATTATTCTGCATAATTTCTTTATAGATTTAGGTTGTCAAGTTGAGATTTTTAATGGAATTTTCATATATTTTACTTTATTTTTTTGGTTAAAAAAAATGGGATTTTGAATCTTTTGCTATTTTGGGGTAAACAGCTTCGTTTGACTTTTGACCATTGTTTCTATTTCTCCAAGAAAGTTGGATTTTTTATTTTTATTTTAGTTGAGTATTTTTTTTTTGAAAATTAGTACTGAAATTGATGTTTCTTGGCAAGGTGGGTTACAACTAGGGTTCTATTTACTTGATGACTTTGTCTATGCGAATATCAATTTCCTTTGTTTTAGATTTGATTTCTTGGAAGATGAAGCCCTTGTTTTATCTTCTTTACCTTTGTCTCTTAATAGATGGTGGTTCCACTGAATACATGGGTCCTCATCTCCAATTTTAAGTTGGCTTACAATATTCTTCGTCGACCGGACGGCACTTTCAATCGTCACTTGGCGGAGTTCCTTGATCGGAGAGTCCCTGCTAATGCGAATCCAGTTGGTGGGGTTTTCTCATTCGATTTCCTCATCGATCGTGGTACCGGCCTTCTGAGTCGGGTTTATAGACCGGCTACTGGTGAAGAGCCTCAGCTGAATATTGTTGATCTTGAGAAGCCTGTTACAGCAGATGTTGTTCCGGTTATAATTTTCTTTCACGGTGGAAGCTTTGCGCATTCCTCGGCGAATAGTGCTATATATGACCATCTGTGTCGGATATTGGTTGGTAACTGTAAGGCCGTTGTGGTCTCGGTGAATTATCGGCGAGCTCCTGAGAATAGATATCCATGTGCTTATGATGATGGATGGACTGCTCTTAAATGGGTTAACTCTAGATCATGGCTTAAAAGTCGGAAAGATTCGAAGGTTCATATATATCTTGCCGGGGATAGCTCCGGTGGTAACATTGTGCACCATGTTGCTCTGCGAGCCGTTGAATCGGGAATCGATGTATTGGGAAATATATTGCTCAATCCGATGTTTGGTGGACAAGAAAGAACTGAATCTGAAAAGCGTTTAGATGGGAAATACTTTGTTACCCTACGAGACAGGGATTGGTATTGGAGAGCTTTCCTCCCCGAAGGCACAGACCGGGACCATCCTGCATGTAATCCCTTTGGTCCTAATGGTAGAAGTCTTGAAGGAATCAAATTTCCGAAAAGTCTCGTTGTGGTTGCTGGCTTGGATCTTATTCAGGATTGGCAATTGGCTTATGTCGAAGGGCTCAAAAAGGCTGGCCAAGAGGTTAAACTTCTGTACCTGGAACAGGCTACAATCGGTTTCTACTTGTTGCCGAATAATGATCACTTCCATGTTGTTATGGATGAGATAAGCAAATTCGTAAGTTCCGACTGTTAATGGAATAACTTTACCTTCAGGCAGCAATATATGAATGACAGGAGCTTGACATTCCACTTTTGGCCATCGAGAAAGTTTGTCGTTTATGATTATATGGTACTACTGATCACTATCATATTAATCATGGTGTTATTGGTCTGGCTTTTCCTTATATGGTGAAGAAGAGGTATTTCAGCATGTAGCTGGACTGCTAATTGTTCCGGTCTGCATTTCGGTGAAGCTCACGGCAATTAGATCCTTTTGACTACGTTTGCCACACCACTAGGTTTACGAGTTATGAATTCCGACGTCTTGCCCCGAAGGAGAAGACAGGGATAGTATATGGATAACATTCGGTACCAGAACAAGGGATCGGTGCCCAGTTATTGCTATATATGCTAATTTTAGAACATGGATTAAAAAGGTTCCATGATGTTCTGACCCTGTATGTCTATACATATAATGTTTTATAAGTATATAAAAAATGTTTGCTTAAATCAGGGTTACCCCCACTGTTTTTAAATATTTTCCTTTTTGGCTTATGAAGTTCTGGGTTATGCTTCAAAACTATTAAACTCTACACAGATTCCATGACACTGATGAGATGAACTCGTGTTTGCTTGTTGCGTGATTGATGATTTGATTACCATGAACATCTAAATAGGCAAAATCTGCCAATGTTCGATCCTCGGAAGATAATTTCGGAGGCGACTGAACGAGGAATCAAAACGTGCTCCCATTCCCTCCATCAAATCCAACCAGACACACTGATAAAATGATTGGAAGCAAATTCTATAGTCCCATGGGTTGAGATGGGGATTTATTTGATGCATTCTTGTCATTTGTTGGATGTTTGTAAATGAAGAAATTGGCTTGTTTGACAAAGGCAATCAAAGCACATATACGTATGTATATTGGTGGTTGCTATTTGGATGCATTACAAGGGGGACCACTTTGAGAAGGCATTCACATCCTTTGTTGTAAGCTGTTGGGATTTGCTTTCATGGTGCTTGAAGAATATTTCCACAACATGAAAAAAACAGCTAATCCTTTTGATAAAGACATCATCAAGGCCTTGTTTAATTGAATTTTATGGACCAATTAATATGCATGTGAAAAAACTTGTGTTGATAAAATTTCCAACTTGATCATTAATGGAGTTTTTCATCTCTACCTTTATAAAGTCAATCCCTTTTTTCCAACCTGGATGATACCATGTATCAGAATATAAAAATGTCTAATCTTTGGGACAATGATTTCCCATCCCAACTCCCAAACCATTTCCTTTGAGAGATTTATGGTGATAAAGGTCTTGAATCTGAAAACAACAATGAAAAGATTGGTGTCCAGTCAAATATTATTACAGAATTATCCCTTTATGATGACCTTTGAAGAGGGTTACAGGGCTTTGATCTTGAAACTAATGCCATGGTTAACTGGTTTTAAGTTCCCTTAAAGTAGCCGTGAGTGCCGATGAGTTAACGAGGGTATCATCTTTCTTATTGGGTATATATATAAGTTTGATATGCGAAACAGATGTACAAGGAACACAAGTTCATGAACCTTGAAAGATTGGGATGAACATAAATGGTCTTTAAACCTTAAGCAACAGTTCAACAGGAGATTGCTGTAATGTCCCAGGTGATGCGTAATGATTGGTAATTGTATGGTTAGTTGTTTGCTTATGATGCATGTACATGTACTAGAAAGCATATCTAGTCAGCTAATACCTAGTACTTCAAACAACTATCAGATGTTAAAAAACAGTAACTTCAGCTACAATCTGTTCATTAGATATGGAATCAATTTTGTCCACCTGACCCAATCTTCATTTTCATTTCACTTTCCACAAACAAAAATCAAGCTGACAAAGCCCAACATAATCCAAAAATATGAAGCACTGACTTATAGGAACATCCCCTGAGGTTACTTCAAAAAGAATATATTATTTATTTAGAGACCAAAAGATCAAAAGTAGCAACATAGCATGTTAGTCATAAGGTTTTCTCCATTGATCTTTTTGTACGAAGAACTTGTGCTCAAAACAAAGTTAAGCAATCGATCATATCAATCATCTTGGTTTTGCAGCATAGGCAAAGGTTACTGCAGCATTAATCATTTTAGTTTGATGTTAGTCATATCACGATTTGGGTTGAGTGAAGATCGAAGCATTAATCAAACTGAAGTTAGGATGGTCAAAATTTTTCTATTGTTTTTTGAAACAACTGAATAACTTGAATTTTATTCCGATCAACATAGATGCTAATAGAAAGAAATAATATGCCTCATCAATGATACCTTGGAAAGCCAGAATTCATATTTGCTAAGTTTGACATGAAAATATTTCTCTCAAAGGGTTTGAAATACTATTCTATGTTGTTTATCGAGGTTTCTATCAATATGAGGACAGATAAGAGTATTATCGATAAATGCATCTATAAATTGATAAATAGGGCTGAAACATCAGATAGGTACCTGAATATTATTATGTCTGACTGATATAACCAAGAATTTGAAGTGTCTCCAACAAATACTAAACACAAGTTTCGAAACATCAAACTCACCATCTGTCATTTGATAATAATCGTAACAAAGATTCATCTTGGTATACATATGTACTTTTCATTTATTTATCGTATCGTCGATCTCAAAAGTATGTACTTGTTATTTATTATCATTCGATTATAGTTACTTACAAGGTTGCTCATTTGGTTAATTCGGTCACCACCGAATCGAATAACCGAACCAAGCAAAGTTTGGTTAATTTGGCCGGTAATCGAACCAACCAAAATTTTTAAATAAATTTTTAAATTTTTTAGTTAGATTTATTTGAGTTTAATGGATGTATTTTTTTATTGAGTGAAAATTTAATTAGGTATTAATGGGTCTAGTTTAGTTAAAAAATAATTTGGTCTTAATTCTTAATAGATTTGAGGTTAAAATATATATTTAATATATATAATATTTAATATTTTCGGTTAATATATATATAATGTATAGTCACACCATTCCACCATAAAAACCTCGTATTTCATCTTGGGTCCCCAGATTTCAATCCTTTTCAAGAACTCCCTCCTTCCTTTATCAGTCTGTCTCCACATCTGATCACTTCTCCACCATAAAAAAAAAAACCCAACCTTTGAAGATTCACATCCATCTCCCATAGTACCAAGAATGGCCAAAAAGAAATCTAAACAAAAA
This sequence comes from Hibiscus syriacus, assembly GCF_006381635.1. Lineage (NCBI taxonomy): Eukaryota > Viridiplantae > Streptophyta > Magnoliopsida > Malvales > Malvaceae > Hibiscus > Hibiscus syriacus. The sequence continues at coordinate 184,934 of NW_024063094.1, forward strand.
TACCAAGGCTCCAACCAACAAAACCCACCTCCAAAACCAAAAGTTTCAACTTTGACAAGAAATGAGGAAACCGAGAGGAAATTTGCTGAAGAAACTGTTACTCTGAAAGATGAACCGGAGAAGGTCAAATGTTTAACTGAGAAGAAGAACGACTTGCTGGAGAAAAACATTGAAGATATGGTCCAAGATGTTGGGACTTTGAGAAGCAAGATTGAAACGAATAAGAAGGAACTAAAGGATATGCATAAGAAGATTCTGGACATTCTTGCAGAAAAAGTTACCGGTGAAAATGAAAATTCTGATCTACAAGAAGATGTGAGTGATCTATGGACTGCTGTGAACATGCTGATAGATAGGTTGCATAATTCCCTTTTGGAGGAGAAGGGTAGTTTTAATGATTTGAGAGCTAAAATGGAATCAACCACCATTAGTCACGGGAAGGTATTGGCATTGCTGAGCAACACTGCCTCACTGTTATGCCAATCTCCTATTGCCGAAAAGAAGCCTGAAGAAGAAACCGAACCAATTTCAACCGAATTGGAGGCACTCAAACAAGCATTCAAGAAAAAACATACATTGATTCAAGATTTGAAGCAGAAAGTTGAGGTTATGGAGGAAAATATTGATGAATCCCAAAAGGAAAATAGTTTGAGGAAAGAGATGATAACGGTAATTGAGGAAAATGAGAGGAAACTTGCTGAAGAAATGGTCAAGTTATTGGAGGAAAGGGAATCAGCTAGAATAGTGATGGAAATGAACAAGAAGGAACTAAAGGATATGAAGAAGAAGATTCTGAACTTTCTTGAGGAGTTTCTTGGAGATAAAGGTACTGGAGAAAGTGAAAATTCTGAGAAACAAGATGTGAGTGTTCTGTGGATTGTTGTGAACAGGCTGATAGATAGGTTGCAGATTTCCCTTTTGGAGGCGAGGAACAAGAAAATCCAACAAGCATTTGAGAATGAAGAGACAGTGACTCAAGGTTTGAAGCTGAAAGCTGAGGCTATGGAGAAAACTATTGTGGAATCCCAAAAGAAGAATAGTTTCTGGAAATCGGTCTCCTTGGCAACAACTATCATGGCTGCAGTAACCTTTGCCTATGCTGCAAAACGAAGATGGAGGATTTGATCAATTGGTAACTTTGTTTTGAGCACAAGTTCTTCATACGAAAACATCAATGTAGACAATTACCTGATGACTAACATGCTATTTTGCTACTTATAATCTTTTGGTCTGTAATAAATAATATTCTTTTTGAAGTAACCTCAGGGGATGTTCCTATATGTCAGTGCTTCATATTTGTAATTTTTGTAATAGTAAAGGAAAGCTTTTCTAAGGCCACAGTTACAATTGACATTCCTTGCCACATAATTTTTTTTAACATCTTTATTGATAAACAATGATCAAATATATATTATATTGCTTAAAACTAAAGCTGCGCCTCTCCCTCTCTTGATTTGAGCTAAAAGATAATAATGCTTTTAATGTAATCACATATGGGGCGACGGTCGTATTTTGGAGTGTTGGGCGACGGTCGTATTTTGGAGTGTTGGACGACGTGGGAGAAAGGTTCTAAGACCCTGTGTTTACTTCACCTGCCAATCGAATTGTGTCAAAGTCGGTATCAACCAGAATCCAATGAGGCCAACCATCATCATCAGGTATGGCAAGACCACCCCCAGTTCATTGATTTCCTTAATCGGGTTTGTAAGAAGGATGTAGACGTTGAGAACTTCATGACTAAAGCCAAACTTTAGAATCTTGAGTTTTTTAGTCATATTGGAAAGTGTAAGGTTTTGTTGCTAGGTAGAATCCGTGGTATTGAGAAGGCCATTGAATCATCATGTTCGCCATTCCTCATCAATCTTGAAATGGAGTTGAAAAAGGATTCGGATATTTATGCAATGTTCTACCAGATGAATTGGAGAATTGTGTAGTTAAGTTGGTTCGGCATGTGTTTAGGTGTATTCATTCGCTGGAAAGGGTTAATAGAACTCTTCTCGTGCTAATTCCAAAAGTTGTTACTAAGGTAATAGTGAATAGACTAAAACCTTTCATACCATATTGCTCACTTCTGGCCTATCAGTTACAGGTGAGAGTGGAAATACTGAGCTAGAAGATGTGGGTGATCTGTGGACTGCTGTGAACACGCTGATAGATAGATTGACTTTGCTGAACAACACTGCCTGCCTTCACTGTCATGTCAATCTAAAGATGGAAAGGAGAAGGACCAATCTCCTATTGCTGAAATCAAACCAATTACAACCGACTTGGAGGCAATCAAACAAGCGTTTAAGAATAAACAGACATTGTCTCATGACTTGAAGCTGAAAGTTGTGGTTATGGAGGAAACTATTGTGGAATCCCAAAAGAAGAATAGTTTCTGGGAATCGGTCTCCTCAGCAATAACTATCATGGCTGCAGTAACCTTTGCCTATGCTGCAAAACGAAGATGGAAGATTTGATCAATTGGCAACTTTGTTTTGAGAACAAGTTCTTTATACTAAAAGATCAATGGAGACAATTACCTGATGACTAACATGCTATGTTTCTACTTCTGATCTTTTTCTCTGTAATAAATAATATTCTTTTTGAAGTAACCCCAGGGGATGTTTTTGGATTATCTTCCGCTTTTGTCAGCTTGATATTTATTTGTGGAATGTGAAATGAAAATGATTCTATGTGTAAAATCTGGTGTTTGTTTGAAGTTCTGGGTATGGTGTGGAATGTGAAATGAAAATGATTCTATGTGTAAAATCTGGTGTTTGTTTGAAGTTCTGGGTATGGTTCCTTGAACAACATATACATGCATCACTGCTACATTTATAAGCAAACAACTTACCCTATACATTGCTGAATAACAATGAAAGATGATACAATAACTCTTTTATACATGATCATTTCTTAGTCTGAAATCAAGAATAATAACTCTTTTTCAAGAGTTTTTTCAAGAGTTATCACACCCTCAAAGTTAGTTCATTTCTCTTAAAACAATGCAAACACAACACACATTTAACTATATTGCTGAATTGAATCAATAGTTGCCTTCCTTCAGTTTTCATAAATTTCCTTTAAACATGAATATGTTCAAGCTTCCTATACATGTTCTTCAGAACCAGAATGCAAGAATTTCACCCAAAGAGCAGATTTTCTACTTGTAAGTGTGTGCATTCGATTGTAGTTACTTATCCTCGAGTTACCTAGTTTATTTACTCATATGCATGACATGATTTAACATATATAACAAAACATGATAAAGTAAAACATGAATAATTACAAATGCAACAAAATCTAAGCAAGATTTATCGCTTCAGGCTGATTCTGCTCCCTTTGAATTAATTCCACTCCCTTAAGCGCATAATAAATCTAAGCATGCAAAAAGAATGTTATATATAGAGCAAAAGATCAGAAGTAGCAACATCTCCTGTTAGGCATAAGGTTTTGTCCATTGATGTATTAGTACGAAGAACTTGTGCTTCGATCAAATCAATCATCTTCGTTCATGTAGCTCAGTATTTTCATCTTCAACGGCAATTTTGTCTCCTAGAAATTCCTCCTGGAACTAAAGGATATGCAGAAGAAGATTCTGGACTTCCTTCAGGATTTTCTTGGAGATAAAGTTACTGGTGATTGGTGGATTGTTGTGAACAAGCTGATGGATGAAAAAGAACACTGTCTAAACGTTGAAGAACACTGCCTGAATGCCTCAAGTGCTTGAAGAGGAAATTGAAACCACCGACTTGGAGGCAATCAACATACTTCTCTTCCAGTAATGTCCCATGCAAACTTTGAAAGAGAAGAATTTTTAAAACAATAATCATAGACTACAGCTTTAAACGAGGAAAAACCATTGATTTTTAGAGAGAAAACTTCCAACTCCATTATTCCATACAATGTCCAACTACATAAACCGAACTCCGTTAATAAAAAGAAAAATATATAAGTGAAAATATTCCAACTCCATTAATAGAAGAAGAATGTTATAGCAATCAACCATTTATTTACACATATGCATCATGCATGACATGATTTAACATAAAACAGAAGATGATAAATTAAAACACAACTAATTAAAAATGCAACTTAAAAATGCAACTAAACACACGACACACCCTAAACTTAAAGACGAACATGGAAAATAAATAAATGCAAAAGACAATAACTAAAGAGGAATAAAGAATACTCCCCTTCCATTAACAAGTTGGGCTATTTCAATTCAACTGCTTCTAGTGATGTTTTCTTGCTGATCGCCACAACTTTTCCTTTCTTCTTCCTCTTCCTCCGGTTTGCTTTGCTGCAGCCTTATCCGGTATGGCTGGACCCCCAAACTTAGTAGCTACTCCAGCATGCAAACAAGATTTCACCCTCATGTTTTCTCCATAGCATGTTAGACATAAGCATTTCTCCATTGATCTTTTAGTATGAAGAATTTGTGCTTCGATCAAATTAGTCATCTTTTTTCTTGTAGCTCAAAATTCACCCTCACCGGTAACTTTTTCTCCAAGAAACTCCTTAAGGAACTAAAGAATATGCAGAAGAAGATTCTAGACTTTCTTGGGGAGTTCAATGGAGAAAAAGTTATTGGTGAACGCGTGGATTGTTTGTGAATAGGCTGATAGATGAAAAAGAACATTGCCTCGCTGTTGAAGAACACTGCCTCAATGCCTCAAGTGCTTGATAAAGAAATTGAAACCACCGACTTGGAGGCAATCAACATACTTTTCTTCCATTAATATCTCATGCAAACTTTGAAAGAGAAGAATTTTAAAACAATGATCATAGACTACAACTTTAAAAGAAGAAGAACCATTGACTTTTAGAGAGAAAAGTTTCAACTCCATTATTCTATACAAAGTCCAACTACATAAACCGAACTCCATTAATAAAAAAAATTCCAACTCCATTATTAAAAGAAGAAGAAGAAGAAAAGATGAAACAGGGTTGAAGGGCAAATAAGAAATCATCGGAAAATACATCTCTAAATTGATCAAACATGGTTGAAACATTTGATAGGTACGTAGCTGATTATTGTTATTTCTGAGTAATATAACCATAAATCTGAAGTGTCTCTGACAAATGCTAAACACGAGTTACAAAATGTCAAATTCATCGTCTTTCATATGATAATAACCGGAACAAAGATTAATCTTGGTAGATACATATATGCTTTTCATTTAACGATCATATCATCGATCTTCAAAAATATGTAGCAAAAACTATAAGCCATATGTTTTTTTAATAAAATTCGACTGTTGGTTAAGGCAAAACCGTGGACCTCCCTTTAAACTAAATACTCAAACTGTATTCAAATAAATTATTATTTTGATGATAATTTTATATTAATTTTTAATTACTAAAATTTGGTAAATAATAATATGTTAAAATGGAAATCATAAGTATAGAACTTAAAAACTTGATCATTAAACAAGATACGTAATCTTTATATACTTAAAAACTAAAAATTGCCAAGAAAAAGCTACCGAATTCATATATATATATATATATAGCCACACCATTCCACCATAAAAGCCTCGTACTTCATCTTGGGTCCCCATATTTCAATCCTTTTCAAGAACTCCCTCCTTCCTTCATCATTCTGTCTCCACATCTGATCATTTCTCCACCATAAAAAACCCCACCTTTCAAGATTCACATCCATCTCACATACTCCCAAGAATGGCCAAAAAGAAATCTAAACAAAAATACCAAGGCTCCAAGCGACAAAACCCACCTCCTAAACCAAAAGATTCAACTTTGACAAGAAATGAGGAAATTGACAGGAAATTTGCCGAAGAAACTGTTACTCTGAAAGATGAACTGGAGAAGGTCAAGTGTTTAACTGAGAAGAAGAACGTTTTGCTGGAGAAAAACATTGAAGACAAGGTCCAAGAAGTTTGGACTTTGAGAAGAAAGATTGAAATGAACAAGAAGGAACTTAAGGATATGCAGAAGAAGATTCTGGACTTTCTTGAGGAGATTCTTGGAGAAGAAGTTACTGATGAGAGTGAAAATACTGAGCTACAAGAAGATGTGGGTGATATGTTGTGGAATGCTGTGAACAGGCTGATAGATAGGTTGCAGAATTCCCTTTTGGAGGAGAAGAGTAGTTTCATTGATTTGAGTGCTAAAATGGAATCAATCACAATTTGTCATGGAAAGGTATTGACTTTGCTGAACAACACTGCCTCGGTACTGTTATGCCAATCTCCTATTTCCGAGAAGAAGCTTGAAGAAGAAATCGAACCAACTGCAACCGACTTGGAGGCAATCAAACAAGCATTCAAGAATAAACAGACATTGACTCAAGATTTGAAGCTGAAAGTTGAGGTTATGGAGAAAACTATTGTGGAGTCCCAAAAGAAAAATAGTTTCTGGAAATGGGTCTCTTCTGCAACAACTATCATGGCTGCTGTAACCTTTGCCTATGCTGCAAAACGAAGACGGGTGATCTGATCGATTGGTAACTATGTTTTGAGCACAAGTTGTTCATACTAAAAGATCAACGGAGAAAACCTTATGGCTGACATGCTATGTTGCTACTTTTGATATTTTGGTCTGTAATAAATAAGTCTTTTTGAAGCAACCTCAGGGGATGTTTATATATGTTAGTGCTTCATGTTTTTGGATTAACTTCCGTTTTTGTCAGATTGATTTTTGTATGTGAGTAGTAAAGTGGAAATGATTCTATATCTAATGATTTTTGGGCCATTACAAGCATCACTGCAACATTTATAGGCAAACTAACCATGCAATTCCCAATATTTATTCATCACTTCATTTATGTTCGTTCCAATCGTTCAAGGTTCGTTAACTTGTCCTTTCTGTAAAATTGTTTCGCATATCGAAAACTAGTTAATCATTTCTTTTTAGCATGACATTATGTAGCATGACATTATGTTTATTATTTTGTTTTATGTTAAATCATGTCATGCATATAAGTATATAAACTAGGTAACTCAAGGATGAGTAACTACAATTGAATGCACACACTTACAAGTAGAAAAACTGCTCTTAGGGTGAAATTCTTGCATTTTGATTTTGAAGAACATGTATATAGGAAGCTTGAACATATTCATGAAAGAAGGAAAAGTATGACAACTGAAGGAAGGCAACTATTGATTCAATTCAGCAATGAATGAAAATGTGTGTTGTGTTTGCATTGTTTTGAGGGTGTGAGAACTCTTGAAAAAGAGTTATTAATCTTGATTTCAGACTAAGAAATTGATTAAGTCTTGGACTATTTACGTATATTTTAGCATCATCAATTGTCATTTAAGTTAGTTTTTTTTTGTTTTAGACTTGACGAGTTGGAAAAGCATCATGTCATGTGTACTTAATTCCAATCTCATTATGCATGAGGACTGTTCTAATCGTTGGATGAAAGAATCGAGCAAAAGAACAGAAGAAAAGGTTGAACAGACTGATGTTGCAGCATTGTTGTAGCGTAAAATTGGATCAAGTGGGAGTCCAACAAAAGGGTTGTTGAATATCAAGAGGAGAAGATCATGAGAGCTGAACCAAAATTAAAGAAGAAAATATCACCTTGACAAATGCCTTGTGAAGACCTAAAAGATTCTAACCTTTCACCATTTCACAATTCATGCCGTTATCAGAAGCCAGGGAGCTTTAATTAGTTTGGTGGATCCCGATTATGATCGTCGGCCTTATCGGATTCTGCTCAATACACACTTTGACACCAGTGATGTTTTCGCTCTGCTTTATCTCTTGAAGAAAGACAACCCAATTCGATTTGCAGATGATGTAGACACAGGGACTTAGTACCTTTCTCCCATGGCGTCCAACACACCGGAATACGACTGTTGGCCCATATGCACTTACATTAAAAGCTTATTATCTTTTTAGTTCAAATCAAGAGAGGGATAGGTGATAAGATGCATATTAGACATATATTCTATGATATTTTCCTCATATTTGAATAAATAAAATTGATTAAATTATAGATTTTGATTCTATTTCGTATTTTGTGGATTAGGTTGAAGATTTGGATAAAACAAGTTCAAAATCTTATGATTAGCATGATCTTCACAAAATCCCCGAATTAAGGAGGAAAAATCGGAATTCAAGAAGCTAACAAGACTAGAAGAGGTTTTCGTGTAAGGCGTGGGCACGACTTATTCATCCTGAACTACCGCAGAAGAAGTCTTCAGTTAAGGCGTGGGCGCGTCTTACCAGTCCGTACAACCCTAAACTAAGGTTACAAATTTACAAGGGAAAAAGAGTTTAATGACGGCTGGAAGACTCTTTTGAATTATTCATATCTTTAGAAAAAGATGAGGGCATTTAAAACTCCTATTTTTGTGGGATTTTCTTTAAGGGAAACTTCTTTATCTAGAATAGGAAAATCCTTATAAAAGGGGAGCTAGGGCCATTAGTTTTACATCAAGTTTTACATTAAGTTTTCTTTATTTTCTTTTGGTTTTCTTTCAATTATGAGTAACTAAATACTTTTGTTCCAACTGGAGGATAATTGAAGCTTTAATTCTTCAAGGATTGTGAGATCTAAATAATTTTCATTGTTCTTTTACTTCTTTGCTATTTATATATCTTCTGTTTTTATTAAGAATTATTGTCTTGATTAATTGTGCAAAGGATCTGTTGTTCAATTATCAAGTTGATAAATTGCCATTTAGAACTTTAAATCCGTAATTGTTTAAACGTTCAAATATTAGTGGTAAAGTAACATGGTTGATTATGATTATGTTATGAAGGTATATAACCTAGTCTAAATGAATCAAACTTGTGTATTCGTTGGCTAGAATTGGTGGTCCCTCTAGTGATTAATGTTGTTGGTGGATTAAATCTTAAGAGCTTGTCTAGGGTTGTTCATTTACTAGGGAAATAATCAAAGAGCTTCTCTTGATTATCGAGAAACTAAGGAGAGACAGGTTGTTAGAGCTTCTCAATAACCATAACCAATTTAGTGAAAAGTAGAAGATTTTTATCATTGCATCTATGATCAATTCTCTGAACCAATTCTGAAATTATACCTTTAGTTGGATATTTGCTTAATATTAATTTCTCTCAATTTTTAGTTGATTAGATCTACTTTTTATTTTTACTTTTCTCAATTTTAAAACCTTTTTCTTTGCTTTAATTTTCATTAAAATAAATCTACCCAATCCCTGTAGATTCGACATTGCTTATCGCTACTATAATTTTCTATTTCCAAAAGCAAGTATTATTATTTGTTGGATTCGACAGCCACCAAATTTTTGGCGCCGTTGTCGGGGATTGGTGTAATTTAGATTTATTTTGATGCCACGTTCTTCTCGTGCAGGTGAACTCCAATACGATCCTGAAATCGAGAAGACCGCTCGCAGGTTAAGAAAAGAAACTAACTTGCGCAACAAACAAGCTTCTTATTCTTCATCCCTTAAATCGAATTATGCAGTCAACTTGGTTGATTCATCCATCAATTCTGAAATAGAAGGAATAATGGCCAACGAAGAAAGAACTCTAAGAGAGTTGGCTACACCAAATGTGAATCAACAACCGCTCTGCATTGACTACCCTGCTTTGGAGGTAGCTTTTGAATTAAAATCTGGTTTGATTCATTTGTTGCCTACTTTTCATGGACTTGAGAATGAAGATCCTCACAAGAATTTGAAGGAATTTCATGTGGTATGTTCAAGTATGAGATAGTAAGGAGTGACTGAAGAGCAGATAAAACTGCGCGCTTTTTCGTTCTCGCTAATCGATAGAGCTAAAGATTGACTCTTCTATTTACCCCTGGTTCTGTAACTACTTGGGCCGAGATGGTGAGGATGTTTCTTGATAAATTTTTCCCTGCTTCAAGAGCCGCTGGCATTCGAAGGGAGATATGTGGAATAAAACAAAAAGATACTGAGACCCTTCACGAGTATTGGGAACGATTCAAACGACTGTGTGCCAGCTGCCCTCAACATGGGATTTCTGAGCAACTTCTCATCCAATATTTCTATGAAGGATTACTACCCATGGAGAGGAAGATGATGGATGCAACTAGTGAAGGTGCCATAGTGAATAAGACTCCTCACGATGCTAGGGAATCGATCTCCATCATGGCTGCCAATTCACAACAATTTGGCTTTAGGCAAGACACATCTTCAAGAAGGGTGAATGAGGTAGGTTCGTCCTCCATTGAACATCAACTATCGCATCTCATCTCCCTTTTTCAATAACTAGTTGTAGGAAAAACGCAACAAGTGAAAGCTTGTGGGATATGTGATATGATAGGTCACCCAACTGACATGTGCCCTACACTTAAACATGATTCTCATGAGTACACCAATACAGTTGGAAGGTTTCCAGATCCACCATAAAGGAAGTATGATCCTTACTCAAATACTTATAATCCAGGATGGAGGGATCATCCTAACCTTATCTATGGACCAAGACCATCACAATTCCACCGTTTTCCACCTGAGCAGTCTTCTTCAAAGCTAGATATGTCCCTAGAAGAAATTGTCAAATCACTTGGAACTAATACACAACAATTTCAGCAAGAGACAAGAACAAGCATACAAATTTTGGAGAATCAAATGAGTCAATTGACATCCTCCGTGAGTCGGTTAGAATCCCAAGGTAAGTTACCTTCACAAACCATTGTTAATCCAAAGCAAAATGTTAGTGCAATCACATTGAGAAGTGGAAAGGAGTTGAAGGAACCTAGTTCATTGGCACATGGGAGAGCCTTAGAGGAGGAAACTGAAAAGGAAGTTGTTGCTCCTCAAAATCAGAAAGACCAACCTAAAGGACTCAAAAGCAAAAAATCAAAGAAATTTGTCATAGAACCTCATTTTCCCTCTAGATTCGCTAAATCCAAGAAAGAAGCAAAAGAGAAAGAAATTCTTGAGACATTTCGCAAGATTGAGGTATATTTCCTTTACTTGATGCAATTAAACAAGTACATCGATATGCTAAAGTTCTTAAAGAATTGTGCACCAATAAGAGAAAGCTCAAGGGTAATGAAAAGGTAAGTATGAGGGAGAATGTTTCAGCTGTCCTCCAGAAAAAACTACCCCCCAAGTGCAAAGACCCAAGTATGTTTACTATCCCTTGTAAACTCGATAATGTTAGGATTAAGAGAGCAATGTTAGATCTAGGAGCCTAAATAAATATCATGCCTCTTTCTATTTACTCATCTCTGAATGTTGGTCCTTTGAAAAAAACAGGAGTGATTCTTCAACTTGCTGATAGATCTAATGTATATCCTGAGAGAGTTTTAGAGGATGTTTTGGTGCAAGTTAATGAATTGGGTTTTCCTGCAGATTTTTATGTGCTTGATATGCAAGAAGATGATTATTCTAAGTCAACATCAATTTTGTTAGGAAGACCATTTTTTGAAAACAGCTAGGACAAAAATTGATGTAGATGATGGTACACTTACCATGGAATTTGATGGTGAAGTTATTAAATTCAATGTTTATGATGCCATGAGATGTCCTAGTGATGTGTCCTCTGTTTTTGTCATGGATGTTATTGACCCTTTAGCACAGGAAACTTTTAATAAAAATGAAAAAAATCTGTGTTGGATCTTGATTTGCAAGATAAAATCCAAGAACTAGAATCACTCAAACCCATAAGGTATGATATATCTTATATTGAGTCACCTTTTTCTCACACCAATCTTCTTCCTTCTCTTGTGCAGGCACAAAAATTGGAAACGAAGCCTTTGCCAAATCATCTGAAGCATGTATATTTAGGAGAAGAGGAAACTATTCCTGTGATCATTCCCAACAAACTCTCTTGCTTAGAAGAAGAAAATTTGATTCGAATGCTTAGAGAGTACAAGGAAGCTATTGGGTGGAGAAAAAATTTCTCTATTGTTGAAACACAAAGTTTGGATACATGTCAAATGTTTAAGGTCAACTATCATCGTTTGAAACCTTTTTATGAAGGTTCTTTGCGCATACTACTGGTCAAACCATTTTGGAGTACCCAACTTAGGATGATTGAGAAGCTACAACGTCTAGCCAAAGACGTTAAAGAAAGGCGCTCTTGGGAGGCAACCCAATTTTTCCTTTTTCAATTTCTATTTTCGTTGTTTTTATTTTCAATTTTATTTTTATTTTTTCCCTTGATTTTTGAGAGTACAATTAATCTTGTTTTCCTTTTTAGGTCAGAAGATGAATTTTTGTAACTTGTGGACACGCCTTACAAAAGCAGAATTATTCCTAAAATCTCTCACTATTCAGAAGTTCTTTTTGTATAAGATGTGCCCACGTCTAAACTCAACACCACTTCTGGTTCAGGAAACAAGATTCAAAGATTTTTTTTATAAATGTTCCTTATATTTTCTTTATTTTCTATGCTTCATCAGAAGAATGCGCGCCACCAGCCTTCCTTCTCGCTCCACCCGACCCACGTCTCCGCTCAGTCCGAGAATCAACCTAGCCGGCCACATCACCTTACCCCCCAGCTCATGACATATATTGTGGTTGATGCTCAACATTTTCAGGGGAGTTTTCTACTCTTATTATTTTATGGTTTTTGAGCATCTACTTTTGATACATTATGGACAATGTATGGATTAAATGTGGGGGAGAGTATTTCATACATGGTTTTGCTCTGAACATAATGTTGCTTCAAGTATTTTTTTTAAAAGTATGCTTTAGTTTTTTTTTGTGATTTTTCTCTTCAAAATTCAAGATTGTTTCGATGTTTATCTTTACATGATTTGGATTATTGTGAATTATCGAATTAAGTTGAAGCATAATAGGGGATTAGCTTAAGTAGTTGAATTCTTATTTGCTACACACTGGTTGATTACTCTTGATGACTGATTGAATGAAAAATGTGTGGGAGTTAATACATGTTTACCATTTTTACGAGTTTTTGGGCCAATGAGCACTCACTTTCAGCATGCTCCATTTTTTGATTGAGTGATTGTCATACATAGTTAATTTTTCTAGAACTTGCTTTGCTATACATGTCGAAGACCATATTTTAGAATTAGATGCATCAATAATGATAAGGGCATTTAGGTGAAACCACTTTTTGCTTTCGTAAAGAGCCTACCCTAATTATCATTCTTAGAAAGCCAATTTTGAGCCCGAGCCTTTTTGTTTGAGATTAACCACGGTACAAGCAAACATCAAATCCTTTTTGTTAATTTCCCCTCTTTTGAACCTTGAATTAGAGGATTCTATGAGCTTCTTCACATGAGAATTAAAATTATCTTAAGAAGATCGGAAGATGTTGGAATATAGTGATTCGATTTGCAATATCTTTCATTGAAAAAAAAGAAAAAGAAAAAAAGAGAAGCAAAATTGTGCAAAGGAAATAAAGAAAGAGAGATTGTGCAATGAAAAAAAAAGTTATATGGCTTGAAGAGAACATTTGAAGATTGAGTTCTATGTGGATAAGTTTGTATGACTCATTCAATAAAACATCTCAAATTCCTCTCTTACCAAACCTCACCTAAGCCCCATTACACCCTGTTTAAGACCATTAGGTTTTTATGCATTCAATTCATTGACTAGTGGTGGGGATGTGATAGGTTAGCAAGCCTATGGTAAAAATTTTCTATGTTTTTGCTTGAGAGTTTGTTGACACCCTTAAACACTTCAAGCGTATTGAGTGAATCCAATGTGAGGGTATTAGATCCCACTGCATTTTGATTTCGAAAACATTGATGGAATGATTATTCATGTGTGTTGGTTTATGAGAATTTCTTCTACGAATTGCTCGGTCCTTACTTATGTTTAGATTTGAGTCTTTAAGGCATGGCAATTTTGATTATGGAAGGATGAACAAAGGAAGAAGAATGATTTATGTTGAGAAGAGTTATGAATTTGAACTATTGTATGCTTGAGAACAAGCATTGGTTTAAGTGTGGGGGAATTTGATAAGATGCATATTAGACATATATTTTATGATATTTTCCTCATATTTGAATAACTAAAATTGATTAAAATATGGATTTTGATTATATTTCATATTTTGTGGATTAGGTTGAAGATTTGGATAAAACAAGTTCAAAATCTTATGATTAGCATGATCTTCACAAAATCCCTGAATTAAGGAGGAAAAATCAGAATTCAAGAAGCTAGCAAGACCAGAAGAGGTTTTCACGTAAGGCGTGGGCACGACTTATTCATCCTGAACTACCACAGAAGAAGTCTTCAGTTAAGGCGTGGGCGCGCCTTACCAGTCCGTACAACCCTAAATTAGGGTTACAAATTTACAAGGAAAAAAGAGTTTAATGACGGCTGAAAGACTCTTTTGAATTATTCTTATCTTTAGAAAAAGATGAGGGCATTTAAAACTCCTATTTTTGTGGGATTTTCTTTAAAGGAAACTTCTTTATCTAGAATAGGAAAATCCTTATAAAAGGGGAGCTAGAGCCATTAGTTTTACATCAAGTTTTACATTAAGTTTTCTTTATTTTCTTTTGGGTTTCTTTCAATTATGAGTATCTAAATACTTTTGTTCCAACTGGAGGATAATTGAAGCTTTGGTTCTTCAAGGATTGTGAGATCTAAATAATTTTCATTGTTCTTTTACTTCTTTGCTATTTATATATCTTCTGTTTTTATTAAGAATTATTGTCTTGATTGATTGTTCAAATGATCCGTTGTTCAATTATCAAGTTGATAAATTGCCATTTAGAACTTTAACCGTAATTGTTTAAACGTTCTAATATTAGTGGTAAAGTAACATGGTTGATTATGATTATGTTATGAAGGTATATAACCTAGTCTAAATGAATCGAGCTTGTGTATTCGTTGGCTAGAATTGGTGGTCCCTCTAGTGATTAATGTTATTGGTGGATTAAATCTTAAGAGCTTGTCTAGGGTTGTTCATTAACTAGGGAAATAATCAAAGAGCTTCTCTTGATTATCGAGAAACTAAGGAGAGACAGGTTGTTAGAGCTTCTAAATAACCATAACCAATTTAGTCAAAAGTAGAAGATTTTATCATTGCATCTATGATCAATTCTCTGAACCAATTTTGAAATTATATCTTTAGTTGGATATTTACTTAATATTAATTTCTCTCAATTTTTAGTTGATTAGATCTGCTTTTTATTTTTACTTTTCTCAATTTTAAAACCCATTTTCTTTGCTTATCGCAACTACAACTTTCTATTTCCAAAAGTAAGTATTATTATTTGTTGGATTCGACACCCACCAATAGGCGCATCTTTAGTCTTGAGCAGAATTATATACTTGATCATTGTTTATCAATAAAGATGTTGAACAATATTTTATGTGGCAGGGAATGTCAATTGTAACTGTGGCCCTAGAAAAGCTTTCCTTTACTATTACAACAATTACAAATGTATGAGTTCGAGTTTACTTAAATGCGCTATGTCTTTCCATTTAATTTGCGTTTAAGTCCTAGCGACAACCTTTCTACATGACATAGGTTCAGGAGATATACTCATTTTCAGCAACATAAGATAATCCAAACAAACAAAAATATGAAGTACTAACATATCATGATGAACCAACATCACATGGTTAGACAGTTTGTTCGGTTTGTTCAAGTTTTGAGAGGCCAGTTTCTGTGGAACGATCAGATCATATCATGAGGAACGGTCAGCTCTCAGGCCACAAGGAGGAGCTAAGTGAGTAGGTGTTTATGGTGCACTCTCTAAGTTTTGAACAAGGTTCCCCTGACGGTTCAAAGCTGGTTTTCAAACTTGAGAAGACATTGTATGGCATAAAAAGATGCAAAACTTCAAGCGTTTTTGTTTGAGATTGGCTTCAACGGTACATAAATAGTTACCTCCTTGTTTATCCGTCGTACATGTGGGTCATTCAGTTTGTGTATTGGTGTATGTTGACGATATTATTATGATGGGGAGGTTGAATAAGTGGTTTGTGTCTTGGTAATCCACTTGTTGATGCGCATGCTTATAGGTTGAAAAAAATTCAAGATGCACTTTGATTGTCTGAAAAATCTTGTTGAAAAACATCATGCATGTGTACTTAATTCCAATCTCATTATGCATGAGGACTGTTCTAAGAGTTGGATGAAAGAATCGAGCAAAAGAACATAAGAAAAGGTTGAACATACTGATGTTGCAGCATTGTTGTAGCGTAAAATTGGATCAACTGGGAGTCTAACAAAAGGATTGGTGAATATCAAGAAGAGAAGATCATGAGAGCTGAACCAAAATTAAAGGAAGAAGGGAGATTGCATTCTGTCACTGATAGAGTTCTTGAATGCTTGCATTTTGTTATTCCTTTTATCCATGAGTGTTTATTGTTGCTTTACTTCCTATGCCAAGATAATATCATCTATAGTGCTTTTACCCGCAACAAAACTTGATTCATTCTACAAAACTCATTATGGTATCAAAGGTTTTAGTCTATTCACTATACTTTTGTTACGACTTGTACACAAACTGGCAAGCCAGAAGTGAGCAAATGATTTGAGTTTTCAACTTTTGGAATTAGCATGAGAAGATTTCTATTAACCCTTTCAAGCAAATGAATAAACACATACAAAACCAACTGATCTACACACTCCTTCACAATACTCCAATTCGTCTGGTAAAACATCACATAAACTCTATTAATTTTAATGATGCCATGTCAAAAACCAATTACAGAACTTCATCTTTTGAAACATCCAGTGACAATGTACGCATCATGGCATCAACAAATTGATAAAAGTGACCATTAGGACTCGACCATGATCCATCCTCACTCGTGAAGATTATTTAAAATCCAATTGTTTAAAACATCTTTGAACTTGGAAAATTAGGTCAAATTAACCCTTGAATCTTTGATGCAACAAGGTTACAGTGGTTTGATGGAAGAAGCATTGATCTTGAAACATAATGTCATGCTAAAAAGACATGGTTAACTAACTGGTTTTAAGTTCCCTTAAACTAGTTGTGTATGCCGATGAGTTAGGAGTGTATTTGGTCTTTTTTATCTGGTATATATGTATATATGGAAACAATTTTATAGGAAACACAAGTTAATGAATCTTGAAAGATTGGGATAAACATAATTGAAGTGAAACATTGTTGTCTACTCTCTAAATCAACTAGTTGAAATGCCATTTATTTGAGCAAAATGAAGTGATCTTCACCTATGAACATAGAAAACTAGCTGCTCAGTTGTTTTCTTATTAATGTTACAGTGATGCTTGTGTATGTACAAGGAAGCATAATGTTATGGATTGAGAATAAAGGAGAAGAAATTATCGAAGAAGGAGGGTTTTAGAAGAAGAAAGAAAGGAGATTACAGAAAATAATTTCTCATTCATTCATTTCATAAGCCTCAAATGCTCTACAAGCAGGTAATTTATTTAGTTACATTGTAGTACTGCGAATCTAGATATACCAGTTGGCATTTACAATAACATACTCATAACAGAATGGTTTGTTTAATTTCCTCTCTTCAGCAGGTATTGAGCCATCGGGTCTGGCGTTTCCAGCTTTCCTTGGGTCCTTCTAGCCTACTCCAGCTCTACAGGTAATACCCTCTCCTGACCATCACATTTTATAATTCCCAATTTACAATTTCTAATCCCTAACCCTAGCACATCTATTCCCAAATCCTCTCATCGTTCATCCATTCCCAACTTCTCATCTCCTCGCTGTTCCTCTTCTTCTCCGACTATTCCTCGCCGTTCCTCTTCTTCTCCAACCATGACAATACCCACCCCTCGAGACGAGCCTTTTCCCCAAGGATTGAACGTAGGAAACTGTCCTTAAAGAGTGGAATAATCCTCCCAAGTGTCATTCTCTGCAGCAAGATTCTCCCAGCGAACCATAAGTTGAGTCATAGGTTTTTCGTTCCTATTTACAATCCTCCCATAATCTTTAAAGGTTTGATATGTAACATTCATTCTTCATCTATTGTTGGAGGATTGGTAATAACAGTGGATGAATCACCGATGAACTTCTTCAAGAGGCTGACATGGAATAATTGATGCAATCGAGAAGAATCTGGTAAGTCCAGTCGATAGGCTACTCTCCCTATTTTTTTACAGAACTCGATAAGGCCTATAAAATTTTGCTGCTAACTTTAAATTCTTTCGCAGGGTAATGGATGTCTGTCTGTAGGGCTGCAACTTCAGGTAAACCATATCCCCAATCTCAAAAACCCTTTCAGTTTGATTGTTATCCTGTTGCTGCTTCATTCTGTTACTTGCCATTTGTAATTGATTTTTAAGCATCTGTCTCGTATCCTCTCTGCTATTCATAATCTCTGAAATTGTCTGTACTATAAACTCAGTAGGCCAAACCATAATATGTAGTTTGTACCCATATAACGCCTTAAAAGGAGTTAATTTTAGAGCAGTATGATAAGTGGTGTTGCACCACCATTATGCATGTGGTAGCCACTTAGCCCATTGTTTAGGTTAATAGAAGTAAAGGCCTCTCAAATATTGCTCTAAACACTGATTAACTCTCTCAGTTTGTCCATCTGTTTCTGGATGGTTGACAGTATTGAAAAGTTTCTTGGTTCCTAACTGCTTCATTAATTCCTTCCAAAAAACACTTGTGAAGGTCTTGTCCCTGTCAGAAATGGCCATTTTAGGCTGGCCATGTAACTTGTACACATTGTCTAGGTAGAGTTTAGCCACCTCTGTTGCAGAATAAGGGTGAGCTAAAGATAAGAAATTACTATACTTTGTAAACTTATCCACAATAACCAAAATATAGTTTTCTTGAGGGAAGTAGGTAAACCCTCAATGAAATCTATAATAATGTTTTCCTAGGCTTGATTAGGCATAGGCAGGGGCAGTAGCAAACTAGGTTTTGCTACATGTTCCACCTCAGTTTGTTGGCAAACTTCACAACATCTCACATAAGTAGCAACCATAGATTTAAGATTAGGCCAATAAAAATTTAACCTAATCCTATAATATGTAGCCTATGCCCCAGAATGTCCACCCCGAGGAGAATCATGCAAAGTCTGTATAATTTTCAATCTAAGGCTTCCAGTAGCTCCAATATAAACTCTCCTATCATATCTAAGAACAACCTTAGAATATTTCCAATTATTGTAAGCTACAAGATTAATAGTTAGGATTGGAATCCAATTCTAAGCTAGGGAATCATTCTGATAAATTTCTTCAATCTCTTGAACCCAAGTAGGTACCAAAACTGTAACTCCCATAGTCAAACATTGAGCTTGATCCTCCCATCTTCTAGATAAAGCATCAACAATTACATTTGATTTCCCTTTTCTATACTGAACAATATAGTATAATCCCAAAAGCTTTGTCAACCCTTTCTTCTGAATAGTGGTAGTCAACTTCTGCTCTAAAAGAAACTTTAAGGACTAATGGTCTGTCTTAATAACAAATGGTATGCTCTCCAAATAATTTCTCCATTTAGAAACAGCCAAGAGAATAACAAGATATTCTCTTTTATAAATAGATAGTGCTGAGTTTCTAGGACTTATAGCTTTACTCAAATAAGCAATAGGTCTTCCTTGTTGTGAAATAACAACCCCTATACCCTCAGAACTAGCATCTGTTTCTAGATAAAATGTCTTATAAATATCTGGCAATGCTAAAACTAGAGCAGAACACATAGCTCTCTTAAGATTTTTAAAAGCAGTATAAGCAGCAGAAGTCCACTGAAAGCCATTATTCTTTAACAGTAGTGTCAATGGTTTACTAATAATGCCATAATTTCTAATAAATCTTCTGTAATATCATGTTAGACCTAGAAACCCTCTGAGAGATTTAAGGGTTTTAGTCTTAGGCCAAGTCTGCATAGCTTCCACCTTGCTAGGATAAGTAGACACCTCTGCATCAGAAATAATATGGCCATGGAATTCCACCTTAGTCTGTCCAAAGAAACACTTGGACAATTTTGCAAATAATTGGTTCTTTTGCAAAACTTCCAAAACTAACTGTAAATGTTCAACATGGTCTGTCATACTGCTGCTGTACACCAAGATATCATCAAATAAAATTAAAAAAAAAATTCTAAGAAAAGAATTAAACAATTCATTCATAAGAGCCTGAAATGTATCAGGAGCATTAGTAAGGCCAAAATGCATTACCTTAAACTCATAATGGCCTTGATGTGTTCGAAAGGTTGTCTTGTAAATATCTTCAGGTTTAATTCTAATCTGCCAATAGCCTGACCTCAAATCAATATTTAAGAAATAAATTACCCCATGCAACTCATCCAATAAATCTTCCACTATAGGAATAGGAAATTTGTCATACTGTTTAGTTGTCTATAATCCACACAATATCTCCAAGTGTCATCATTCTT
Organism: Hibiscus syriacus; assembly: GCF_006381635.1. NCBI lineage: Eukaryota > Viridiplantae > Streptophyta > Magnoliopsida > Malvales > Malvaceae > Hibiscus > Hibiscus syriacus. The sequence continues at coordinate 205,137 of NW_024063094.1, forward strand.
TTTAATAAGAAGGTAGGGAGAGACAAAGGGGCTCCTGCTAGGTTGAATAACAGAAGAAGAAAGCATAGTAGCTATCTGTTTTCAACCTTAGCCTTCTGATTATGAGGAAATCTATAAGGCCTTAAATTAACAGGTGTGGCATTAGGTTTAAGTGGAATTGCATGATCATGAGACCTCTGAGGAGGTAGACCTTCAGGTTCGGAAAAAACTATACTGTATTTATCCAGTACATGTTGTAGTTCAATAGGAATAGAAGGAGAATATTCTGCCATAGTCAATAAGACAATATGGCCCATAAGATTAGAATCCCCTACACTCATTTTAAGTAATATAGCCCCTGAAATTTACTACAATTCAGTTGAGAGCTGCTATGTCTGAATACAAATTTGCTTCCCTTCATGGTTAAAACTTAAAGTCATGTTATTGCTGTCCTTTAATATTGGACTGAATAGCTTCATCCAATCCACTCCTAAAACCATGTCACTTCCTCCCAGTTTAAGCAATCTAAAATCATGCAAAAAAGTATGTCCTTGCATTTGCCACTCTACTTTGTTGTATCTAGCAGCACTGAATAGTTGTTGGCCATTAGCCACAGTGATGGACAAATGATAAGGGGTAGTAATATGAATTCAAGCATCATCCCATTTTGGGGTCAAGAAACTGTGTACTGCCACTATCAATTAGGATATTCAATGGTTTTCCTTGAATAGTGCCCTGGATTCTCAATGTAGTATGACCAATAGAGCCAGTAATAGCATTCATAGAGATTTCTAGGGTTTCTTCTTCTGTTTGTGGAGACTGATCTGAGTCTATAGGAAAAAATTCCACTGAAGGAGTATCAACTTCCTCAATAATCATGTTCAACTGCCTGTTTTTACACTGATGACCTGATAGGTATTTCTCACCACATTTAAAACATAGATTATTTTGCCTTCTGTACTCAATAAGATTCTACTTAGGGTTTGGTATTGATGTAGGTTTTGTATTTGCTGGCAGTAAAGATGGTTTAGAAATAATAATGGGTTTGGGTAGGGTGGGGTTTTAAAAGAAGGCCTCAACTTTCTGTTTTCAAACTCCACAGATAGTTCATAGAGTTTAGCTTGCTTACATGCTTCAAACAAATTCTTAGGATATAAAGCCTTGACCCTATGCTTAATATCATCTCTGAGTCCACTAATAAAAAGTGACACAAAAAATTCCTCAGTCAAAGTAGGATTTTGCAAAAGCATATGAGGTTGTAATTCCTCAAACTTCTCCTGATAATCCTCTACAGACCCCTTCTGAGTCAATTTAGTAAACTCCTCTATAATATCAAAAAAAGATCTATCACTGAATATGTGAAAGAGATCAACTTCAAATTCATGCCATGTAACATGGTGTTTTTGCATAATATAACCATCAAACTAGATTTATGCCTTGCATGTTAAATACATAGTAGCTACCTTCACTCTTTGCTCAACAGGAACACCACAAATAGAAAAGTATTTCAGGCATTTTTGAATCCACCCTAGGATTAACCCCTTCAAAGAATGGCAGTTCTATTTTATGCCACATAATTCCCAATCTGTTAAATAAATCCCCTGAGCCTTTTTTCTCTGCTTCCTGACCCAATATAATAGGTCTAGATTCACTGTTTTCACCCCTTAGGTTTTCATGTATGTAACTATTCTTAAGGGCTAAACAATCATCAGGTTTAGTTTTTAATATCTCAAGGTCATATGTTTTATAAGTAAATTTAGATTTGTCCTTCACCACAGTTACCAAAACATGACTTTTCTCTCCATTTTTAGAAGCATTAGGAGTTTGTACCTGTTCCCTAGCAGAATGTTCTTGCTCTCCTATTCTACCTGTTAGAATCTTTAGCAGCTCTTCAACATAGCCTTGATTAGTGGCCATCCTTGAATCCAATGCAGTGATTCTGTTTTCTTGTGTTTCCCACCATTTAGGTGGATTAGTATCGTCCTGTCCTTGCTTCACTAACGCTGTTAATTCTTCCATATATTTTTACAAGCTTGATAAATCAACTTCAACCATGTTCTGATTCTTCTTAGTCATGCCCACTGCTTTCCAGAACCAAGGCTCTCGATACCAATTTGTTATGGATTGAGAATAAAGGAGAAGAAATTATCGAAGAATGAGGGTTTTAGAAAAAGAAAGAAAGGAGATTACAGAAAATGATTTCTCATTCATTCATTTTATAAGCCTCAAATACTCTACAAGCAGGTTATTTATTTAGTTACATTATAGTGCTGCGAATCTAGATATGCCAGTTGGCATTTATAATAACAAACTCATAACAGAATGGTTTGTTTCATTTCCTCTCTTCAGCAGGTATTGGGCCATCGGGTCTGGGCCTTTCCAGCATTCCTTGGGTCATTCCAGCCTGCTCCAGCTCTATTGGTAATACCCTCTCCTGACTATCACATTTTCTAATTCCCAATTTACAATTTATAATCCCTAACCCTCGCGCATCCATTCCCAAATCCTCTCATCGTTCATCCATTCCCAACTCCTCATCTCCTCACCGTTCCTCTTCTTCTCCGACTATTCCTCGCCGTTCCTCTTTTTCTCCAACCATAACACATACCCACTACTTCAAACAACTACCAGATTTTAGAAAACAATAACTTCAGCTAAGCTATGACTTAACATGGTAATAGATGCTTTGGGTTAAATTGTTGAACCTTTAAACCTTAAGCAACATTTGAACATGAGATTGTTGTAATGGACCAAAAAGAAATGAATTGAAGTGATGAATAAATATTGGTAATTGTATAGTTAGTTGTTTGCTTATAAATTTTGTAGTGATGTATATATATGTTATACAAGGAAGCATACCCATAACTTCAAACAAACACCAGATTTTAGAAAACAATAACTTCAGCTACAATCCGTTCATTAGATATAGAATCATTTTCATTTCACCTTCCACAAACAAAAATCAAGCTGAAAAAAGGAGAATATAATCCAAAAAATAGGAAGAACTAACATAGATGAACATCCCCTGAGGTTACTTCAAAAAGAAAACTATCTATTACAGACCAAAAGATCAGAAGTAACAACATAGCATGTCAGCCATAAGGTTTTCTCCATTGATCTTGAATTGTAGTATGAAGAACTTGTGCTCAAAATAGAGTTACCAATTGATCAAATCATCCATCTTCATTTTGCAGCGTAGGCAAATGTTACTGCAACCATGATAGTTGTTGTCGAGGAGACCCATTTCCAGAATGTTGTCATCGTTTTTTGCCCGAGTGGGAAAACATATATGACTTGGGGAATTTTCTTTGAAAATGTGAGGTGTTGCCACCAATCATCTTAAGATGCGATTGAGACACCATAAAAACCAGATAATTTTAATAAAACATTTTATTTTTATCAAAATACTAAGTTTAGGGTCTATAAAAACAAAAAATAGGGTTCAAGAGTCAGTTACACATGAAAAAGGATTAGCACCCCCATAACGCCTAAAAATCGGTACCTAGTTGATTACCCTATATTTAAAATTGGAAATTATAAGTTTGAACTTTATTTAATCGAAAACTCACTATGGATGCACAATTGAAAAGGATGTTCGTTTATTTTAGCCAATAGTGTTTGCCCCCTAGCATGAATACACGAGATCAACTATTATGTCCAATAATCGAATATTGCCTTGATTTTAAGAAATCATGATGTGGTCTTGAAAAGGATATCGACCTACTTCGGGAATCACTAGTAGTCACCCCTTGAGCATACTTGCGGGCGATATACCATTGATTCCTTGATAAATCAACATTGCCTTAGTTGTGAAATCGAAATGCAATCAAATAATCAATTATGTCAACCTAATTATACTAGGTAATTAATTAAGACTTCTCCTAACCTAAAGTATCAAATTACAAGATTTAAAGAATCTAGGGGATTAAACCTAAAAAGTGTAGGCTCTAATATTAATCCTAATCATTTTTTATAAATTATTGAATTGAACAGCCAAAATGGAATCTCAAGCATAAGCGAAGACCAAATCGAAAATTCTCCTAGATTAAGGACTAAGTTTAAATTAAACCTAAAATGGATACTCTAAACATTACCCTATTCGATTTTAATCAATTATGCAATTCGAATAATTAAATTAAAACCTTGAGCAAAAGCGAGGACTAAATTAAGTTTTTCCTAATTTAAGGACTAAATGTGAAATTAGGCATAAGATAGAGGCTCTAATATTAATCATAATTAATTTTATTCAATTATTGAATCGAATAATTAATTCAGAATCTCGAGCATAAGCGAGGGCCTATTCGAAAATTCTTCTAAATTAAAAGTTTAGGGACCAAATTTAATATGCTAGGTGATGAGTTAATTAAGGCTTCCCCTAACCTAACGTGTCAATTTATATGATTTAAAGAACCTAAGAGACTAAACCTAGAAATTTAAAGATTAATATGCTGAAATAAAGAAAACTAAATTAAATTTAAATTAATCAAGAAAATGTACCTTAATGGATATACCTAAAAAGAAATGAAAGAAGGAAGTTAGAATGCTTATTAAATATCTTAATTAAAGAAAATAATTTAAAAATAAATAAATAAAATATGAAAATAAAATAAACAAAGTTAGTGAATTAAATGAGAAGAACGATTAAAATAAATAAATGGAATGTTGAAAATTTGATTTGGATAACAAAGTTTTAAATAAACATGGACTAAAATGCAAAAACATGGCAAAAGTGTAGGGATCTTAAAACAAATAAACCAAAAATTAATATTGAAATATAATAATGAAAAATAGTGAAGTAAGGACAATTAAATTAAAAATAAATGAAATTAAGGAAAAATAAGTGACCAAATTGAATAAGGGATAAAGCTACGAGGACCACGGAGAGGGTTAGACCCTCCAAGTATTAATCGTAGGGGGTGAACTAAAACGGTGTCATTTAGTTTCGGTTATAAAAACCTCATTTCCCCCATTTTCCTCATTTTTTCTTCACTCTCTCTCTCCTCCCATAAAATGCTCTCCCCTCTCTCTTCACTTTCTAAAAGGCGACGACAGACGCCGCCGTCTCTGTCATCGTTGATCGTCGTCTCCAGTGGCCGTTCGGGTCCAAAACTTCAAGGCTGACTCTCATCGACACAGTGGTCTTGGATCTGGGCTCGGTTTTGTGAAAAACGACCCCCAATAATGCGAAATAGGCCGAGAACATATCGACTTACAACGTTCCTATCTCCGCCGTCCACCATTGGATCGTGCTGTCTTTGAAGGATGTTGCTCCCCTCCTCCATGGGCTCCTCCTCACCGTATGAATTAGCCACAGGAAACCTCGAATGCAGATAAAAACACCGACCGAGAGGTAAAAACTTTTTCTCTCTTTTTTTTCTTGCTTCGAAAATAATATAAAAAAGTGTTTGTGCTATTGATTGTTTCAAATATGGGGGAAGATTACATTGCTTAAAAAAATGGAAAGGGAGCTGAAAAACTCCTATTGTTGTATTTCTTTCGAATGGAGGGGAAAGGATCCCTTTTACAAACTATTTTTCTCGAAATTCCCCCTTTACATGTTTCTGTTGTGGGTTTATATAACCCCAAATTACGAATTTCATTTCTTTTGTCTGCATATGATATGTTATGGCTGAGCTTGGATCGATTGGTGGCATAGTGTGGCAGCATGGGAGTGGAGATGGTGACACAGTGACCGATTCAATAGTTGGGGCATTGAATGCCCCGGATATTCAGGGATTGCCCTTTTTCCCTTTCTATATGATTTTTTTAATAAGCAATATTTTTTTAGGATAAAAATAGTGATTACACCTAAACTATTTTTCTTTTGGGATTCCACAATAGTTTCCTCATAACCTCAACTTTCAGCTTCAAATCTTGAATCAATATCTGTTTATCTTTAAAGGCTTGTTTGATTGCCTCCAAGTCGGTTGCAATTGGTTCGATTTGTTCTTCACGCTTCTTTTCGGCAATAGGAGAGTGGCATAACAGTACTGAGGCAGTGTTGTTCAGCAAAGTCAATACCTTCCCGTGATTAACGCTGGTTGATTCCATTTTAGCACTCAAATCTTTGAAACTAATCTTCTCCTCCAAAAGGGAATTCTGCAACCTATCTATCAGCCTGTTCACAACAATCCACGGATCGCTCACATCTTCTTGTAGATCAGAATTTTCATTTTTACCAGTAACTTTTTCTCCAAGAAAATCAAGAATCTTCTTGTGCATATCCTTTAGTTCATTCTTATTCGTTTCAATCTTGCTTCTCAAAGTCCCAACTTCTTGGACCATATCTTCAATGTTTTCTCCAGCAAGTCGTTCTTCTTCCCCGTTGAATACTTGACCTTCTCCGGTTCATCTTAACTTACGAGTGTTTTGTATTGCATATATTTATTGTTATTTACTTATTATTGTTATTTATCTTTCTTTTAGGTTTATTTTGGACATGAACCTTATTGGATTAATTAGTCCAAAAATAGCATATTTAGTTAGTCTAGTCATCATTTTGAATATTTAAGTATAAAGTTATCAACATAATTCAACCAAACGTACAAGACTTAAATATTAATTTTATCTTTTGTGATAAACCTTTTAGAGTTAGGATTTTTAGTTTGATTATTTTATTATTGTTTTATTTTGGAATTAGCTATTTTATTAGAACTCAGGGATTAGTCATTTTATTTACTTAAAACTTTTGGGTTATAAATACTCTTACTTTCAACATTTGAACTCAGATTGAAATTTATATTTCTTTGGTTATTCGTTGAAGTTCTATTTTCTTTCATCTTTTTTACTTTTCTTTCATTATTTTCTTTTCACAATGCTAAGCATGATCCAATCCATGCTTAGCTAAATCTCTTTTAGTCGATAGTTGAGCGATGACCCAATCCGTTTTGTGAGAATTGAAAAGCGCTTTATACCTTCAGATATCTTTCAATTCAAAGATTGCACATTGGCTTGAATGTTGTTTTGATTTACCATTAGGGAGTAGAATCAACTTGTAGCAAATTCAAATTCCTAAGAACAAACTTAGGGGTGGTCCGCTAAGGGAAATCAAGATCGAGTTCGATTCTTATTGAGATACATAATCCGAGGTGGGCTTTTCCAACATTAAAGAAGATATTGGCGTTTACATCGATAGTTGAATTTAAATCTAAACAAGAATTAAATTCCAATGATTGGCTTTTAAAATTATTTCACATGAGAGAAGAGCAAGTTACTAGAGTTGGGTCTTCTAGTTCTAGATTATAACCATCAAGAATCTTGAAGTAAAATCTATATCTAGGATCAAGACGAGTCGAGTTAAAGCGAAGTTAGAGGTTGTCTCCTATCATTATCTCTTTCAATTATTTATTTTTATTCCTTTGTTATTTTTATTTAATTTTAGTTTATTCAATTAAATTCGATAAACCCCTTTTTAATTTATTTTGTAGATTTTTTGGTTAGAGGTCAAATCAGATTTAATTAGAAATTTCTTATTCCTTGCGGATCAACTCTATTTCTCTATATTATTCTATTTATTTAAATTGAGAATTATGTTTATTTATTTGACAACGCTTGTCAGTAACAATTTCTTGGGTAAATTTCCTGTCAATTTCCTCCCTTGCCTTCATCTTCTCTTTCATCAAACGACCCTCATTTCTTGTGGAAGTTCAAGATTGGCCGCTCAAAGTTGAATGTTTTGGTTTTGGAGGTTCTCGAAGTGGGTTCTGCCGTCGTTTGGAGCCTTGGTATTTCTGTTTAGATTTCTTTTTGCCCATTATTGAAAAATAGGGTTTTTTATGCATGCTGGAGAAACGAGAAATGGTGACAGACTGATAAAGGATTGAAATCTGGGGACGCAAGAAGATGTAGGAGGTTTTTATGGTTGAATGCTGCGGCCTATATATATATATACATGTGAGTTTGGTGGCTTTGTCTTGGCAAGTATCTCAAGAGTATTATTCACCAATTTATTTATTTGAAAAATTAATAAATATTTCCACCAAAATCAATAATTTATTTGAATTACGATTTGAATATTTAATTTAAAGAACAATTACATACTACTTTTTAAGATCAATGATATAATCGTTAAATGAAAAGTACATATGTATCTATCAAGATTAATCTTTGTTTCGATTATTATCAGATAGAAGATGATGAATTCTCGACGTTTCGAAACTTGTGTTTAGTATTCGTTTGAGACGCTTTAGATTCATGATTATACTACTTAGATATAATAATAATCAGCTACGTACCTATCAAATGTTTCCACCATGTTTGATCAATTTAGAGATGGACTTATCGATGATATTCCTATCTACCTTGACGCCAGACAGAATAGTGATTATCCTGTAGGCTAGCTCCGACAGACGATTCACAAGAGAAAATTCGCCCAAAAACCAGAGAAAAAAAAGTCTCTAGGGTTTAATAAAATATTATAAAATCAAAAACAATCCAAAAAGCAGTCCACAAGCCGGACTGTTATAGCAAAAAAATCGTCTTTATTCGAATTTTGCCAAAAATAGAAAAATCCCGAAAATCACTCTAAATTGAAATTCGAAATAAAATAAGCAATCTCCCAAAAATCCGGCCTAAATCGGATTTAAATTGACTTCCTAATTAACAATCGAAATATTACCATAAATAGTAAAAAATAACTAAATCTAGTGATTCGGAGGGGAAAACGGCAGAATTTGAGGTTGAAAAAAGGCCACATGAAGCGTAGCTCAATGTGGAGAGCGTGCGCGTCGAAAAGAGCTTTCCGGATTGGGGTCTTATGCGCGATTCTGACACCTGTAGCCAAAGTTATGGCCAAAAGACTGAAACATACTCAAAACGACCCCAATGAGGAACATGTCACAATCAATTCCTGCCTTTGCGCTGATCTGTCAACTCATGGTATCTCAGCGCCATCAACGTGCAATCTGACAGCTCAGCATCATCTGTCTCGGATCCCTCTGCATCATACCTTAAACTGATAGAAAGCACAATTAACACCTTAGAATGGTATTTCAGACCCTTTGAGAGAAATATTTGTATGCCAAACTCAGCAAATATGAATTCTGGCTTTTCGAGGTCTTATTGTTGAGGCATATTGTTTCTTTGGTTCACCTCTATGGTGAAATAGACTTCCTTATTTCCCAGATTGAATGTGTGTGTTTAACTTCTCCAAATTGAAATACGAGATTCTCTGATTCAAGATCAAGGTTATAGCCTATCTTCTATTTTGTTTCGAGGACTGAAGATCTTCAACCCTATGATGGTACATTAAAAGCCATTTTGTTAGAATTGGGAATGAATTTGATTCTGACTCCGAATTCTCTGTAAACTATGAAGGATTCCTTTGTTCTCGAAATCAAATGTTATCACCAAATTTACTTACGAGTGTTTCACATATCAAATGGATAAGGCTGAACATCAAGTTTCCATTGAATTGCTTCAGCCCATTAATGTCTTTGTGAAAATGAAAGGATCACAATGTATTTCGTGAGTTAACTATCTTTATCTTCAAGAGAAAATGATTTTGTGCGAGTGATAGTTGATATATTCATCCAAATCGATTCATTTCATTCTGAACCTAGTTTAGAGAAGTTTACCAAAAACAAAACCCACCTCAAGAACCTTCAAAACCAAAAGATTCAGCTTTGAGCGGCCAATGTTTTCTTTCCTTTTCTTTTAACAAGTTTTATTTAAGGATAATGTTTTCTCTTATATCGTGTTCATTTCTTGCTTTTTTTTTCTGAGTATATATAGCACATCATCAACTCTCCTTTTTTCATCTTCTCTACAAAGTTTGCATGAGATATTAATTGGAGTGATATTGGAATAATGGAGTTGGAACTTTTCTCTCTAAACGTCCAAGGTTTTTCTTCATCTTTTCTTCTTTTAGTAATGGAGTTGGAATGTTTTCACTTATATATTCTTCTCTTCTTGCTTCTCTTTCAAAGTTTGCATGTGATATCAATGGAAGACTAGTATCTTTCTCATCTTTGTATTGACTAACAATGAGGCGTTGTTGTTCATCAATTTCAGTATGTATCTTTCTTATCATTTTATTGCCTATGATTCCATTTTAGCCTTCAAATCATTGAAACTACTCTTGGGATCCAAAAGGGAATTCTGCGGCCTATCTATCAGCTTATTCACAACAATCCACAAATCACTTACATCTTCTTGTTGCTCAGAATTTTCATTTTCACCATTAACTTTTTCTCCAAGAAACTCCTCAAGAAAGTCCATTGGTATCCTTGTTCATTTCCACAAGGTTTTCTTGAGAGTGAAAATCCTGAGTAGAAGAAGATGTGAGTGATTTAGGAGTGCTCTGAGGAGGCTGATAGATAGGTTGCAAAATTTCCTTTGAGTTCCTAAGAGTAGTTTCAATGATTTCAGGGATAAAACGGAATCAACCAACTGCAAAAAGATCCAAAGAAGAAGGAAGAAGCTTGAAGAGGAAATTGAGCCAACTGCAACCCACTTGGAAGATCGATAAGTTTGGTGACCAAAAAAGAAAATAAATAATAGATTAGTGACTACTAGTATAGATTATCCTATATTATTGTTATGAATATCATCTAGTGCAATTTCTATCACCAGTGATTAAGTTGTCAGGTTTATGTTAGTATGCTCTTAAACTGGTCATTAGCATCGTTCTCTTGTATAAATTGCCCTGGTCCTTATTGAGGATATTACGGGGTTTATCAATAAAATTTTGGAGAGTGCTGCCTCCCTTTCTACACTAATGGTGATTCCTAACATGGTATCATTCATCATCGATTCTGCTGGAGGTGTTGTTAGTGTGCTTCTGCTAGCTTTCTCTAAATTTGTTTTGCATATCGAACTTATATATATAATATTCCGGATAAAAAAGACCAAATAAACTTCTAACTCATCGGCACACAGCTAGTTTAAGGGATCTTCTTCAAATTTAGCATGACACTATGTTTCAATATCAATGCTTCTTGGATCAAAGCAGTGTAACCTTCTTCAAATTCAGTCAAATTTACTCTTGTACGTGGGAAGTTAGTCAAATTTCCACATAAACTTAATAATTTTAATCAAATTGCTCCCTAAACTTTGAAAGGTAACACAAAATGATCCTTAAGGTCAACATAATTTTTGAAAATCAAGTTTTAAACCTTCTCCACTATCGATAATGTCACTACTTTAATGGTTAACATTGATAGAATATCCCCCAAAAAAGTAACACCATTAACTTTAGGGGTCATTTTGTATCACGTTTTCAAAGCTTAGGAGACAATTTGATTGAAAAAAGTTCATGGGCCAATTTGTCAAGTTCGTAGGGTTTAGGGGAAAATTTGATGAAAAAAGGTTCAAGCACCAATTTGACCAAACCTGTCAAGCTCAGGTAGATTTGTGTTTTAAACAATTGGATTTTAAATAAAAAATAAATTTATTTTTCATTAATTACCCCTACGTATGTTCAACCGATCCTTAATGACTTCAAGTATTGATCCAATAATTTGATAAATTATTTGAGAATACATTATTATATGTTCAAGTAGCTGAAATGGTTCAAGTTGAGAGTACATTTCCTTGATAATCGTTCGAGTTGCTTTGGGTTTGTATGGCGACTCAAACGAGTTGCTAGTCAAGACGGATAATAGGGCGGACGAACTATTATGTAGTCATGAAAATGAATGAGAAAGTTGAGTTTGGTCTGTAAATAGTGGGATTTCACAAGAAATGAGGGCAGTTTGAGGAAAGAAACGGTAATGGAGGAAAATGAGAGGAAACTTGTTGAAGAATTCAAGAAGTTATTTGAGGTACAAGAGGAAAAGAAGTGAGGTTTCAATCTCGGCGGTAACTTCATCTCCAAGAAACTCCCCAAGGAAGTCAAGAATCTTCTTCTGCATATCATTAGTTCCTTCTTGTTCATCTCCAACACTGTTCTAGCTGCATACCTTTCCTCCAATAACTTCTCCATTTCTTCAGCAAGTTTCCTCTCATTTTCCTCCAATAACTTTATAGTTCATCTCTTATTAGTGAATGTGAGGTATGCTGTATTTATGCCTTTTTTACATTCTTTGAATTATATACTGATGTAGGAGATAAGATGGAGGTAAAAATAGAACCTGTCAGCAATTTAGCAAGAACAAGTTGTAATTTTAGGGTTTAGATAGGCGGGAAATGCTACGTAGAGTCAAAGGATTCAATGTCGATAAGAAAGTTGGTTCGTTTCTTCAAAGTTGAGGATCGAGTAACTAGGTCTGGAATTTAGGACAAGTAGTAAAAAGGTTCCATAATTTAGTTGATGTACTAATAGTTTTATTATCATACTCTTTACTATTCCATTGTTTTAAATTTTATTTTGGCTTAATACCCTCTATCTATTTATGCTAAAACAACTAGATCCTTTGTTTTAATGTTATTTCCATTCAGTTTCAACTCTGTTTATTTGAACTCCTAGGTTTTCCTTAGCATGCTGATCAAATTAACTTTTCTTGATCTGCCATTATGATATCGAATTCTTGTTCTTGAGATCTTAAGGGTAAACTCAACAACCTAGATGTGCCATATTTTGGAATCCTTTTCCATAACTTTGATAAGTTTGCTCAGTAACACCACCTTTTTTTCTGTCTGGTTGCATACATGTTTCTTCACTCTACAGAGTGTTGTTTCCTCGTTTTATTTATTTATTTCAGGTTTTTACTTTGAACATAATGTACTCTTTGTGACAGTGATTTTATGTCATTTCTGAATGCCAACTGAGTTCATATCTACCAGTATTAATCCTGGGGATATTAGATGTATCTTTTATGAAGTTCGATCAAATCTATGAAAGTATCTTTCTTAATGTCCAATTTCACAATTTGACAATTTTCCCGATGTCAGTGCTTATTTTGCTTTGATTAGATCCAAAGATCAATAAGTCATTTGTTCAACTATCATCAAAGTCATCTAACCTGTTTCTTTCCTCTGCCCCTTCTTCACGAGTTGGTTAATTTTTGGAAAATAAGAGTAATCTCATGACTTCACTCTTTTAGGCATCCGAAGAACACAAATGTCGTGGAGGGTATGGTTAAAGCCCTTGCTCGAGTTGTTTCAAGTGTGCAGGTGATTTATTTGTTACTTTTCATTAAGTTGTAGTGATACAAGTATATGTTGTACAAGGAACCATACCCAGAACTTCAAACAAACACCAGATTTTACAAAACAGTAACTTCAGCTACAATCTATTCATTACATATAGAATCATTTTCATTTCACTTTCCACAAAAAAAAATCAAGCTGACAAAAGCGGAAGATAATCCAAAAACATGAAGCAATGAAATATAAGAACAACCCTTGAGGTTACTTCAAAAAGAATATTATTTATAAATGAGAAAAAGACCAGAAGTAGCAACATAGCATGTCAACCATAAGGTTTTGTCCATTGATCAATTCCTCCATCTTCGTTTTGCAGCATACGCAAAGGCTGCTGCAACCATGATAGTTGTTGCTGATGTTGAATCAAAATAGAGTAAAAACTCTAATTGATTGAGAATAAGAAAATCTCTCTTTAGAATAATCTCACAAAAATGCAAAAGAGGAAGAACTCTTAAGAAAGTTTTCAAATGCTTATAATTAAGCTTTTATTGTTGGATGATAAAACTCAAATACAAATGGGGTATTTATAGGTTACAAGAACCAATCTAAACCACTCATTAAAATAACCACAAAATAATTTAAACCATTGAAATTAAAAATGATAAAATACCTAATTTTCACCTAACTAAATTGATGTAAGCAATGCCATCAAAACTAAATTGATGTAAGTAATGGCATCAAATTAATTTAAGTGTAGAATTATTTAGGCTAATATTGACTTCTCAACACTCCCCCTCAATGTTAGCCCCATTATTTGAATCACGCCAAGCTGAAGACGAAAATGTTCAAACTTTCCAACACTCAAGCTTTTTGTAAACAAGTCAGCAATTTGCTCATCTGTCCTGATTTGCCTCATCTCAATCTCTTCTTGCAAAACTTTTTCCCTAACAAAGTGGTAAAGTACTTCCACATGTTTATTTCTTGCATGAAAAACAGGATTCTCCGCCAACCGAATTGCTGATTGGTTGTCACAGTACAACAGAACTGTATAATCTACTGGTTGATGTAGATCATTCATTAATTGTATCAGCCACGTGCTTTCTTGAGCTGCCATTGCTGCTGCTCGGTACTCTGCTTCCGTAGTTGAAAAGGACACAGTCGATTGTCTCTTTCTACACCAAGAAATTGTTCCAGAGCCAAGCTTAAACACATACCCAATTATTGATCTTCTGATGTCATGATCTCCTCCATAATTAGCATCACAATAATCAACTAACTTGCAGTCTTCACCTTTCTTGTACAAAAGACCATAGTCAATTGTACTCTTCACATATCTTAGTATTCGTCGAATTGCTTCTAAATGAGGTTTCTTTGGATTTTACATATACCGACTCATCACACCAACTGCATAATAAATGTCAGGTCGGGTCAAGGTTAAGTAGATCAGACTACTTACCAATTGTCGATACATTGTTGCATTTTCCAAATCTTTTCCTTCATGTGCACACATTTTGGCATTTGGTTCCATTGGCGTCAAAGTTTACTTGCATTCGAGCATTCCAAACCTCTTCAACAAATCTTTATCATATTTCTGCTGACACAGAAATATTCCTTCATGTGTGCGATCAATCTCTAGACCAAGGAAGTGCTTAAGTTGTCCAAGTTCCTTCATCTAGAAACGGACTGATAAATTCTCCTTCGTCTGAAGAAGTTCTGCCTCATCATCGCCGGTTATGATTAAGTCATCCATGTACACTAGCACGATATCTAGCTTACATTCATTGACTTTTACAAACAAACTAGAATTTGCAGGTGTTACTGAATAGCCACTTTTTGTTAGAAATTCAGCAATCTTACCATACCACGCCCTAGGTTCTTGTTTCAATCCGTAGAGTGCTTTTTGCAGCTTACACACATATTCAGGATGATCTTGGCTCTGAAAACCCATTGGTTGGGTCATGTAGATCTCTCGATCTATCTATCCATGAAGAAAAACATTCTTCACATCCATCTGCCACAAATTCCAGTCTTTGTTGGCTGCAAGTACAAGTAGGGCTCATACGGTTGTAAGTTTTGCCACTGGACTAAATGTTTCATCATAGTCTAGTCCAAACTGTTGAGAGAAAGCACGAGTTACCAATCGTGCCTTGTACCTCTCGATTGACCCATTTGGACGTTGCTTTATCTTGTAAACTCATTTGCAAGATATGAGTTTTACATCTTTTGTCTTTGGCACAAGATCCTAAGTTTGATTTTGTTGAAGTGAATCGATCTCTTTTTCATAGTTGCCATCCACTCAAAACTCTGCGATGCTTCTTTGAATATCTCGGGCTCTGTTGCTTCTTCAATTATAGTTACATTGACATATTTGGGATTTGGCCTTCGTATTCTTGTTGACCTTTAGAGTTGAATTTATAGAATTGATTTTTCTGTTTCACTAGGCCCACCTCATTCGTTTGGTTGTTGATACACGCTAGTTTGCCAAGGATTCTTAGTCACTCTTTGTTCGACATCATCGCCGTTTGGATCTCTTGATTCATCTGAACTTGTTTGGAGTTGAACAATATACTCCCCCATATTTTGTTGCAGCTTGTCTCCAAATTCTCTCGAGTCTGGAAACATCTCCTTCTCTGAGGACCAACAAGAAGATGCTTCATAAAATACCACAATTCGTGACGTGTAGCATCTTCCACTCATTGGATCACAACATTTCCACCCCTTTCTCTGGCTGTCATATCCCACAAAGATACATCTAACAGCTTTCTTGTCAAACTTGCTCCGTAAATGATTAGGAATAAACACATAATATACACAACCAAATAATCGAAAGTAGCTAACTGTAGGTTTCATGTTCCATATTTTCTCAAAGGGTGAAATAAATCCTAACCTTGGTTGAGGAAGTCTGCTGATCACAAAGGCTACAGTCCTCATTGCTTCAGCCCAAAACCTTCCAGGTACGTTCTTTTCATGTAGCATACTTCGACAAATTTCTGCAAGATGATGGTTTTTGCTTTCCGCTACACCATTCTGTTGTGGCGTGTTGGCACAAGTGTACTGATGACGTATTCAACATTCCCTTAGGTATTAAGAGAACTCATTTGATCTATATTCTACTCCGTTGTCTTTGCGCAAGCAACATATCTTCTTTCCCAGTTCTCCTTCAGCTGAGTCTTTGAACTCTTTAAACTTTGAGAATGTGTTAGATTTTTCTTTCATAAAGAAAACCCACACATACCTGGAAAAGTCATTAATGAATGCTACCATGTACAGCATACCGCTAATTGACTGTTGATTAACCAGTCCGAGCACATCAGTGTGAACCAACTCCAACGGTTCTTTTGCTTTAAACTTCGACTCGTCATATGGTAATTGGTGTGCTTTACCATATTGGCATCCCGCACAGACCGTGTCTGTTCTCACTTCTAGTTGAGGAAGCCCCTTAAGCATCGACTTCTTCACCATCACATTTAGCTAGGAATAGCTAATGTGACCTAACCGTATGTACCATAGATTTGATGTCTCATTTTTTTCTTGTCTTGTCTACATATGCAGACTCTACTGACATCACGTAGATTGACTCCAAACGTCTTCCCTCCATTGTTGGTGTTTCTGAGATTTTGAGGTCATAATAAACCTTCACGTCTTGGGGAACAAATAAGACATAATAGCTTGATGATGTCAATTGATTCGCAGATAACAAATTTTTCTTTATTCCTAGGACATGGTAAACATCTTGAAGTTGCACCTGGTTAGAATTATATCGAGGCGTTACTATTATCTTACCGATGTGAGTTATTGGTAACTTTGAGTTGTCAGCTGTCACCACCACACGACCTCCATTGTACTCAGACATGTTTTGCAACTTCTATTTGTCACCCGTCATACGATTTAAGCAGCCCAAATCTATGATCCAATCATTCTTGTAGTCAATATGTTCTGGTGTTGTTACCGCGAGAGCTAATTCTTCTTCTTCCATAGCAAATAACGCTTCAGCATCCCAACCATCTTCACTATTCTCCTTCGAGCTGGAAGTAGCAGTATTACTTTCAACAGGCTTTTTCTTGGTCCAATAGTCTTTTTCCATGTGGCCCATCTTCCCGCAGTTGTAACACTTGCCATCGAACTTTATACTATTACAACGATTCTTAGAAGCTCGCCCTAAATGAGGGCCTCCATTTCCTTGGTAATTTTTCACCTTGTCACCATCTTTTTTAGATCCACTACTAGCATACCGTTGAAAATTGCCTCTGCTTTTGCTGGTTTAGAGCGTTTCCTCTTCACCCTTCAGCGAGACTCCTCCCATTTGCTTGGCCATGCCTTTTTGACTTGTAAGCAGATTTCGAACTTAACAAACGATGGTTGTGTCGGCCATCCCTATACAGCGACAACAAACTCTCGATATTCGGGTCTCAAACCATGGACAATTATTATTTTTATCATGGCTTCCCCAATAGCAGTTATCAAATCTAATTCTGAAATTTCACGGCATATCGACTTCCCCATTGATAGAAGTTCATTCTCGAGAAGTTTCAATTTTGTATCGTTCCTCTTCGAAAAGAGTGTAGCGAATGTGTCTCATGCTTCCTTCGGTGATTTAGCATCCCGAATATGCTCCAACATTTCTTCTTCTATTGTGGTCTTTAAAGCAAACATTGCTTTGCCTACTTTAGTTTTCCACTTTCGTAAGATACTGTTAGCATCTTATGCTGCCTGTTGTGTAACTTCACTACCACCGACAACCTACCAAAAGTCTTGACCTTGAAGATAAGACTCTATACACGTTGCCCATATGTTATAATTTTGGTTGTTGAGCTTTTTGATTCCTCCAACTACTTGAAGGTCACCCATCATAACGACAAGGTTTTGACTACACCGAACAAGCTTGAGTAACAAACGTGCAGAGTACTAAATTACTATAAACACAAAGAAGCTCCACAAGGTTTGTAATAACCTCGACAATAATCTCAAGAAATATTTTCTGATGTGGAAGATCAGTTAAAACTGCAGCCACAGAGCATACTCGAATTTCAAGAGACCTTATAACGTGACTCTGATACCATTTGTTGAATCAAAATAGAGTAAAAACTCTAATTGATCGAGAAGAAGAAAAACTCTCTTTAGAATAATCTCATAAAATTGCAAAAGAGGAAGAACTCTTAAGAAAGCTTTCAAATGCTTATAATTAAGCTTTTATTGTTGGATGATAAAACTCAAATACAAATGGGGTATTTATAGGTTACAAAACCAATCTAAACCACTCATTAAAATAACCATAAAATAATTTAAACCATTGAAATTAAAAATGATAAAAATACCTAATTTTCACCTAACTAAATTGATGTAAGCAATGACATCAAAACTAAATTGATGTAAACAATGACATCAAATTAATTTAGGTGTAGACTTATTTAGGCTAATATTGACTTTTCAACAGCTAAGGAGACTCATTTCTAGAAACTATTTTTCTTTTGGGATTCCACAATAGTTTCCTCCTTGACCTCGACTTTCTGCTTTAAATCTTGAGTCAATGTCTGTTTATTCTTGAATGCTTGTCTGAGTGCCTCCAAGTCTGTTGAAATTGGTTCGGTTTCTTCCTCAGGCTTCTTTTCGGCAATAGGAGATTGGCATAACAGTGAGGCAGTGTTGCTTAGCAATGCCAATACCTTCCCATGACTAATGGTGGTTGATTCCATTTTAGCTCTCAAATCATTAAAACTAGCCTTCTCCTCCAAAAGGGAATTATACAACCTATCTATCAGCATGTTCACAACAGTCCATAGATCACTCACATCTTCTTGTAGATCATAATTTTATTTTCACCAGGAACTTTTTCTACAGGAAAGTCCAGAATCTTCTTATGCATATCCTTTAGTTCCTTCTTGTTCATTTCAATCTTGCTTCTCAAAGTCCCAACTTCTTGGACCATATCTTCAATGTTTTTCCCAGCAAGTCGTTCTTCTTCCCCGTTGAACACTTGACCTTCTCCGGTTCGTCTTTCAGAGTAACAGTTTCTCAGGCAAATTTCCTGTCAATTTCCTCCATTGCCTTCATCTTCTCTTTCATCAAGCTGCCCTCATTTCTTGTGGAAGTGATGTAAGATTAGCCGGTGAAAGTTGAATCTTTTGGTTTGGGAGGTGGGTTTTGTCGGTTGGAGACTTGGTATTTTTGTTTAGATTTCTTTTTGGCCATTCTTGGGAGTATGGGAGATGGATGTGAATCTTTAAAGGTGACAGAAACGAGAAATGGTGACAGAGTGAGGATTAAAATCTGGGGACGCAAGAAGAAGTAGGAGGTTTTTATGGTGGAATGCTGCGGCCTATATATGTACATTTGAGTTTGGTGGCTTTTTCTTAGCAAGTATATCAAGATTATGTAACTTGTTTAATGATCAAGTTTTTAAGTTCTATACTTATGATTTCCACTTTAAAATATTATTATTTATCAGTTTTTAGTAATTAAAAATTTAATATAAATTACCTCGAAAATCAAATAATTATTTAAATTAGGGTTTGAATATTTACTTTAAAGGAAGGCCTACTGATTTGCCTTAATCAACAGTCAAATTTTATTAAAAGAGCATATGTCTATTATTTTTCTGCTATAATAGAAATTTACTTGGATTTTTGGTACCTATATTATGATAGTTTTGGAACTCACAAATTTGGAACTCACAAACCCGCTCTAGTATAAATTAATTCTTAGTGGATAATTAATTCGAAAAGGATATTCTTAACATGTGTACTGAGAATTTGATTTTATGAGTCAAATCCATACGTGATTCCTAAAATATTACCTAGACCTTCATCTATGACCGAAGTATGAATCTCTCGTTAGTTGTCAAAATTCTCGGGCGCAGGGTTGGCTTCAACACTTTGAAAAATAGAATCTATGGAATATGGAAACCCCATCACCCGTTAAAACTCGTCGGTATAGAGAATGATTATTTCTTAGTCAGATCGTCGTCTTGCATTGATTACCTCCATGTGCTCTTCGGTGGCCCCTGGACCATCTTTGTTAATTATCTCACGTTTGAGGCGTGGTCCACTGATTTCAGCCCTCACCAAGCACATCCAAGTAGGATTGTTGCATTGGTCCGCCTTCCCGGATTGCCCATAACATGCTGTAAGTGAAGTATGATTGAAGCGAGTGGCTCTCAGATTGGCAATGTGGTCAAGGCTGGTTTTCAGACTGATAATGAATAACGTGGTCGCTTCTTACGTATGGCGGTTAAGGTTAATCTCAATCTCCCCCTAATCAATAAAAAATTCAATCAATGGAAGGATCCAAATTATGGAGATCGGTTGTATGTTTCGATTGCGGGATCTATGGCCATACAAAAGATATTTATCCGAAGAACAACCGTGTATCTCATTCTGATAGTCATCTCGTTCCCACCACCACTACCATTACAGTCCAGTGAGATCAACCTGTGGAACCTTTTGGCCCTTGGATGGTCATTGAAAAGAAGAAACGACAACAACCCAAGCCTTCTACTCATGTTATCATCCGAAGCTTGAAAAACACTACCTCGTCCAACCGATTCAATCCTATCTATGAGGAGATAGAGACCAATCAGAAGGATCATAGACAAATAGCCAATAATACTGTATGCAAAGGAGCCTTGTGAAATTGAGCCAATTATTTTTGACATGGACAGGGAGAATTCCAACCCCTATGCAATCTTGCCAAAAGCAAAAATCAAGAATCTGCTTGTAACTTGCAAGCCTCCAGCCATAATTATTGGATCTAAGAATCATCTCCCTAGCACCAATGGGTCTAGTTCTAATCTTAATCGACAAAACAAGGGGCGACCTACCTCACTTCCTTTGAATTTGAGCAAGCATTCAATGGTTAATCTAATCGATGATGTGAGCACTTTAGTTCCCTCTAAGATTAGTGCTAAGCCGGCACAAGGTTCAAGAATTAAATATGGTTCGTCGAACGCCTCCAATATTATCAAGACTGGGCCTCAAAGCGTTCGATCCTATCTTTAACCAACCCTAACCCAAATTCGACGTTGACTTTATCGCAAAATGTGTCTGAAGCTTTGGACCATGTGGACATGGTTAAATGAGTATCTCTTCTCCTTTCTCCTGTTTTTTATTATGGGTTTAAAAGTCATCATTTGGAATGCTCAAGGTTGTGGGCATAAAAATTCCCTTCGAACAACTCATTAGTATATTTGTGACAACCGATCGGATATCTTTGTCTTTGTTGAGACTCGTGTTAGTGGTTTGAATGCCGATAAGATAATTCAACTCCTTGGTTCCAAATTCATGCAAGGTTGAAGTTGTTGATTTTTCTTGGGGCATATTGGTTATGTTGGACTGATCATATCTCTTTTGATGTTCTTTTTGCCACTTTCAATTCATTCATTGTAGGATCTCTATTGCTACCTGCTCATCGTAGTATCTCGCTACTTTTATTTATGCTAGTCCAAATGTCCATAAGCGCCATGCCTTGTGGACTTGTTTACGATGTTGGGAAATAAACTGAGTACTAGTAATTTTCCTATAATCAGATTAGTGAGAATGAGAAATAAAAGCGGAAAAATAATACCCGAAATTGATAACGGAGTTCAACCAATTATGCTTACGTCTCCGGACTGCTACAGATCTTTTACTAAGAGAGAAAATTTACAGGTGTTTACAAAACACTCACTACTCACAAGAAACCTCTCTAGTATTGGGAGAAAGAAATTATTTTTGGGATGATATTGAAGCTAAATGGGCTAGAGTATTTATAGTTGAAGCTTAAGGACTAATCTTGTAAATACTCTAAAGTGTGCAGGGACTAAAAATATAATTTCTCCATTTTTATTTTCAACAGACATTAACCAAACTTTGAAAACCATTTTTCAAAGTGTGGTGCAAAACTTTGAAAACCATTCGGCCCCCTTTGTTGAAAACTCATCCGGCGGTGCCCACCCTTTTTACTTTACAATCTCCCACTTGAAGACTGATTTTAAGCTGTCTTCACACCTCGATCAATGCAACATCATTTATGGTCTCGCCACTCTAGCATGCCAACTGAAGCTGAACACAACTTCAGTTTGTCCGTGGTCACGGTCTTTGTCAACATGTCTGCCGGATTTTGAGATCCACTAATCTTTTCAAGTTTCAAAATCCCATCTTCCAGAAGAGACCAGAAAAAATGATATCACAATTGTATGTGCTTCGTCCTGGAATGAAAAGATGTATTCTTTGCTAGATGGATAGCACTTTGACTGTCGCAATACAAGACATAGTTTTCTTGTTTCTTGCCTAACTCTTCCAAGAAACTTTGGAGCCAAACCATCCCCTTGCTGGCTTCCGTAACAGTGACATATTCTGCTTCAGTTGTGGAGAGAACAACTATCTTCTGTAGTTTAGAAACCCAACTCACTGCAGTTCCTCCTAGAGTATAGACATACCCTGTAGTGCTTCTTCTGATATCGACATTTTCGGCTAAGTCAGCATCTACATAGCATATTAGTATTGTATCTCCACCTTTGAAACAAAGTGCTTTGTTTGTGGTACCCCGCAGATATCTGAGGATCCATTTGACTGCTTCCTAGTGTACCTTGCCCAGATTATTCATGTACCTGCTAACAGCTCCCATTGCTTGAGCAATATCTAGTCTGGTACAAACCATGACATACATCAGACTTTCAATTGCTGAGGCATACGATACCTTCACCATGTGTGCACGTTCTTCCTCCATCTTTGGTGTCTGTTCTTTGGAGAGTCTAAAATGAACACCTAAAGGTGTACATACTGGTTTAACATCTTGCATGTTGAAACTGGAGAGTACTTTGTTGATATACTCAGCCTATGATAACATCAAAGTCCCCGACTTTATGTCTATCTTAATCTTCATCCCAAGAATCTGCTTTGCAGCGCCCAGACCCTTCATAGCAAACTGCTTCGACAATTTTTGCTTCAAGTTTATAATTGTAATATCCTAAACTATAGGTTAGTAACTAAATCGTAAAGTTTCAGAATTTGGTGACGAAAGTAAAAGAATGGAATAGTTCAATGATTATTTGGAAATATTACTTGAAAGATGTTAGTAATTATTAGATGAATTGAAGGGCAAAAGGGTCATTTGTAGGGAAAATAATTAAGATGGATATACATTAAACACGTGGAAGGGAAGAGGAAACAAAGTGGTTTATAGAGTTCTCTTCATCTTTCTTCTTCCTTCACGCGTGAAAACCAAGAGCTAAAGGTGAGTTTTTTGTTTTTTGAGTTTCTGGTTAAATTTAAGGTTGAGTTTTGATTAAGCTTAAGGAGAGCTTAAATTGTTTTGAAACAATAAGATGAAGAGAATAGAGGGAATTAAAGAAAAGAGAGGAATAAGTGAAATCTTGAAAGAGGGTTCTTTAATGAGGTTTAAGAGTGAATTTGACTTGTCAACAATCTAATTAACATGTATGAAGTGTTAGAATTGGATTTGTAATATGTTAAAATTTGGGTATGATTCTTGAAATTCATAAGGAGGATAGGATATGGAGGTTAAAGAAGCGATTATTGAGTAGAAATGAGTGCAAGTATGTGTATGAAAGTTAGGAATATTAAAGGAGGTGAAAGATGAAGATTTGAGCTGAAAAGAGAGTGAATTTCGTGCTCAAGATGTAATTTCTGGGTAGTGTGCATCGATGCATCTTCAATGTGTATCGATGCACACTTAAATGAATGAACATCGAATGCAATTTGTGCATCGATGCATAAGGAGTGCATCGATGCACCCCATTAAATATAAACATCGAATGTAAATTGTGTACTGATGCAGAGGTAGTGCATCGATGCACATGTAAAGGGATGCATCGATACACTGTAGAGTGTACCGATGCACTTCAATGGAAATGGAATAAATATTTATTTAAGTATAAGAAATGATAGATTATAGTATATCAATTGGATACTGATAGTATTAATACATGGTTGTGTAGACATCGATCGAAAGCAAAGTTCGGATAGGTCAGCAGAGTAAGATACGCAAGGAAAAATAAGAGCTCATGAGTGTTCATTGAGACCAGGTGAGTACATGATATTAAGTGTACGTTATGTATAGGGAATTAAGACTTGCGATGAGTTTAATTCCAATATTATGTGATCAGGGGTACTGAAGCATAAACATATAGTGATAACTGAAGCATAAACACGTAGTGATATAGTGCTAAATGTATTGTATATGAGTAAATGCATATGTTTAATTGATTGAATTTAGATTTATATGTGACCTATGTAAATGTATGTATGTATGACAATAGGTTACGTGATCCCATGAGATAAAATATATATGTGAAAGTGATATGACTTATATGTGTTTCTACTAGAATGTTACATGATATGCTATGTATGCTAAATGAGTGATGTGAATACATGTTCGTATAATAAGATAGATTAGATGTTATAATTGAATGAAGGGATTGTATGAGAAAATGTATTTGCGAAAATGTGTTGTATGATAGTGATCTATGAGATATTGATAATAAGTCATAAGATTACATGCATATGTAATATACGTTAAAAGATAAGAAATAATATGTTATATGCATATGAGAAAAAGGTATATGTGAATTATACGAAATGGGATAAGAACTATGTGATATGACCATGTGTGAAAAGGATGAATAATGTGAATTTCATGGAAAAATGCTATGTGAAAGTAAACTACGTGAATATGTGATCATATGAAATGTGATAAAGAGCTATGTGAAAGAACTATGTGATATGAATATGTGAATGTGTAATGAGGTAAAAGATAATGGCCATGTCATGTGTTATGAGAGCTATAGGTATAGTTGGCATGCCAAGATTCGAAGGTTCTACGTGGTCCTACGGGACATAGTGGTCCAACGGGACATATGTGTTCTAGTGGTCTACGGGACATATGTGTTCTACGTGGTCCTATGGGACATAATGGTCCTACGGGACAAATTCTACACACCCCTAGTGGGAATTATACGAGCTGTGGTGACAGCATAGTGCATAACCTCTATGTACTCACATACCTTAAGTTCTCAGTAGTGTGCATCGACTAACAAAAAGATAACGATAAAATGTGAGTTGTAATGAGAAATGAGTTACATGTTTTATATGATGGTATATGTGAATGTGTATATGTTACATGAAAGAATGTGTGTTATGGGTTATGGCATTTGCTATGGGATGTACATGAATATATGTTAATGTATATATATATATATATATATGAATGAATGTTAATGACTCATATGATGATGTAAGAACATGTTATAAGATATATAATATGAAAATAAGAGATCATATGAACAAGAGATAAGAGATAGAAAGGATAATCATATAAGAGTATGAGAAAATATAAATGGTGACATGCATGTGTATATAATTGTTACATGAAAAAGTATGTATATCAGTATGGCATTGTATTATATGATATGTACATGCATTTGATAATTTACATATGTATTTATATGTCTCACTAAGTCTATGACTTAGCGTGTGAGTGTTTCACACGCAGGTTCAGGAAAGCAGGAAGATAAGCTAAGAGGAGCAAGACATGTTAGTTTCTCCTTACCGAAGGTCAGATCAAAACCTAAATGAATAACATGTATTTTGTTATATATATAATCTAGTTGGCATGTAGTTAAAAGATTTGTATTAGATACGCTCTGATCAGTTTGTAGAAGCATATTCTTTATATCATAGAAAATAAATGGTTTTATTAGAAATATCAAACTGAATCTTGGGTATTTTGTAAAAGTAAATGTTTTGATAAGTCAATGTGACACCTCAGACTCGTATCCGAGTCGAGTACGGGTTGGGGGTGTTACAATAATCTCTTGCATGTCTGAGCCTGCAACAAGCATGTCATCAACATACAACAATAAAATAATGAAGCTGTTGTCGAACCTCTTGATGTAGCAACAATGATCTGCTTGGCATCTGGTAAAACCACTGCTACTCATGAAACTATTGAACTTCTTGTACCACTGTCTAGGAGCTTGTTTAAACCATACAAGCTCTTTTTCAACCTGTATACCAGGTTTTTCTTTCCTGCCTCTATGAAGCCTTCTGGCTGCCTCATAAAGATTTCTTCCTCCAAATCACCATGAAGGAAAGCTGTCTTTACAATTAACTGCTCAAGATGTAAATTCTCTGCAGCTACAATTTTCAATACCAGTCTGATTGTAGACAATTTCATGACTGGAGAGAAAATTTCATTATAGTCAATACCTTCTTTTTGCTGAAAATCTTTGACAACCAATCTTGCTTTGTAGCGTTTGCTCCCATCGTGCTCTTCTTTGATCCTGTAAATCCACTTATTATGGAGCACTTTCTTGCCTGGTGGTAATTCAGCTAATTCCCACGTCTGATTTGACATAAGTGAGTTCATCTCATCTTTCATGGAAGACTCCCACTTGACTGAATCCTCCACCTCCATTGCTTCATCATAGCACTCTGGTTCACCATTGTCAGTCAGCAACAAATAGTGCAAAGAAGGCGAATAACGCTGGGTTGGTTTAGGAATTCTGGAGGAGAGTCTTAGTTCTGGTGTGTCTGGTTCTTCTTGAACTGCTTCAGGACTGATCTGAACATCATTTCCAGAAATCTCCTCAAACTCAACAAATTCCTTTGTTTCAGTTTCGGTGTTGGAGCTACTTGATTCTATGGTTGACCTATCTTTGTACATCACATTCTCATTGAAAATGACATCTCTACTTCTGATGATCTTCCGATTTTCATAGTCCCAAAATCGGTAACCGAACTCATTACCATCATAACCAACAAAGACACATTTGTTGGACTTGGCGTCAAGTTTACTTATTTCAGCAGAATTAATGTGTACATAAGAAATACAACCAAACACTCTTAAGTGTAAAGGTTTATTTCTTTCATGCTCCAAGTTTCCTCTGATATTCCATCATCTAAAAGAACTGAGGGACCATGGTTGATCAGGTAAGTTGCAGTGTTGATAGCTTCAACCTATATCAATTTGGGCAATCCGGCATGTATCCTCATGCTTCTGGCACGTTCATTCAGATTTCTGTTCGTGCGCTCTGCTACGCCATTTTACTACGGTGTCATGGGAACTATTGTCTCCATCTTGATTCAATTGATTGCGCATAAATCTATGAATCTACTATTTATGTACTCTCTTCCATTATCAGACCTCAACCGCTTGACTTTCAAACTAGTCTCATTTTCCACCATGGCCTTCCATTTTATGAAGGTATCAAAGACTTCTGATTTTTTCTTCAGAAAATAAACCCACACCTTCCTTGTAGAATCATCGATGAATGTGACATAATATAGTGAGCCTACAAGAGATTGAACTGGAGATGGTCCCCATACATCAGTATGAACCAACTCTAACTTTTTTTCCTTGGGTGTCTTGTCAATCTTTGTAAAACTAACTTTCTTTTGTTTGCCAAAGATACAATCCTCGCATAGTCTGACGTCTACACTCTTTAGATCCGACAGTTTCCCTTTTGAAAAAAGTTTCTTCATCCCTTTCTCGCTCATATGGCCAAGCCTTTGGTGCCATAGGTTTGATTTTCCATCAGCATCTGCTACTGCAATAATATTCTCTAAATTTGAGGTTACATAGAGAGTACCAGTCTTCTTACCACGAGCAATGACGAGTGCTCATTTGTTAATCTTCCATTCACAGCCTGAAAAGGTTGTATTATATCCTTCTCCATCAAGCTATCCTACAGAAATCGAATTTCTTTTGAGGTCAGGAATATGTCTCACTCCTGTCAGCTTCCAGGTGGTCTGGTTTGGCAACTTTAATCGGATGTCTCCTTTTCCGACGATCTTCAAGGTTTTATCATCAGCTAGATGAACCTTCCCAAAATCACCACTGACATAGTTCTCCATGATTTCTTGGCATGGGGTAGAGTGGAAAGATGCCCTTGAATCCAAGATCCATGATTCAATCGGACTGTTGACGCTTAGAATCATGACATCACCTGTCTCTTCTGTCATGTTGGCAGATTCCTGTGCACCGGTATCGTTCTTCAGTGCTCGACAATCTCTTTTAAAGTGACCCTTCTTGCCATAATTTTAACAGGTAAAATCTTTCTTTCCCGTTCTTGATTTTCCCGTTCTGGATTTCGATCTGCCATGATTTGAATTTCTTTATGAAGTTCTCCATTTGGACTCCGTGTGCAAGGCTGAGGAGCTTGATGCTTCACCTGATTCTCTCTGTCGAATTTTTTCACTCAATACCAGATCCTGAACATCTTCGAATTTCAATTTATTGTTTCCTGACGAGCTGCTGACTACTGTAACAGTTGCATTCCAACTGTCTGGTAGAGATGATAAGATAATTAAAGCTCGAACTTCATCATCGAATTCAATTTCCACAGAACTCAACTGGGTTGTGATTGTGTTGAGTTCATTTAGGTGTTGAGCCACTAATGCCCCTTCCGCCATTCGCAAATTGAATAATCGCCTCATCAAGTGAACTTTGTTTGAGGCCGATGACTTCTCATACATATTGGAGAGAGCCGCCATAAGACCCGCCATGGTCTTTTCCTTTGCTATGTTGAAAGCAACATTGCGGGATAACGTCAATTGGATAACTCCGAGGGCTTGTCTGTCGAGAAGAGCCCAATCTTCATTCTTCATGCCCTCTGGTTGCTTTCCTGAGGGAGATTGATATGGATTTTTCTGGTACATAAAATCTTCAATCTGCATATTCCAAAAGCCAAAGTTTGCACCATCGAACTTCTCAATTTTCACATTCTCTTCGTTTTCAGCCATTGCTCCCACTCGAATCTGGCTTATTTGGATCGTTTCTGACAATTTTTGCGAGTATTAGAACACCTCCGTCAACAAACTCGTATCGCCGACAATTTTTTTTACTATTCACAAAATTCACTATTCATGTGAATAGTAATGAATAGTAACCTCACAAAAACCGAAAAGAATTCACAACCAAAAGTTTTGATACCAGTTGTTGGGAAATAAACCGATTACGAGTAATTTCCCTATAACCAGATTAGTGAGAACGCGAAATAAAAACGAAAAAATAATACTCGAAATTGATAACGGAGTTTAGCCAATTATGTCTACGTTTCCGGACTGTTACAAATCTTTTACTAAGAGAGAAAATATATAGGTGTTTACAAAACACTCAATACTCACAAGAAAACTCTCTAGTATTAGGAGAAAAAAATGATTTTTGGGATGATTTTGAAGCTAAATGGGCTAGAGTATTTATAGTTGAAGTTTAAGGACTAATCTTATAAATACTCTAAATTTTATAGGGACTAAAAATATAATTTCTCCATTTTTATTTTCAACAGACATTAACCAAACTTTGAAAATCATTTTTCAAAGTGTGATGCCAAACTTTGAAAACCAATCGGCCCCCTTTGTTGAAAACTCATCCGGCGGTGCCCACCCTTTTTACTTTACATACGATCTATCCATGGTCAAATTTCAGAACCATAGGTGATTCTAGGAGACTTTAACGCTACTTTGCTACTTGAAGATTGTAAGGATTGCACAAGTTCAAGCAAACCGGAAATGGGTTTTCTATGTTTTTTTCTTTGATTGTGGCCTTAAAGATCTTGGTTTTCAAGGACCAACATTTACTTGGTATAAAGGTCCTTGTTATATTCGCCTTGATCGCTGCTTGTGTAATGATCTTTGGTTTGAGACTTTCCCCCAAACGTCTGTTTTCCATCTCCTTTGCATGAAATCCGATCATCGCCTTATTATACTCTCTCTCAATGGCACTAATTATACTCCGACCAGCTCCTCTTTTAAGTACATGACTAGTTGAATGCTTCACCTTGACATCGCTCGTTTGGTTAGTGATGCTTAGAACCGTCTCTAGATTTACTTGACAATATTGGTTTTTTTCTCTTCGGTAGCGAAACTTTGGAATGTGGATGTTTTTAGTGCTTTCGGTAAAAGGGAAAAAAATCTCATGGCACAGCTCTCGGGGTCAACGCCGCCTTGACATTCGATGAACTCCAAACATGATCAAACTTGAAATCCGTCTTCAACAATAGCTTGAGGCCCTTCTCAACCAAGAAGAACTCGTTTGGAAACACTAAAATTTTTCATTCCATGGCCATGGGAAATTGCTGACATACTACGGTCACTATGCCCAAAGACACCTTGGGGGAGTGGTGTCACGATGATTCAACATTGCATGATTGTGGTATGGATTTTTTTTTTCAGACATCTCTTTGCCTGTATTGAGTCGGCTACTCCTTCATTCCCAATTAGACACAACTGTCCAATCATTCCTGCTTATGAAATGGATATTTTAGATGCTATCCCGACCATCGATGAAATCAAGGGAGCTTTAAATGTCATGTCTCCTCTTAAAGCTCCAGGGATTGATGGTTTACACGCTCATTTCTTTCAAAAGAATTGGGAAATTGTTGGGTCTTGTGTTTGTTCCATGATACAAGACCTCTTTAATGGGGGTAACTTAAATCTTGAGTTGAATAAGACAACTATTGTTCTTATTACCAAGATCAACAATTTGGAGACTTCTGTCGACTTTCGACCTATAAGTTTATGCTCACTGTTATACAAACTTATTACCAAAACCATAGTCTGATGTCTTCAATATGTCATTACGACCCTTATTGGCTTGGTTCAAACTAGCTTCATTAAAGGTTGATGAAACTCTGAAAATGTTATCATTAATTACGAAATTATCCATGCCATGCACTCCAAAAAAAAAGGCAAATTCGGATGGATGGCCGTCAAATTTGATCTCACTATAGCCTTCGATCACTAAAGCCATCAAATATGGACTCCCTTATGTCGCTTAGTGAGTATCTAATGTATTGGTTACAGCCTCACCCATTTTCTAAAAAGAAAACTTAAAATTTAGTGTAAAAAATTGTGTGACCAAGGCTTTGTACGACTTAGTGCATTGTCTTGGAATGCTTTGACTTTGTTTGTTAGGAAGGAAAGGAATCTAGAGACTTTGCATTGATCATCAACAAGTGGAATGATAATAAAGAACGAGTTCATAATTTTGAAGATCAATGGTATTATCGATTAATGAAAAGTACATATGTATCTACCAAGATCAATCTTTGTTTCAGTTATTATCAGATGAAAGATAAAGATTTTGATGTTTCGAAACTTGTGTTCAGTATTTGTTAGACATACTTTGGATTCCTGGTTATAACTCAAACATAATAAATAATATTCAACTACCTATCAGATGTTTCAACCCTATTTGATATCCTAAAAACAATAGAAAAACTTTGACCATCCTAAATTAAGTTTGATTAATGCTTCGATATTCACTCAACCCAAATCGGGAGAGGATTTCTCGATGTTCAGTGATGTAGCATACAATGTAATTTATTGTGTTTTGATGCAAGAAAGGAAGTTGTAATATGTATTTTGACAACATAAATCATAGGATTGAGCTAACCAACTTGTGATCTATGATTTGCAATAGCATGAAATAATCAACGAATCTTAGCTCTTTGATTATAGGTTTAACGCCATCCTTGATCAGATTGGTATTGGCCCTAATTTAGATTTCTCAGTTAAATTCGAAGGAATTCTTTATTTCCGAGATAGAATATGTGTGTTTAACATCTCTAAATTGAAATATGAGATTCTCTTATTCATGATCAAGGTTAAGCACATCCCAGTTGATGCTTTTATGTGATGCGCTCAGTCGTAAACTATCCTCATGCTTTGAAAATTATAAGTGCCTGTCTTCTGATTCAAAAGTGTGGAGGCCCTTTCATTGAAATTTGTTATATTATAACCCAAATTATAATTGGTAGTTATATTGGATTTCATTGTAATTCTAGTGTCGAAGATTACTTGGTAATTGAGTTTATTTAATAAATAAATACTTATTTTAGGCTAAAATTCCTATGGAATAAGAATTCTTAGTGATCAAGTATTTGAGACTATGAATATAAAATATTTTAGCCTTTAAAATTAAGGAAGAGATAATTATTTTGAAGATATTTAATCTTTTTGAGATCTCTATAAATTTTGGGATTTATGCTGCAAAAATGATTTTGTAGGAATATTTGTATCATTCGTGATCTTTACATCTACAATGGATTATTGTTCTTGTAACCTATGGAAGTAGGCAAGATTGAATCACGTTAAATCTTGTCTCTTGTGTATGTCTTATTTTATATTCATATGGCTTTGGTTATTTGACTTTGAATTCTTTGGAGTTAAGGACTCATGTTTTCTCGAAATCAAATGTGTATTTTATAACTCTGACTTAAAGTTTGACATTCTTCGACAAGTTCATTGTTGTTCATTATCATTCCATCCTAGATCGGTAATGTCTAAATAATTATTTCATTAAAAAAGTTTAAATAATAATTACACATTTGATAATAAATAATAAGAAAAATGTTTTATTAATTATTATTAATTTTCTAATAAATAATAAGAAAAAAATAAATTATTAATAATTATTAAGATGATGAAAAGATGAATCTTTGGAGTTTCGTATTTTGTTAAGTATGATTGTTGATGTTTTAGCAATTTCAATAGCAACAATAACTTATGAGGCGGAGTGTAGTGCAGGGAGTCACGTGATTGATTCTTATAAAATTTCATTATTTTTTTATATCATGCAAATGTTGATTTATAGTGGATATTGGTGTGAATCTCTCTATGATGTGAAGAAAAAAAACAAAGTAAAACTATTTAAGATTAAGTATACTAATTTAGTTTTATATTATTTATTACAAAATATGAATATTTATTTTAGTTGGATATTAATCTCGTACTTCTTCTTGCGTCCCCATAAAAAAACGTCGCCTTACAAGATTTACATCCATCTCCCATACTGCCAAAAAGAATCTAAAGAAACAAAACCCACCTCAAGAACCTCCAAAACCAAAAGATTTGAGGGGCCAATCTTTTCTTTTAATAAGTTTTATTTAAGGATAATGTTTTCTCTTATATCATGTTCATTTCTTGCTTCTTATCTTAGTATATATAGCCCATCATCAACTCTCTTTTTTTCACATTCTCTTTCAAAGTTTGCATGAGATATTAATTGGAGTGATATTAGAATAATGGAGTTGGAACGTTTCTCTCTAAATGTCCAAGGTTCTTCTTCATCTTTTATTCTTTTTTTAATAATAGAGTTGGAATGTTTTCACTTATATATTCTTCTTTTCTTTCTTCTCTTTCAAAGTTTGCATATGATATTAATGGAAGATACATATCTTTCTCATCTTTTTGTTGGCTAACAATGAGGCGTTGTTGTTCATCAAATTCAATACGTATCTTTCTCATCTTTTATTGCCTATGATTCCATTTTAGCCTTCAAATCATTGAAACTACTCTTGGGATCCAAAAGGGAATTCTGCAACCTATCTATCAGCCTATTCACAACAATCCACTTTTTCTCCAAGAAACTCCTCAAGAAAGTCCATTGAGTATCCTTGTTCATTTCCACAAGGTTTTCTTGAGAGTGAAAATCCTGAGTAGATTAAGATGTGATTGATTTAGGAGTGCTCTGAAGGAGGCTGATAGATGGGTTGCAAAATTTCCTTTGAGATATCAAGAGTAGTTTCAATGATTTCAGGGATAAAACAGAATCAACCAACTGCAAAAAGATCCAAAGGAGAACGAAGAAGCTTGAAGAGGAAATTGAACCAACTGCAACCCACTTGAAAGATCCATAGGTTTGGTGACCAAAAAAGAAAAGAAATAATAGATTAGTGATTACTAGTGTAGTTTATCCTATATTATTTTTATGAATATCACCGAGTGCAATTAGATTTATGTTATTAGGCCATTTCTATTGTGCTGCACCAGTGATTAGGTTGTCAGGTTTATGCTCTTAAACTGATCATTAGCATCCTTGTTTTGTATAAATTGCCCTAGTCCTTATTTAGGATATTATGGGGTTTATTAATAAAATATTAGAAGAGTGTCGCCTCTCTTTCTGCACTAATGGTGATTCCTAACATGGTATTATTCGTCATCGATCTTGCTGAAGGTGTTGTTGGTGTGCTTCTGTTAATTTTTTTTAATTATTTACTTGTATCATGATTTCGTATATGTGTTGAGCATGTTTTCCGGTTTGCCTTAATCGATATATAATTGTTATTGTTTAAAACAAATATGACTTTGCTATGTTTTAAGAACTAACTTGTTTTTTTTTTCCAACAATGTTTCTTTTCATTTATATAAAGTTGGAAATAACCACTAAATATCACATTAATTACAATATTTTTATAAAGGATTTTAACTAATAACATTGCACGAGTTTAGTTAATTTAAAGATGTTCACCATCGTTGTTATTATTATTATTATTTTGCACAGCAATAGATAATATCATTAATAACATTGACAACGTCCATTAAACAGTTCAGGCAAAAACAACCCAGGCCTAAGGACTACAACACAGCCAATTATCATAATAGAAATACACCCAGGATAATAGCAGAAGCACGAACGAGAATAGAGACTTGCAAACAGGGTAATAATAAATTATTTTGCAAAAGATGTTAGGTTATGTCTACCTTATTTTTCACTTGCTATATTTTCTTTATATTTCTTTTGGGATTAAGGAATTATTTTGACACGAAAACAATGTGTATCAATAATATAAACTTGATCATTGTTTATCGATAAAGATGTTGAACAATCTTTTATGTGGCAGGGAATGTCAATTGTAACTGTGGCCTTAGAAAAGTTTTCCTTTACTATTACAACATTTACAAATGTATGAGTTCGAGTTTACTTAAACGCGTTATATCTTTCGATTTAATTTGCGTTTAAGTCCTAGCAACAGCCTTTCTACATGACATAGGTTCCGGAGATATACTCATCTTCAGCAACAGAAGATAATCCAAACAAACAAAAATATGAAGTACTAACATATCATGAGGAACCAACATCACATGGTTCGGCAGTTGGTTCGGTTTGTTCAAGTATTGAGAGGCCAGCTTCTGTGGAACGGTCAGATCATATCATGAGGAACAGTCGGCTCTCGGGCCACAAGGACGAGCTAAGTGAGTAGGTGTTTATGGTGCAACCTCCGAGTTTTGAACAAGGTTCCCCTGACGGTTCAAAGCTGGTTTGCAAACTTGAGAAGACATTGTATGGCCTCAAACATGGAAAACTTCAAGCGTTTTTGTTTGAGATTGGCTTCAACGGTACACAAGCAAATACCTCCTTATTTATCCGTCGTACATGTGGGTCATTTGGTTTGTGTATTGGTGTATGTTGACGATATTATTGTGATGGGGAGGTTGAAGAAGTGGTGTGTGTCTTGGTAATCCACTTGTTGATGCGCATGCTTATCGGAGTGTTATAAGTGCACTTTTTATCTTAGTCATATTCGACCAGACATCTCAATTAGTGCCAATTGCGTTGCTCAGTAGATGCATCAACCATGTGAACTTCATTAGTTAGTGGTGAAGGGTATTTTTTGATACTTGAGTGGTACTCTTGATCTTAGACTCATTTTTTGAGCGATCGGCAACAATCGGAAAATGGAAACCTTTGTTGATGGTAATTGGGCCATCACGGTCGATGATAAGTAATGTCTGTCTGGGTTTTGTGTTTACCTTGACGAAAATCAATATCATGGAACTCCAAACTATAAAAATTTGTCTCTCGGTCAACTATTGAGGTTGAATATCATGGAATAGTTGATGTAGTTTATGAGGTTGTGTGGCTTCAATCGTTGTTGAATGATATGGGAGTTTCCCAATCAGGTACATCGGTAATATGGAGCGACAATATAAGTATTACAACAATGAGTGCAAACTCGATGTTTCATGCTAGATCAAAGAATGTGGGGCACCCAGCAAACACGACTCATAATCAAAGTTATAAGTGAAGTACACTTTGATTATCATCCACCCATTCTTACCAGAATTTTACCGTGTTGAATGTAGGGTAAATTACATATTTAGTATTTCAATTATCAATTTTTCCGTTTTGGTCACCCTAGTATTTTTTTTATTTCAAAATCATACCTAATGTTGTGTTTTGGTTTCATATTGGTCACCCATCATTAAAAACTTAACGGTGATGTTGATGTGTCACCATAAGATAATGTCACATCATCATTAAAAATTTAAAAATGCCACATCAGTAATTCTGTTAGTTCTTAATGATAGATGACTAAAATGAAACTAAAACGTAACATTAAATACGATTTTGAAAAGAATAATAGTTTGATGACTGATGTTGGTTTCTCAACTTCATGCATCTACACATCTCATACTTCATGTGGAGATTAACTCGTTTTTTTAATGAAAGTGTTGTCACTTGCCCAGTTTATTGATCTGCTGATATTCTATACTCGTTGTGGATGTGTAGCAATTTGTTTGTCCATGAGGGGAGATTGACAACAGGTTTGCACTTGATTTGATAAGCCCTTGAACTACAATGAGAATATGTTGCGGTTCATGCGGATTAGATCCAGGCTTTTTCTTCATCGAGACCATCTGGATGGTGCAAACAGCTATCCTCGACCATCAAGAAAAATGTGGATGGAGGTACCTCTCACATAGGAGGTTTAGACGTGGGTATTATTGCACGAGATGATTGATGAGTGTTCTAAATCAATAATATTTGCTTGTTAAATCTTCGATTTTATGGATTTATTGCTGCTGATTTGGTTGTGTTATGCTGTTTTTCGTGCAGGATCTTATTTTCCAGGATTAGCAGTAAAAAGGGCACATTATGTATTTTTTATTATTTGGTCACAGCTGGAGACATGGGCACGACTCTGAGCATGAAATGGTCTGACATGACAGTTTCTAGAAAGTCAAGTCAGTAGCAGTTTTCTAGAAGATCTAGTGAGCGCCTTCTGGAATGTGGATGGCCAGAGATATCTTAGGAGAAATTATTTTTAAATTTTAAAGTTTGAATTTAGAAAACATTTGGAATTATCTTTAGGATTATTTTTATTTTAATTTCTATGTTTATCTCTAGGGTTTTAGAGGCTATAAATATCCTCCTGGGGTAAGCCTAAACAGACAGCTCATAATTTACTCTTCTTCTTATTTCTAGTTTTATAAAGTTCTCTCTTTTATTTTATTTTCAAGTTTTCATTTTATTTTATCTTAAGTTTTATTTTTAAACATGTTAAGTATGACTTTTGTTATGCTTAGCTAATTTTTTGATAAGCCGAGAGCTTAAACAATGACTCAATTCCAATGTGAGAATTGAAAAGCACTTGAATAACTTCGGAATATCTCTCTTAATCCCTGAGCTTATTTTCAAAATAAAATAAATTTCAAATTCAAAGATTGACTTTGGTCAAGATGTTGTTGCGATTAAATGTGAGGGAGGAAGGATCGGCTTATTGAAAGCACATTCGACTTCCTGGGAACACACTTGGCAAGATTGCCTTGCCAAGAGGGAATTGAGATCGAAATTAGTAGTTATTGAAACAACAATCCAAATCAGTCTTCACGAACTTAAATGGTTATTGATCTACAACAATTGATGTTGATCAAGTCAATTTTCGAAGCCAGAATAAAATATTGCCTTGGGTAATTGGTATAAAAAGAAGAGTCACGAGGATTTCCCTTGTAGACAAAGTAACTGACGTGAATCTCGAAGAGAAAATCTAATTCGATGATCCGAAGGAAATTGAGTCAAAGCAAGGCTTGAGGCTATTTTTACCTTATTCATTTTCAACTTTACATTCTTTATTTTCACTTTAAATCACTTTTTATTATTTAATCATTTTTACCAAACCCTTTTTTATCTACTACTTATCGCATGGTTTAAGCAATTCGAACAGAAAATTAGGAATTTTCTAAGTCCCTGAGGATCAACCCTTACTTCTCTTTACTACATATTTCTTATATTTTATTGGGAATAAGGAATTTATTTTGACATCAAAACGACAGTTGTCAAATTGGCGTCGTTTTCGGGGACTTCTTTAAATTTACTAATTTTTATTTTCTTTTAATTTATGACCATGACAAACCCGGGCGAATTAGTGGCGTACGACCCGAAAATCGAAGCTAGAGCTCAGAGATTTCACGCATATACACTTTGAGAAAGAAGGAGACAACAATCAGATCCAGAGTTGAGTTAAGAATGAAATTCAGGCGAATCCACTAATACCGAATCAAATCCGATGGTCGATCCCACTATCAGAAAGTTAGCCGCAACTCCTACTTAACAAGAACCTTTGTGCATTGATTTTTCCAAGGCAAAACTCCACACAAATTAAAAATTGGTATTATTCATCTCCTCCCTACCTTTTGCGAATTACCAAACGAGTATCCGCATAAACATCTTACGAAATTTCACATGGTCTGCTCCAGCATGAGACCACAGGGAGTAACTAAAGACCAAATCAAACTTAGAGATTTTCTTCTTTCCTTAGCCAATTTGGTTGCAGAATGGTTATTTTATTTACCCCAAAATTCTATTACCACATGGGCTCAAATGACTGGCCTTTTTCTTGACAAGATTTTCCCTGTGGTTAAAGAAAGTGAGTTACGAAGAAGAATACTTAGAATCAAACAACTTGATGAAGAGTCACTCTACGACTAATGAGAGAGATTTAAAAAGTTAAGTGCTAGTTGCCCACAGTATGGGTTAACCGAACAAACACTCCTTCAATACTTTTATGAAGGATTAATTCCCATGGAAATGAAAATGATTAATGCTACCAGAGAAGGAGCTTTGGTTGAACATGACTCTTATTGAGGCTAAGGATTTAATTTCCACCATTTCCATAAATTCTCAACAGTTCCACCCAACCAATAAACCTGCTCGAAGGATTCATGAGATAAGTTCATCTTCCTTAAAAAGTAAGATAGATAAATTAACTGAAGTAGTCAACTCTTTTGTTCCGGGAAAGATAGGACCCAACAGATTATGTGGAATATGTGTATTATATGATCATCCAACAGACGACTGTCCACTGATTCAAGATGACACATCAGCTCAAGTTAATGTTGTACTTTCCAAGACCCTCCCAGAGGGCTTATAATCCCTACAATAATACTTACAACCTAGGATGTATGGAGAGATCACCCAAATTTTAGTTATGCTCAAAACTCAAGGCTGAATCAAGCTTATCAACCGAGGCCACCTCTACCACCCCAACAACCACAGAAGTCATCATTATAATCAATCGTCGAGAGGTTGGCTCTTTCCCAAGAAAAGTTCCAGATTCGTACTAAAGCCCACTTCCAAGAGATGAACAAGTAGATAAGTCAACTAGCTTAGACCGTAGGACGTTTCGAATCACAAGGTAAACTTTAATCTCAAATCAAGGTAAATCCAATGGAGAATGTCAGTGCCATCACTCTTCGGAGTGGTACAGTTGTCACGCCACCTGTTCCAAAAGATGAAGTAATCCAAAAAAAGGAAAGAAGACTATTGAATCAGGATCCCATAAGAAGAGTGACGAAGTACAAATGGATCCAATGCCATCTCCCTATGACGTGCCATCGCCTTTTCCACCAAGGTTAGTAAAAATAGATCAAGGAGATGAGGAAAATGAAATACTAGACGTATTTCTAAAGGTGGAAATCAATATACCTCTCCTTGAGGTTATCCGAAAGGTTTCAAGATATGCTCAATTTTTTAAAGACCTTTGCACAACAAAGAGAAAACTTACCGAAAACGAGAAGGTAAATCTAATAGAGTATGTCTGAGTTGTATTCCAACAAAAAGTTGCCACCAAAACTGAAAGACCAATGTATGTTCGCAATACTCTGTAAAATTGGTAAGTTGGAATAAAATGAGCCATGTGTGATCTTGGTGCCTCTATTAATGTAATGTCTCTCTCTGTTTATGATATGATTACTAACGAGCCCTTGAAGGATACAAAAATATCAATTCAGCTTGATGACAGATTTGTCATTTACCCGGAAGGACTCTTGGAGAATGTGCTGGTGGAGGTAAACGACTTAAAATTTCCCACTGACTTTTATATAATTGACTTGGAGAATGATCGCACTAGAACTTCTTCTGATACTCTATTAGGGCATCTTTTCCTAAGTACTACACACACAAAGATTGACGTAAGAAGCGGGATTTTGACCATGAAGTTTGATGGTGAGATAGTTAAATTTGATGTGTATAAGGCAATGAGACACCCAGACAAAGTGGCAAACATAAATTATGTTGGTATTATTGATCCTTCAGAAAATCAGTTTGTAGAAACTAATGTATCCTTTGATCTATGCAGGGAGTTAGAAGACTACAATGAGGAAATCAGGGGTTGGAATATTTATTTTCTGATTTACGTTTGATTCTTTCTAAGTCTAAAGTTCTGCCTTTTGTTTTGCAGGCACCTGAGCTAGAACTGAAACAAATGCCAAAACACTTAAAGAATGACTTTTTAGGAGAAAATGCTACTTCACCAGTTATTATTTTGGATAAGCTTCCAAAGCTAAAAAAGATCCGAAGAAAAATTTGTGAGAATGACAATTTCTATAATGAGAAAATAAAAAAAAAATTATACGATAGTAGAATTTCTCATAAGGAAACTCTTAACTGGAAAAAACTATAAAGTGGATGAAGTGTTTCTCTTAGAACATGTAGTCTAAACCAGGTCATCGAGCTAACGACGTTAAATGAAAGCGCTTCGTGGGAGAAAACACATTGTTTTTAATTTTGTTGCATTTATATTCTTATTTTATTTCAGCTAAGCGAATTTCGTTTAATTTTTTATTTTATTTTCAGGAACCAAATGTTTATGAATCAAGCTTAAACGATGAAGGTTCGCGTAAATTATATTCAAACAATGCAAAAATAGGACCCAGGAGCAGTAAAAATCACACAAAGCATTGGAAAAATCTATTCCAAAGCCATTCGCACCGTTTCGTTAAAGACGACGCACATTAGCATTCCCCTTGAAGGTCGGCGCATGTTAACCGAGTCCAAATCACCTTTTCCCCCTTTTATGAAACATATCTGCAGCCACTCCTTTCACTCTATCTCTTCCCCTTCTTATTTATCTTTGATTGTGAGCCCCACCTATCATATTTCTCCCTATTTCTTTTAAATTTTAAACCCAATTTCACTTAAGTTAAAACACCCTTCGCCTTTAAAAATTCAACCCCTTCGTTATTTTCTTCCATAAACTGTAACCCCTACCCAAAAAGTCATTCGACGTGTCTTCCTCTCCACTAAGCTCACCGTCTCTGGCCTTATTCCTCCGTTTCGTTCGTGCCACCGTCCTTGTACTAGTCTGCTTCTATTCGCAATGGTTCGTACAAAGAACCAACAAAACTCTCGTACCGTAACACTAGGTATTCGCACCCAACGCTTCTTTCTGCCCCTGATTGAGCACTGTCTGCCGCTCATCTCCATTGTGCTCTTCATCACCGTCCTTCCAGTCCATGCCAGTTGTGGTCTCCTCTTCCTCTTGGCCATGTCCATCGTATTTTCTGTCGTATTCAATGCATTCGGTGGCATCGAACAATACTCCAGAGGTAAATTCTGATCCTATTTTCGTTCAACCGTTACTAATATACTACCCGATTTATGGTTTTACAAAAGATTTTGATGTTAGTTTTTCACCCCCGGAACCATCTCCTGCAACCTCTAGTTCACAACATCAACCTGGGTAACCCACTTCATCGACCCATTCCTCTAGCCCAGGTGATTTCCCTGCTCTTGGAAGTCCATCGTCTGCCCATGAGAATCTCGAACGCAATCGATGGGGTCGATCATATGCTATCCCTGTCGAAAAGACTTTGGAAGGCTACTTACAGTTCATTAATGAGGAGTTGGTATGCTTTGAGTCGGTAATACATTGTCCGTTTCGTGTAGGTAAATATATTCCGACTCGAACCTTAGAAACTTTGAACTTATGTGAATCTGTCCATGCTTACTTTTCTTCCATTGGTTGGACGTTAAATCTGATGATTAATTGTGGCACGTTTTATGAACCTGTATTTGAATTTTATGCCACTTTTACCTTTTTTAAAAATCATTTTATTAATGTTAACTCTCCTGACGTCGTTCCATTTCAATTATGAGAAAATCATTTTTCCATGTCTATTTCTGAATTTAATCTTGCTATGGGGTTCATGATGAATGTCACAAATCATGCGTATCTGACTGCTCTGCTTGAGATTTCGCAGGATTTCAATGTCGATATGGCTTACGAGACATTCACCAGCTTAGCTGGCCATACGTTCAACGCTCGCTTGACTCGAGCTCATCTTATACACGACCCGACCTTACGTTACATACATCGTTTCCTCTCCTACAATTACTTCAGCCGAAATGACTCATCTTCCTCCTTGAGCCAAGTTGATTTTTTCTTTTTATGGTGTATATCAGTCGGCTAGCGCGTTAACTTAGGTTTTTGGTTTGCTCGGCCTTTTGAGATCGTTATTCGGTCTAATCACCCCCTTATCCTTGGCTCTTATATTACTCATTTAGCTTCTCGCATTGTTAATTTTGATGTTACCATGTTTACTTATGTTTTTTATACAGATGCCTTGGATTAGCGATGTTTGGACTCGATGGGCTTACTTTCTAAAACCCCGAGTGCACCATACTTTGTTCCACATTGTGTCCTTACTCCTCGTCGCGAGAAAGTTTTTGTTCGTCGCAATACGCCACAACCGCCACCTGCAACACCTTACCCGGACATACAAACGCAAATGAATGAATTTCACAATCGTCTCCACACCATTGAGATGAATATTACTAAAATTCTTTCATATCTTCGTCCAAAGCCTTCCATCGTGGCCGTGGTTGTGGTCGTGGTTGATAATAAATTCGGGGAGTTATATATTCCTTCTCTTGTACTTTAATTTTATGTTTTGGGATAAAACGCTTTAAGTGAGGGGGAGTAGAGTGTACGTTGAATTTTCCTTTTCTTATCTCTATGTTCTGATGCTAGTATGTGTTATGATTGGATTTGCGGACAATTTCATTGAATTCCTTTGTATTGTTGAATATTTTTTATGCCATGCTGGTTTGGGAATGCATAATTATTTAGGTTAAGATATTCTTGATAGAGGATAGTATGAATTGTGATCAAGTTTGATTTATTATGATATTCCATGATTTTATTAGTTGAAATGTGTTTAGCTCAATGCATGAAAACAGTTTGGTAAGATTTGAGCCTTTATGAGCATATCATTTTGCTCTCATTTTGTTGAATTGAGTGTATTGAATTTGACATTGGTATTCTAGAACATACATTTTAAATATTGTTGAGATTACACATGAACATGATACTTAAAAATGATTTGGGCATCTTAGGATTAACCACTTCGTTTTCCCCACTAAATTGCCTACTCATGCATTTTCCCTAGTTAACCACTCTTGAGCCTATTTCCATTCTTTGTTTTCACCATATTCATAAACCCGAGCCTTTTTATTTTATTCCTCTTTTCTACCATTTTCAGGACAAGTGAACAATTTATCTGGTGTATGCTCTATGAACAGAAGAATATTTTGTATGGTGTGATGTACAAAAGAGAAAAAAAGGTTATTCTTTCATTTTTTTTCGAAAAAAGAGACAAAAAATAGTTTGAAAAGAAAAAAAAGAATAAAATAGCAAACAGAAAGAGACATGAGAAAAAATGGAAAAACAAAGCAACAACACAAGTGCGAGAAAATCAAATTCAATTTGAAAGGAAAGGTGTTGTTTGATGGTATTGTGTCTTT
The DNA here is from genome assembly GCF_006381635.1 of Hibiscus syriacus. Classification (NCBI taxonomy): domain Eukaryota; kingdom Viridiplantae; phylum Streptophyta; class Magnoliopsida; order Malvales; family Malvaceae; genus Hibiscus; species Hibiscus syriacus. The sequence goes on from NW_024063094.1 coordinate 248,724, forward strand.
TATCTTACTGTACTTAGTCGATTAATGGATTATTACTTATTTCTAGTTTTATAAAGTTCTCTCTTTTCTTTTATTTTCAAGTTTTCAGTTTTATTTTATTTTTAAACATGCTAAGTATGACATTTGTCATGCTTAGCTAATTTTCTCATAAGCCGAGAGCTTAAGTGATGACTCAGTTACAACATCAGAACTGAAAAGCACTTGAATAATTTTGGAATATCTCTCTCAATTTCTATGCTTATTTTCAAAATCAAAACAGTTTTCAAATTCAAAGATTGACTTTGGTCAAGATGTTGTTGCGATTAAATGTGTGGGAGGAATGATCGTCTTATTGAAAGCACATTCGACTTCCTGGGAACACACTTGACAATATTGCCTTGCCAAGAGGGAATTGAGATCAAAATTAGTAGTTATTGAAACAACAATTCAAGTAGGTCTTCACGAACTTAAACGGTTATTGATCTATGACAATTGATGTTGATCAGGTCAATTTTCGAAGCCGAAATCAAAGATTGCCTTGGGTATTCGGTATACAAAGAGTAACGAGGATTGCCCTTGTAGACAAAGTAACCGACGTGAATCCCGAAGAGAAAATCTAATTCGATGATCCGAAGGAAATTGAGTCAAAGCAAGGTTTAAGGTTGTTTTTACCATATTCATTTTCAACTTTATTTTCTTTATTTTCAGTTTAAATCGATTTTTATTATTTAATCATTTTTACCAAAATTCCCTTTTTATCTACTACTTATCGCCTAGTTTAAGCAATTCAAAAAAAAATTTGGGAATTTTCTAAGTCCCTAAGGATCGACCCTTACTTCTCTTTACTACTTATTTTTTATATTTTATTGGGAGGAAGGAATTTAACCTGACATCAAAACGACAATTGTCAATGATCATGATGGTGGTCATTGGGCAAGCCCTTTCCCTGAATTTGTTGGTGATGCATGTATTGCTGAAGCTTATGCGATCACTATTGGTCTCCAGGTGGGTCTCACATTGGGTGTTTCCCATAATATGCTCGAGAGCGATTCGCCAAATCTGATACATCAACTTCAACATCGTAACATTGATCTCTCTTGGCTTGTTTTCATCTAGAGGAGTAGGGGTGAGTATTCAATCGAGTCGAGTCAAAAAAATTTGAGTTATTCGATTTGATGAGTCATATTTCATGACTCGAACTAAACTTGAAATTTTTCCAAGTCCAGTTGAGTTTAAGAAATTGGAGTCGAGTCAAATTGAGTTGTTCGAGTTTCTATACAAATTTAATTGTAATTTTTTATTGTATTATAGTACGAATTTGTTCCAATTTTTCGACTTTATATATATATATATATATATATATATATATATATTCACATTATAATGTTATTTAATATATCACATACAATCTAAAATTACAAAATATATTTATAATATTATATTTCAAAGAAGGTATTTTGAGGATAAAAGATTGATGTGAGTATAAAAGAGTCAAAGAATTGATATGAAGAAAGAATTTGTAAACAATTGTAGTCAAAAGACTAAATTGAGTAAAATGCAAAGTTAAAGGACTAAACTAAAAAAAGAGAGTACTTTTTAAAAAAAAATAAGAATTAAAGTTATATGGTATTCTATAGTGGTAGGGGAGTATGTGGTTTAAATTTGGTCAAAACTTACTTAAAATGAAGGATGAATTGAAGAAATACGAAAATCACGCAAAATTAAGGGACAAAATTGAAAAATAGAAAATTTATTATCAAAAAGTGGAATTAAAAGTACATAAGTAATCTATGATGGTTTAGGAGCATGTTGTTCAAATTTGGTAAAAAAAAATTGACTTAAAATGAGGAATGAATTGAAAGAATAGGAAACCATGAACCAAATCACAAATTTGTCAAAATACTCGTCCAAATATTCATTTTTTTAGTTACTCAAAATTTTGAAATTTGTCAAAATACTTGTCCAAAAACCGAATTGATAATTTGAATTGACTCGAATAACTCGAAATTGAAACACACTGCATGTACATATTGATTTGATATTGTGATTACATTTACTCTAACAGGGGATGTAACACCCCAAACCGATGCGGGTAGCCCGATCCGATTCGAGAAGTCACATTAGGGCCACCGGAGCGACCCACCGTAAAAATAGCAGAAATTTTAAAACTTTTTATCAGAACATGTAAACTTATAAAATCATTTATCACTATTTAAAAATAAAACAGATTTCCAAACTCGTATATAAAACAAAATACAATTACATGCCCCCTAATCACAAGTACCATACTCTGCAACCACGCCGGAAGAACTCCCTTACTGAAGTCGATAGATGCACTGGTACAATTGTTTTAACCTGAAAAGGTGAGTAATAGAGTGAGCTTTGGAAAGCTCAGTAATACAGAACTACCAGATGATGCTACATGACATGTAGATAAATGGAAAGCCATATCATTTCCTTATTGAATCATATGTATACCAGCTTGCAGAATAATTTGGGGTTCCCTTAGAAGTTCATCGAGTAGAAGCCATGAATCTCAGTTCATAAGAAACCTTTCAAAGTATGACATTTTCAGGAGATCGAATAGGATGTCTAGTGTGTTCCAACAGTATAATAAAATCATAATAGGTACAAATCATAGTCCAGTAAATCTCACAATTTCGTAAAAGAGTTTAACTTTTGAAAATCATAGTTTAAACCCTTTTCTGGTACACCATCAGTAGTTCCCAAAATTATTTTCCATATAGCTTACTTTATGCACATAGCAAAAAGAAAGCCGACTTAAGGATAGGCTATGAAGCTTGTATCCTTAAGCCCAAGTCAATAAGTCCATATAGCTTACCCTAAGCACACAACAAAGGAAAGCCGACCTAATGAAACATCTTGGGGCCCTCAAGAGTCACATTAGGCCCATTTAGCTTGATCAGAGCTATTCCATCGTAATTCAATTCCAAAATTCAATTGCACCGTGACATAAATTCCATAAATCCAAAAACATGGTAATCATATACCATTTCAAAACAAAAATTAGATAGCAGCCATATTCCATAAATTGTCACATTAAATTGGTGCATCCATAAAACAATAACCAATGAATTCGGTGTACCACATATTAAAACCAATAAAACAGTTCAGTAATAAGTAGGGAACACACTAGAGAATCCCAGTATTTCCAGAGGCCATTGTAGTTATCATTTTGGATAACATGAAACTTATGAAATTTGATCGAATTCCTGGAACAAGGTCCTATTGAGGAGAATCGATTACTAACCGATCTAGCCAGACATTTAATATTGATACATTAGAATCCCACTATATTTTCGTGTGCTTTAGGAAAACGTTCAGGAACCTTTATACATAATAATTCTAAATTCAGATTTACTACGAGTGATTCCATTACCCAAACAATCAGGGGTATTCAGGAATATACTTTAAATTCATAGGATTTCAGCCCAATTGAACCAAATGAGATATTCAGAATCTTTTCCATCTTCGTTACTTGTTTTTTTTCTTCAAACATGACCGAAGTGATTTTAGATGAAATATAGAATCGAAGATTCAAGTCATTTACAATCTACGACTATCGATCATATTATCAAACAACTCGAGTTACACAACTCTCAAACTGATGCATGTCAACAAGTCAATTCATTATCCTTCCAGTGTATTCACTCTTTAATACCATAGTGCAGATCCATAGATCATCCCCATAATCATCACTGAATAAATCTTCCAACGGTCTTTATTTCATTTCTACGTTTCAACAATATCAGGAAATACCGACGTACTTGATCCATGGCTCATAACCCATAATGACAATTCATCATGTAAGTTCAACAGTGTTTCCAAACTCATCAAATCACCTATTTAATCCTTACTCATTGATGTTACTTAGTTCGTTTGGTAAGCAAGTCTATCCCGATTACTTTAAAGTTTTCCAGAATAATTCAGACGTTTCTGAATTTCAAATACACGTTGTACTACATTTCATTTCAATTTATTCATATAATAAAGTTATTATGGTATTCGTGGTTGATTTGACTAACGACTACCCACTTATTAGTACTGTATGCTCTCTAGAGTTGAGCTGCGCCAAGTACTTCCAGAATTATCATCGATCCAAATTTGAGCAGATGAACAAACATTCAAGTGATACTTATATCATTCAGGTAATGATATAGTACTAACGTTGGTTAATCACTTAAGTTGCGTTTCACAACTTTTACTGGTAGCACAACATCCATGTTTATTTGGATTTCTTAATTAATCCAAGACATTTACTTATTCTAGGTCATAAGGGCATTTTGGTCATTTTGGTGCTTAACATTTTTTTCTATTCATTTCAAAGCTTGAGTATATCCATTCATTCCTGAGCTTGGTGACATTCTTGAGTTAGTTCCATTCCAGGGGTAATTTGGTCATTTTATAATTCTAGAATATTTCAATCATTTCCTTCCATCCGGTCTTATTATTTAATTCAATCTTATCATTTACTTCAGTCCTTTCGAACAATTCTGTCAGCAGAATACCTCCAATAAATTACTCTTCAAGTATTTACTCCTTATTCGAATATTTTCGGGTCAAGTGTCTTCTCAGATTTTACAAACGGAATATTATAAATTTTTCTATACAAAGACAGGATCTTAACAATTAAATTCGTACTTAATCGAGTTAAGTACAAATCCTCAAAGTACTCTCTCATTCAGGGTCAATTCAGACTATTTTATCTCTCAAGGGCATTTTCGTAATTTCTTAACCAAATAATTTCAATATTAGCACTTAACGAAAATAATTATAATTTAGAGATCCTATGATCAATTGCTTTCCTGAACATTCTTTGATTTTGAAATGATTCCTTCACAAACTCTCATAATTTTTCATCCAAGTATCTTTAACATTTAACCCTTGATGATATAAAATATAACTTACAAATCCAGAGCTGATTTCTTTATCACCAATCACAAACTTGTAATTTAATTCTAACAATTATCAATCTCTTATCTTAGTCATTCGATCCGTATTCAGTTACAGAATTTCTACCACATTCATATCGAGTGAATAAATTATTCAACTCCACAAAAGTGACCAACATTATCTTATTCATGCATTTACCAATATCAACATGTTCCATAAAGCATAAAGAGGTAGTAAAGTATTACCTCGATTTCCGTGCAATACCGATCGACCATAAAAATTCCATTCGAATGCCTTTGATCTTCAATTCAACTTCAAATAATTCCTCAGATACATATCAACATAAATTATATCAGAAACGGAGCTTAATTGCGATAAATGGATCGAATCGGGTGATAAATTAGTCAAAAATAGCTTACCGGGTTCGAATTTGGCGAAATCGACTTCGGATTCGGATTCAAGACGTCGAAAGCATAAAGTATGACTTTTCGAAAATCTGGAATTTTCGGTCAAAATCAAAGTCAACGGGTTTGACCGGCAATATCGAGGCCTTCGGGTCCGAATTTTGGAAAACGGATTACGGAATCGGATTTGGAACGTCGAAAACTATCAAGATAGGTATACTCGGTCGAAGTCAAAGGTCGTTTAATGCCCGGTCAAAGCTGGTCAACGTTTTGGTTAACTGTAGTCAACGTCAGTCAACGGTGGTCAACAGTAAACGGCTCGATCTAGGCGGCTCGGCTTGGCTCAGCTCAAACGGCTCGGCTCAGCTCAAACGGCTCGGCTGAAACGGCTCGGCTCAGCTCAAGCGGCTCGGCTCAAACGGCTACTCAGGCTTCCAGACGAAGCCCATTCTCAGGTGGTGGCGCGTGCGGCGCGTGAACAGTAACCCCGTGTCGGAAAATTCCCGGAAAAATTCCTAAAAATTATTTTAAGCGATTTTGAGGCACTTACAAAGATCGGTTCACAATTTTGAACGGCGGAGAGCTCGATTCCAAAACGTCGGAAACTTTGATCGCTTCACCTCCTCACGCGCCGCCGTCGACGGAGACCAAGGATGACACCGACAGACTCGGAACGATGCAAGGAACGCGATGGTGCGGGAGGTGTCGTAAACGGATTACCCGATCATCGTGAATCGATGAAAAACCAACTAAATTCGAGTTATTACCGACGGTACTTTCGACTGAAATTAATGACGAACGACAATGATTCACGACGAAAGGTTTGAGGGGTTTTGTTCCTCGGTTGACAACGAACACGATGGTGGTTTCGGTTCGTCGATCGGAGGTCGGACGGCGAGTAGATCGGAGTTGAAAAAGAGGTTGAGGGGAAGAGGAAAACTGGAATTTTCCAGAAAAATATGCGTCTGATGGGGGTTTATAATATCTCAAAAAGAAAAATGGGTAAACCATAAGTTTAGCCACTGAATTTTCTGCACTTTATAACATGGTCTTCAAACTTTGAAATTTTGCAATTTAATCCTCATTTTCTTCCAAAATACCAATTAAATTTACCATATTATAATTTCTTAAAATTTAGCCCCTAAATTGGGGTGTTACAATTCTCCCCTCCTTAAAAGAATTTCGCCCTCGAAATTCATTAATGTCACATAGTTGTAGAAATGAAACTTTTATCAACTCTTCTATATCTTCGAGTAGCTTTTTATAGAAATATGGATTCTCCACTAATCCTTAACCAGTTGAGTATACATTCTTATCAGAAATCTTCCTCATTTCAATAAAAGAATCTGAACGAAAATTTTCTCGAGTAATCAATCTCTTCAGAATTCTCCCTCAGTCCAAGTAAGTAATCAAAACAACTTTATCCTTGTGAAATCAATTCAGCCTTGGTTACGTGAATAGGCTCATAGAGCAGCAACATATCTCAATTTTATTTCTGGAGTCGAGTCAGAATTTCTCAGATGAATAACTCTCACATGGCTAAGGTACTTTACTGCGTTAAGACAGATGTTACTGGTATTCCTTTTTGTACAAGTATAGCCTTAACGGATAGAAACTTCGGTTTATTCGTTACAGATAAGGACTCAGCCCTGGAGTTCCGGCTCAGAGAGGTATGATTGCAGTCTAGGGGCATGTACTGATCAGACATATTTTGACATTCGACCGGCCGGTCTATCTTGAAAAATTTTGACTTAAACCATAGCTCTGATACCACTAAATGTAACACCCCAAACCGATGCGGGTAGCCCGATCCGATTCGAGAAGTCACATTAGGGCCACCGGAGCGACCCACCGTAAAAATAGCAGAAATTTTAAAACTTTTTATCAGAACATGTAAACTTATAAAATCATTTATCACTATTTAAAAATAAAACAGATTTCCAAACTCGTATATAAAACAAAATACAATTACATGCCCCCTAATCACAAGTACCATACTCTGCAACCACGCCGGAAGAACTCCCTTACTGAAGTCGATAGATGCACTGGTACAATTGTTTTAACCTGAAAAGGTGAGTAATAGAGTGAGCTTTGGAAAGCTCAGTAATACAGAACTACCAGATGATGCTACATGACATGTAGATAAATGGAAAGCCATATCATTTCCTTATCGAATCATATGTATACCAGCTTGCAGAATAATTTGGGGTTCCCTTAGAAGTTCATCGAGTAGAAGCCATGAATCTCAGTTCATAAGAAACCTTTCAAAGTATGACATTTTCAGGAGATCGAATAGGATGTCTAGTGTGTTCCAACAGTATAATAAAATCATAATAGGTACAAATCATAGTCCAGTAAATCTCACAATTTCGTAAAAGAGTTTAACTTTTGAAAATCATAGTTTAAACCCTTTTCTGGTACACCATCAGTAGTTCCCAAAATTATTTTCCATATAGCTTACTTTATGCACATAGCAAAAAGAAAGCCGACTTAAGGATAGGCTATGAAGCTTGTATCCTTAAGCCCAAGTCAATAAGTCCATATAGCTTACCCTAAGCACACAGCAAAGGAAAGCCGACCTAATGAAACATCTTGGGGCCCTCAAGAGTCACATTAGGCCCATTTAGCTTGATCAGAGCTATTCCATCGTAATTCAATTCCAAAATTCAATTGCACCGTGACATAAATTCCATAAATCCAAAAACATGGTAATCATATACCATTTCAAAACAAAAATTAGATAGCAGCCATATTCCATAAATTGTCACATTAAATTGGTGCATCCATAAAACAATAACCAATGAATTCGGTGTACCACATATTAAAACCAATAAAACAGTTCAGTAATAAGTAGGGAACACACTAGAGAATCCCAGTATTTCCAGAGGCCATTGTAGTTATCATTTTGGATAACATGAAACTTATGAAATTTGATCGAATTCCTGGAACAAGGTCCTATTGAGGAGAATCGATTACTAACCGATCTAGCCAGACATTTAATATTGATACATTAGAATCCCACTATATTTTCGTGTGCTTTAGGAAAACGTTCAGGAACCTTTATACATAATAATTCTAAATTCAGATTTACTGCGAGTGATTCCATTACCCAAACAATCAGGGGTATTCAGGAATATACTTTAAATTCATAGGATTTCAGCCCAATTGAACCAAATGAGATATTCAGAATCTTTTCCATCTTCGTTACTTGTTTTTTTTTCTTCAAACATGACCGAAGTGATTTTAGATGAAATATAGAATCGAAGATTCAAGTCATTTACAATCTACGACTATCGATCATATTATCAAACAACTCGAGTTACACAACTCTCAAACTGATGCATGTCAACAAGTCAATTCATTATCCTTCCAGTGTATTCACTCTTTAATACCATAGTGCAGATCCATAGATCATCCCCATAATCATCACTGAATAAATCTTCCAACGGTCTTTATTTCATTTCTACGTTTCAACAATATCAGGAAATACCGACGTACTTGATCCATGGCTCATAACCCATAATGACAATTCATCATGTAAGTTCAACAGTGTTTCCAAACTCATCAAATCACCTATTTAATCCTTACTCATTGATGTTACTTAGTTCGTTTGGTAAGCAAGTCTATCCCGATTACTTTAAAGTTTTCCAGAATAATTCAGACGTTTCTGAATTTCAAATACACGTTGTACTACATTTCATTTCAATTTATTCATATAATAAAGTTATTATGGTATTCGTGGTTGATTTGACTAACGACTACCCACTTATTAGTACTGTATGCTCTCTAGAGTTGAGCTGCGCCAAGTACTTCCAGAATTATCATCGATCCAAATTTGAGCAGATGAACAAACATTCAAGTGATACTTATATCATTCAGGTAATGATATAGTACTAACGTTGGTTAATCACTTAAGTTGCGTTTCACAACTTTTACTGGTAGCACAACATCCATGTTTATTTGGATTTCTTAATTAATCCAAGACATTTACTTATTCTAGGTCATAAGGGCATTTTGGTCATTTTGGTGCTTAACATTTTTTTCTATTCATTTCAAAGCTTGAGTATATCCATTCATTCCTGAGCTTGGTGACATTCTTGAGTTAGTTCCATTCCAGGGGTAATTTGGTCATTTTATAATTCTAGAATATTTCAATCATTTCCTTCCATCCGGTCTTATTATTTAATTCAATCTTATCATTTACTTCAGTCCTTTCGAACAATTCTGTCAGCAGAATACCTCCAATAAATTACTCTTCAAGTATTTACTCCTTATTCGAATATTTTCGGGTCAAGTGTCTTCTCAGATTTTACAAACGGAATATTATAAATTTTTCTATACAAAGACAGGATCTTAACAATTAAATTCGTACTTAATCGAGTTAAGTACAAATCCTCAAAGTACTCTCTCATTCAGGGTCAATTCAGACTATTTTATCTCTCTAGGGCATTTTCGTAATTTCTTAACCAAATAATTTCAATATTAGCACTTAACGAAAATAATTATAATTTAGAGATCCTATGATCAATTGCTTTCCCGAACATTCTTTGATTTTGAAATGATTCCTTCACAAACTCTCATAATTTTTCATCCAAGTATCTTTAACATTTAACCCTTGATGATATAAAATATAACTTACAAATCCAGAGCTGATTTCTTTATCACCAATCACAAACTTGTAATTTAATTCTAACAATTATCAATCTCTTATCTTAGTCATTCGATCCGTATTCAGTTACAGAATTTCTACCACATTCATATCGAGTGAATAAATTATTCAACTCCACAAAAGTGACCAACATTATCTTATTCATGCATTTACCAATATCAACATGTTCCATAAAGCATAAAGAGGTAGTAAAGTATTACCTCGATTTCCGTGCAATACCGATCGACCATAAAAATTCCATTCGAATGCCTTTGATCTTCAATTCAACTTCAAATAATTCCTCAGATACATATCAACATAAATTATATCAGAAACGGAGCTTAATTGCGATAAATGGATCGAATCGGGTGATAAATTAGTCAAAAATAGCTTACCGGGTTCGAATTTGGTGAAATCGACTTCGGATTCGGATTCAAGACGTCGAAAGCATAAAGTATGACTTTTCGAAAATCTGGAATTTTCGGTCAAAATCAAAGTCAACGGGTTTGACCGGCAATATCGAGGCCTTTGGGTCCGAATTTTGGAAAACGGATTACGGAATCGGATTTGGAACGTCGAAAACTATCAAGATAGGTATACTCGGTCGAAGTCAAAGGTCGTTTAATGCCCGGTCAAAGCTGGTCAACGTTTTGGTTAACTGTAGTCAACGTCAGTCAACGGTGGTCAACAGTAAACGGCTCGATCTAGGCGGCTCGGCTTGGCTCAGCTCAAACGGCTCGGCTCGGCTGAAACGGCTCGGCTCAGCTCAAGCGGCTCGGCTCAAACGGCTACTCAGGCTTCCAGACGAAGCCCATTCTCAGGTGGTGGCGCGTGCGGCGCGTGAACAGTAACCCCGTGTCGGAAAATTCCCGGAAAAATTCCTAAAAATTATTTTAAGCGATTTTGAGGCACTTACAAAGATCGGTTCACAATTTTGAACGGCGGAGAGCTCGATTCCAAAACGTCGGAAACTTTGATCGCTTCACCTCCTCACGCGCCGCCGTCGACGGAGACCAAGGATGACACCGACAGACTCGGAACGATGCAAGGAACGCGATGGTGCGGGAGGTGTCGTAAACGGATTACCCGATCATCGTGAATCGATGAAAAACCAACTAAAATCGAGTTATTACCGACGATACTTTCGACTGAAATTAATGACGAACGACAATGATTCACGACGAAAGGTTTGAGGGGTTTTGTTCCTCGGTTGACAACGAACACGATGGTGGTTTCGGTTCGTCGATCGGAGGTCGGACGGCGAGTAGATCGGAGTTGAAAAAGAGGTTGAGGGGAAGAGGAAAACTGGAATTTTCCAGAAAAATATGCGTCTGATGGGGGTTTATAATATCTCAAAAAGAAAAATGGGTAAACCATAAGTTTAGCCACTGAATTTTCTGCACTTTATAACATGGTCTTCCAACTTTGAAATTTTGCAATTTAATCCTCATTTTCTTCCAAAATACCAATTAAATTTACCATATTATAATTTCTTAAAATTTAGCCCCTAAATTGGGGTGTTACAGGGGATTTTCCTAAACATTCCAAAAGATGATCTTAATCATTAAAAAAAAGGCAAAGAATAGTTCAAACCTGAGCATTGGTCATGTTAGCATCCTCGAAACACATTGTTCACTCGACCACACAACTCGAACAACTATATTATGTTCTTGATTTAGTCTTAGAGTAGCAGGAGCCTGGATGACTAACTCATTCGACGCCACTACAACCGATGAGTCCCGTCCTACTAGCATGCATACACAACACTCTGATCACCCTTATACGCCTACATGGATACATAACCTAATGTATTTCCATCATTCTTGCTTCAATACGTGTTTTCCTTATCCACATTGATATTTTCATGCACAATGCCATCATGTAGATCCAGTGCTACAATCCTTAACCCAAATGCAATATCTTTCTTACCATTTGGTCTATTACCTAGATTTGAATCCTTTCCAACAGTTGAGGATTTTCTCCTATTGGTGGGCGTTTGCATTCATGGACCATATAGGTCATTCGCTCCTTCTAAAACATTACTATGTCTTGGATTTCTGTGAGGTTTGTGGCATTTCGGTTTGAGTTTCAGGTTAGTTTTGGACAAGGTTGCATGAGATTAATAGAGGATATGTATTTTTATTGGAGTGATCAGAGAAATATCGGTAGTAGCCATGATTGGAAGCCTGTAGGCAGATTTAAATAACTTAGTGGATCCCTATGATGAACGTCAGCCTCGTCGGATTCTAATTGACACAAACGTTGAAGCCGATGATGTTTTCGCTATCCTTTATCTCTTGAAGTAAGACACAACACAATTCGATTTGCAGGTAAACACAGGGTCTTAGAACGATCCTTCCACATCGTCTTACACACCAGAAGAGACGAAGCTTTAGGAGACCGTAGATACTAAAAGAGGATGATACCTTTGATATAAACGCACTCTGGGACGATGATCATTTCCCACACTCTCTATTCTATGATCAAATACCAAACTTGCTATTGTTTATTCACAACAGTCCCCTCTAACCTTTTGAATATTAACATTAATCATTATTTATTACAAAAATCCAAAAACAAAAATATTAAGCACTAACATATATGGTCACTTCAAAAAGAATACTATTTATTACAGAGCAAAAGATCAGAAGTAGCAACATAGCCTGTTAGTTATAAGGCTTTCTCCATTGATCTATTAGTATAAAGAACTTGAGCTTGAAACAAATTTTCAAATCGATCAAATCACTCATTTTTGTTTTGTAGCATAGGCAAAGGTTACTGCAGCCATAATAGTTGTTGATGAGGAGACCAATTTCCAGAATTGAGATTCCACAATAGTTTTCTCCATAACCTCAGCTTTCAGCTTCAAACCTTGAGTAACTGTCTCTTCATTCTCAAATGCTTGTTTGATTATGACAAGCGTCGTAATTTTCAAATAAATAAACTTAATTTTCAATTTAAATAAATAAAATAAAAATAAATATAATAGTATAAAGAAATAGGGTTGATCCACATGGACTAAAGAATTTTCAATTAAATATGATTTGATCTCTAACTAAAAAATATGCAAAATAAAATAAAAATGAGGTTTTATCAAATTTAATCGAATAAACTAAAATTAAATAAAAAATAACAAAGCAATAAAAATAAATAATTGAAATAGATAATGATAGGAGATAATCTCTATCTTCGCTTTGACATGACTCGTCTTCAACCTTGAAATAGATTTTACTTCAAAATCTTGCCAGTTACAGTCTACAAGGCACAACCCTTGTAACTTGCTCTTCTCTCATGTGAATTAATCCCCATAATCAATTCTTGAAAATGAATCCTTGCTTGGATTTAACTTCGACTATTGATGTTAACGCCAATTTATTCTTTAATGTTGGAAAAGCCCGTGCTAGGATTATGCGTCTCAATGAGAATCAAACCTCATCTTAATTTCCCTTAACAGACTGCCACTAAGTATGTTCTTAGGGATTTGAATTTGATACAAGATGATTTCTTCCTCAATGGTAAATCAAAACAACATTCAAGCCAAGGTGCAATCTTTGAATTGAAAGTGTAATGAATTTAAAGATTAAGTCGATTATCTGACCTTGTTTGCCAAAAATCAAGAAAGATACCTGAAGGTATGAAGCGCTTTTCAATTCTCACGAAACAAATTGAGTCGTCGCTCATCTATCGGCTAAAAAAGATTTAGTAAAGCATGGATTGGATCATTCTTAGCATTGTGAAAAGAAAAAGATGAAATAAAAGTAGAAATTCAATAAATAGTCAAGGAAATACAAATTCCAATCTGAGTTCAAAGGTTGAACCTAAGGAGTATTTATAACTCGAAAGTTCTAAGTAAATAAAATAACTAATTCTTAATCATTATATGAATGCTTCATTGCTTTGTAAACATCGAATTTAACAACCTCACCATCAAATTCCATAGTAATAATTTCACTCATAACGTTGATTTTGGTATGTAAGGTGCTTGGGAATGGGCGACGAAGAAGGATTTCAGAGGAAGTGTTGGTTTGGTCATTTTCCATTTTGATGACATAAAAATCAGCTGGAAAAATTAATTCATTTACCTTAACCAAAACATTTTCAAGAACTTCAGGATAAATGACAGACCGATCAGCGAGCTAAAAAATTACTCTAGTTTCCTTCAAAAGCTCAGCAGAAAGTGAGTTGTAAACAGAAAGAGTCATAACATTTATGGAAGCACCCAAATCACACATAGCTCGTTTGATGCCTACCTTACCGATTTTACATGGAATAGCAAACATACATTGGTCATTTAATTTCAATGAAGCCTATGTTGAAAGACAACTAATACGTTCTTACCTAAATTTACCTTTTCATGGATGATAATTCTTCTTTTCATAGTGCAAAGAACTTTCAAGGATCAAGCATACCTCGACATATTTCGGATTACATCAAGAAGCAGTATATTAATCTCTACCTTCCGAAATATATCAAGAATCTCATTTTTCTCGACTTATTTATCTCATTTAACCAATCTTGATGGGAAGGGGGTGGCGTCGCATAGGGAGAAATCATGGGAGAGGTTTGGGATTTACCTTTTTTTCTCTAGGATTTTGTGTTAACTCCCTCTTCCTCACGGGGTCTTGATTCTTTTTCTTTTTCTATCTCCCTTGCGTTGGTTTCTTCTTGATTTCTTTGGGATCATGATTCTTCATTTTCTTTTTCTTAATTGGATTTAGCAGCAACATTCTTAGGAATAGGTTAGATGATGGTGGCACTCCGAAGGGTGATGTCACTAATGTTTTTTCGTGGATTTACCTCAGTTTAAGATGGTAACCTTCCTTTTGATTCCATTCATCCCATGGTTTGAGCCAATTAGACCTTTTGCTTATCTAACTCTTGTAAATGTGCCTCAATCCTGTTGAAACTTCTCTTAGGATAACGCCAAACATTCAACGATAGACTCTAATGATGATTTCGTCGGTTGAGACGGTGGTGCCCTTGGTTGATATGCTTGATTTGGTCTAGGATTTGTGCATAGATGAAGTTCAGATGATCTCTCCACCCTGGTTTAAAGGTATTTGCATGAGGATTGTAAGGTCTTTGGGGAGGTCCTGGAAAATACCAACTATATTTACTTGTACGATAGTGTCTTCTTGTAACATCGGACAACAATCTGTAGGATGGTATGTCCTTGTGCATATTTCACAAAGTCTAGCGGTACTTGTTTTTCCAGCAACAAGAGATTGAACAATATCATCCAACTTATCAATTTAATTTTCCAATGAAATTGTACTTATCTCGTGAACTCGTCGAGTAGGTTCACTAGAAGAGTCAAATTGTTGATAATTAGCGGCCACGATAAAAATTAGATTTCTAGCCGTATACGGAGTCATATTCACAAGTTCTCCTCCACTAGTTGTGTCAATCATCTTTATCTCTAAAGGAAGCAAACCTTCATAGAAATATTGGAGGAGAATCTGTTTGGTTAACCCGTGCTGTGGATAGCTAGCACAGAGTTTCTTGAATCGTTCCCAATAGTTGTATATCGACTCTTCATCCTTTTTTCGAATTCCTAAGGTGCTTTGCCTTAATTCACTCACCTTCTCCACAAGGAAGAAAATGTCAAGAAAAAGATGAGTCATGTCAGACTAAGTAGTAACATAGTTAGGCAGTAAGTAAAATAGCCAATCCTTAGCCAAATCGGCTAAGGAAAAAGGAAAAGCACGGAGTTTAATCTGATCATCGGATACTCTGTAACACCCCAACCCGTATCCGACCCGGATACGAATCCGAGGTGTCACATTGACCTTTTTAAAACATGTACTTGTATAAAATAGTGAGTAATTTAAAACTTTTATAACATATAAATGACTCATTTACATAAAAGACATTTTCATTATTACAAACCCAATCAGAGTATGTATCTTTCACTTATTATTTACATATAACTATTCGAAACATTTATAAAACTGTTCATAGCTTAAACAATAGATTCTTTTGAAAACATGCCAACTAGAACTTTATATACTAAAATACATATTATTCACATCTTTTCTGATATGACCTTTAGTAAGGAGAACTGACCTGTCTTGCTCCACATTGTTCTTTACTCTTCTTGAAACCTACGTGTAAATCACTTACACGCTAAGTTAAAGACTTAGTGAGGCATATAAACATATAAGGTAAACGGTAATTAATAATCATTCCTAAACAATTACTACTATCATTTTATACCACTCATACTTTTACATGTAACAAATATATGCATACATATATGTCATTATCATTCATGTCTCTTATCTCATGTTCCTATGATCTCTTATGTCCATATCATATAACATATATCATAACCAATTGCACATATACATATCATGTCATGTAAACCATATATATATATATATATATATATATATATATATATATATATATATATATATATATTATCATAAAACACGTACACCCAATCAATTATATTATCATCTTCATTTTTTTCTTATTTTATCACTATCATTGATTCCTTTCATCATATGGTCTTATAAGTTACCATTTGTACAATCAATATCACACATGAAATTCCACAAGGAAACAAACATATTATCATATCACTTTATTAATATTATCTATTTAATAGCCCATGATACTCATGTGAGAACTAAAGATATGCGAGTACATAGAGGTTGTGCACTAATGCTGTCACCACAGCTCATATAATTGCACCGAAGTGCCACGTAGAATTGCACCGGAGTGCCGCGTAGAATTGCACCGTAGTGCCATATAATAATGTCCATAAGGACCACATATCATTCCTTAAGAATCATATACATATGCCAAGGATCAAGTATGTGTCTCACCAGACTTCACACATGTTCCAAAGAATACATATATGTCCCGAAGGACCACATAGACCCTCGACTCTTGGCATGCCAACTATACCCCTAGCTCTCATGACACATAACATGGGCATTATCTTTTATATCCTTTTACATATTCATGTAACCATATCATATATTCATATAAGCTCATGGTTTCATTCACATATACATGTAATCACGTAGTTTCTTTCATGTAATTCATGTCACTTTTCATATGAATTCATATTCATATGTCACATAGGATTCACCCTCATGTATCACATATACTTTCTCTTTCATATGGCTCATAACATTTCTCATGTTTCATATGACATGTAACTCATTGTCATCTTATCATGTTATCACATAAACATATCATCTTACAATACATACAAAACATATCAATACCTATATTCACATATACCTATCATTTCATTATCCTTATTATTATTCTTATCATCACCATTAATCTCTTTTACTTACCATATTCATATCAATAAAACATATACTCATGCACACATATAAATCATAACAAATGCATACTTCTATGAATTCATGTTTTTCACTATTGGAAATAGACTTATCACAAGTCTTATTTTCCCTTGAACCTCATATAGTAGAGAATGTGCACTCACCTTAGCTTTGCTTTGATTCGATTATAATCCTTCAATTGATCCGGAACGGGATCACGTTCTATATCTACATCATCATACATAGATCTATATTAGTATTATAACTAATATACTCTAATGGTTCACTCTTTAGACTAAGAGAAAAGGCAATTTCATCTTTTAATGAAGGTATGCATCGATGCACTACTGATGCATCGGTGCATAAAATGCATTCGATGTTTATTTATTACTGGGATGCATCGATGCACTACTTATGCATCGATGCACTAATTGCATTCGATGTATTTATTTTAAAAGAGTGCATCGATGCACTACCAATGCATCGATACACCTTCAAACAATTTTTGGGTTTTAACATTGATGCATCGGTGCACTATGAATATGCATCGATGCACTCTACCCAGAACCTCTTTTTGAACCCAAAAATTCCTTCTTTTTGGATTAAATCATTTATATTTCTACCCCTTTCATATTCCTAACTTTCATATATATACTTAAACTCATTAATATTCATTTATCTCATCTTTAACCTCTAAATTCCATCTTTCATATGGAAATTCAAGAATCATACTCAATTTCTAACATGTTCCAAATTCCATTCAATTGCTTCTAACTTCTTAATTAGACCCTTAACAAGTCAAATCCAACTTTAGAACTTCAAAAATCTTTCTATAACAAAAGTTCATTTATAAACCCTTAATAAAAATTCCTTTCTAATTCTCTCTCTTTGGTGTTTTAAACTTATATAAGCTTTCCTTAAGCTTATATAACCCTCAAAGACTCAAATCCAACTTAAAACTTTCAAGAAATTAAAAGCTAAATCAAACTTACCTTTGCTTTTGGCTTCCACGTAAAGAAGAAGAAGAAAGGAGAAGAGAACTCTGGAGAATTCTCTCCCTTTCCACGTGTATATAATTCCATTTTTAATTCATTTCTTGGTTAATTGACCTTTTTGCCCTTTATTTCCTTTAATAATTACTAAAAAACCTTCATCATATATATCCAATAATCATTGAACTATTTCATTCTTCTACTTTAGTCATCAAATTCTGAATCTTTACAATTTGGTCACTAACCCATAATTTGGGATGTTACAAATCTCCCCTCATTTTAAAAATTCGTCCTCGAATTTTCACTGCACATCCTGAGAAGAACATATCTTCTAACGTTCTCATGCTGCTTTCTGAACTTAATTTTTTTTATCATCTTTAATAACTTGGTTCTTATCTTTTCAATTATTCGACTACCTTTTTACTTTATATCTCAACATAACCTTTATCACATCTGATTCTTTGAACTTCATCCTTTCATTTCCTTCATAAATCAAAATCTTCTTATACACCAATCATATCTTTCTTTCATGTTCACATACTCTTTTCCTATCACTTAAACTCATCTCTGATTACCAATCTTTATTATAATCTTTATAACTTTACTAATCATTTCACTTATACATAACCTCATTCTTATCGTATCTTGCTTGTATTTTCTTCCTTCAAAACTTTCTTTAAAACACATAAACATTTATCTCCTTGCCTATATCATATCTATATGATCAAAATACACAACCACATCCAGATTCGTATCTCATTTGATTAACTTACTTTATGTTTCCTTCAAATTTGATAATTCTAACATCCATGCCATTACAGCTAATTAATAACAACTTTTCAATCTAGGGCGTAAGCCCTGATCAAATTAATCATAAACATCATTTCAGTTAAAATCAACCCAGTGTAATTCACTTATTGAACCCATACTCTCATTTATATACATTATTATGCCTTGTCTCCTTTATTACCTTTCATTCCAATGATTAAAATACATAACCATATCTCAATCCACACCATACATAATTAGCTTACCCTGAAATCATCTTCAAATCCTTTAACTTTAATACACTACTATCTTATAACTCTGTTAGTCAACATCGATTCTTCCAATCTAAAACATAAACCTTCATCGAACCATTCATATACATTCTTTGTAGTCAGAATTATTTCAATAATAGTTTACTCAACTAATCAAACAAACATTCAATCTCATACACCATGTCACTTCCATTATTCAAGCTTAACATTCTAACTTCCTTTATTTATAAACTGATCATTGATGTACCCATACTTAAACTCTTCTTATCAATCCTTAGTTTTACTCAAACATTTGAATTCTCACTTCCTTCACTTTATCACTTTACTATAATCACAGTATACAACTGTATCCAGATTCACTTCATATTTGGCTATCATAACCTACCATATCTTGAAATATTGTAATTTCTATACATTCCGTCCCATAATCTTGTTAGCCTATGCTAACTCTTTCCATCTTAAATACAAAATAGTATCTACCTCACTTGATACATTTCAAATACTTCTTATCCTTCACATTATTTAATTTCTAGCAAAACAATTAATCCATTCCTTGGTCTTTATCCATTTATCCTTTTTATAATCCTCATTGTCTTATACATAACTAAACCATATCATGTTCTTCATACTCCCATGATCTTTTATATCACATATATTTATCCTTAACTATCACTCCCTTATCACATTTTCATTACTTTGATAATCAACTTTACTTGCACAAAACCTTATTCTTTACCATTCTTATACTTATGTTTTCTCCACTTGTAAAAAAATCACCATATTTCAATACTCATCTAATCCATTTAAAATACTTTTTCTTCTTCGATTTACATAACTTTTAAAAGAGCTTTTAACCCAATTCACAAGGGTTGTCTTTAACCCTGACTTATCCTCAATTAACTCTTTGTTTAATCTTTCAAGATCAAACCTACTGTTGGAGTCTGTCAAACTCTCATCTGATTTGATTCTCTGACGGATAATACAACTAATTCATGTCTGGTTTAAAGTTGAACCAGAATCTCTACCTTTCTTTGATGGTGCTAAAATTCTATGAAGCACTAATTCTCTTAATCATCTGAGATTTTATTTCTCCAAACTTTTTGTTCTGAGCTTTTTCTCTTTAAAGCTTTAACACAATTAACCATTTCTTGAAACGATAACAAATTCAAAACCAGTAACACTCTTTTAATTTAAGGCGCAAGTCCTAACAACAAATCACATGTATCATTTTCAGTCAGAATTAACTCAGCAGTAATTCTGCTTAGCTTAATAAACTTATAATCCTACTCATACAAGGTGTAATCCCCTTGTTTCAAGCTCGTGTATTCCAGTTTCATCTGTCTTATAAACTGGTCATCAATGCACTTATTCTTGAACTCTTATACAATTCTAATCACATCATTTAATCTTTTAACGTTCTTATGGTGACAATTGTCCACCATACTCTAACTTACCAAAGTAGTAACAAAACTACTCAATTCAACATCTCCACTTTGAAGAAATGAAAACCTTCTATCATATCATTTAACCAAAGGTCTATAACAATAGAACCTTTCTAAAATCCACCCTTGAACTTGGGTGCTCTCAACTTTATCAACTAATTTGATACATTCATTCTATGAGTTAAAGAAGTATAAATTGAAAACACATCAGAACATTCTTCAACATGAAGAATAATTTTCCAAATTTTATACAGGCATTTCCTGAGGTGTTCGCTCTTCTCCCTGCCTGGCCAGGGCAGGTGAATGCTATTACCTTCAGGTTTATTACCTTTCACTTCTTTCGAAGCTCTTATTATCATACTTCTATTATCACATAATAATATATTTTTATTAGCAAGACAGCATACTCCTTACACTATCAGATCAGAATTTTTCACTTTGAGTTGGCATGTACACTTTTTAAAACACTTCTGACTTCGATTTAAGCCTAGAATCGGCTAAACCGTAGCTATGATACCATTAAATATAACACCCCAACCCATATCCGACCCGGATACGAATCCGAGGTGTCACATTGACCTTTTTAAAACATGTACTTGTATAAAATAGTGAGTAATTTAAAACTTTTATAACATATAAATGACTCATTTACATAAAAGACATTTTCATTATTACAAAACCAATCAGAGTATGTATCTTTCACTTATTATTTACATATAACTATTCGAAACATTTATAAAATTGTTCATAGCTTAAACAATAGATTCTTTTGAAAACATGCCAACTAGAACTTTATATACTAAAATACATATTATTCACATCTTTTCTAATCTGACCTTTAGTAAGGAGAACTGACATGTCTTACTCCACATTGCTCTTAACTCTTCTCGAAACCTACGTGTAAATCACTTACACGCTAAGTCAAAGACATAGTGAGGCATATAAACATATAAGGTAAACGGTAATTAATAATCATTCCTAAACAATTACTACTATCATTTCATACCACTCATACTTTTACATGTAACAAATATATGCATACATATATGTCATTATCATTCATGTCTCTTATCTCATGTTCCTATGATCTCTTATGTCCATATCATATAACATATATCATAACCAATTGCACATATACATATCATGTCATGTAAACCATATATATATATATATATATATTATCATAAAACACGTACACCCAATCAATTATATTATCATCTTCATTTCTTTCTTATTTTATCACTATCATTGATTCCTTTCATCATATGGTCTTATAAGTTACCATTTGTACAATCAATATCACACATGAAATTCCACAAGGAAACAAACATATTATCATATCACTTTATTAATATTATCTATTTAATAGCCTATGATACTCATGTGAGAACTAAAGATATGCGAGTACATAGAGGTTGTGCACTAATGTTGTCACCACAACTCATATAATTGCACCGAAGTGCCACGTAGAATTGCACCGGAGTGCCGCGTAGAATTGCAGCGTAGTGCCATATAATAATATCCATAAGGACCACATATCATTCCTTAAGAATCATATACATATGCCAAGGATCAAGTATGTGTCTCACCAGACTTCACACATATTCCAAAGAATACATATATGTCCCGAAGGACCACATAGACCCTCGACTCTTGGCATGCCAACTATACCCCTAGCTCTCATGACACATAACATGGGCATTATCTTTTATATCCTTTTACATATTCATGTAACCATATCATATATTCATATAAGCTCATGGTTTCATTCACATATACATGTAATCACGTAGTTTCTTTCATGTAATTCATGTCACTTTTCATATGAATTCATATTCATATGTCACATAGGATTCACCCTCATGTATCACATATACTTTCTCTTTCATATGGCTCATAACATTTCTCAAGTTTCATATGACATGTAACTCATTGTCATCTTATCATGTTATCACATAAACATATCATCTTACAATACATACAAAATATATCAATACCTATATTCACATATACCTATCATTTCATTATCCTTATTATTATTCTTATCATCACCATTAATCCCTTTTACTTACCATATTCATATCAATAACACATATACTCATGCACACATATAAATTATAACAAATACATACTTCTATGAATTTATGTTTTTCACTATTGGAAATAGACTTATCATAAGTCTTATTTTCCCTTGAACCTCATATACTAGAGAATGTGCACTCACCTTAGCTTTACTTTGATTCGATTATAATCCTTCAATTGATCTGGAACGGGATCACGTTCTATATCTACATCATCATACATAGATCTATATTAGTATTATAACTAATATACTCTAATGATTCACTCTTTAGACTAAGAGAAAAGGTAATTTCATCTTTTAATGAAGGTATGCATCGATGCACTACTGATGCATCGGTGCAAAAAATGCATTCGATGTTTGTTTATTACTGGGATGCATCGATGCACTACTTATGTATCGATGCACTAATTGCATTCGATGTATTTATTTTAAAAGAGTGCATCGATGCACTACCAATGCATCGATACACCTTCAAACAATTTCTGGGTTTTAACATTGATGCATCGATGCACTCTACCCAGAACCTCTTTTTGAACCCGAAAATTCCTTCTTTTTGGATTAAATCCTTCATATTTCTACCCCTTTCATATTCCTAACTTTCATATACATACTTAAACTCATTAATATTCATTTATCTCATATTTAGCCTCTAAATTCCATCTTTCATATGGAAATTCAAGAATCATACTCAATTTCTAACATGTTCCAAATTCCATTCAATTGCTTCTAACTTCTTAATTAGACCCTTGACAAGTCAAATCCAACTTTAGAACTTCAAAAATCTTTCTATAACAAAAGTTCATTTATAAACCCTTAATAGAATTTCCTTTCTAATTCTCTCTCTTTGGTGTTTTAAACTTATATAAGCTTTTCTTAAGCTTATATAACCCTCAAAGACTCAAATCCAACTTAAAACTTTCAAGAAATCAAAAGCTAAATCAAACTTACCTTTGCTCTTGGCTTCCACGTAAAGAAGAAGAAGAAAGGAGAAGAGAACTCTAGAGAATTCTCTCCCTTTCCACATGTATATAATTCCATTTTTAATTCATTTCTTGGTCAATTGACCTTTTTGCCCTTTATTTCCTTTAATAATTACTAAATAACCTTCATCATATATATCCAATAATCATTAAACTATTTCATTCTTCTACTTTAGTCATCAAATTCTGAAACTTTACAATTTGGTCACTAACCCATAATTTGGGATGTTACATACTCCCTGTGGTTTCATGTTAGAGCAAACCATATGAAACTCAGTAAGGCGTTTGTGAGGATTTTCACTCCGCAATCTGTGGAAAGTAGATAGAAGACAGATTAAGTCAGTCTTGAGCTCGAATGGTATTTCTCCATTCGTGAATGTGATGCATAATGATTGTTGTTCGGCAGGTGCCACGGCTAGTTGTCAAATTATTTGATCAGCCATAGGATTCAGTTCTATGTTGTGTAGATATTCGTCGTTAAAGGTGGCGTCAGTTCTAACTGTTGCGCCTAGTGCTAGTTCATGTTTGTTGTGTTGTTGTTGATTCCTCTTCTCCCAACATTTTTGTGCGTTAAGTTTTCAAGCGAGAGCTTCGATCTCATGTTCAAATTTTACTATCTCTCCTGGGTTGCTCATAGTCATAAATCAAAAACAAATTTTAATCTGTAATTTTGCTAAAGTCCCCAGCAATGGCATCAATTTGACAAGCATCGTAATTTTCAAATAAAAAAACCTAATTCTCAATTTAAATAAATAGAATAATATAGAGAAATAGATTCGATCCATAAGGACTAAGGAATTTTCAATTAAATCTAATTTGATCTCTAACCAGAAAATCTGTAAAATAAAATAAAAAGGGGGGGTTTTATCAAATTTAATTGAATAAACTAAAATTTAATAAAAATAACAAAGCAATAAAAATAAATAATTAAAAGGGATAATGATAGGAGATAGCCTCTAGCTTCGCTTGGACTAGACTCGTCTCAATCCTTGAAATAAATTTTACTTCGAAATTTCGTATGTTATAATCTACAAGGTCCAACCCTTGTAATTTGATTTTCTCTCATGTGAATTAATCCCCATAATCAATTCTTCAAAATTAATCCTTGTTTGGATTTAACTTCGACTATCAATGTTAAAGCTAGTGTCTTCTTTAATGCTATAAAATACCGTGATCAGATTATGTGTTTCAATGAGAATCGAACTCAATCTTGATTTCCCTTAGCGAACCGCTACTAAGTTTGTTCTTAGGGATTTAATTTTCTACAAGTCGATTCTCCTCCCCAACGGTAAATCAAAACAACATTCAAGCCAAAATGCAATCTTTGAATTAAAATTGTAAAGAATTTAGAGATTAAGTTAATTAACTAACCTTGTTTGTCGAAAATCAAGAAAGATACATGAATGTATGAAGCACTTTTTAATTCTCACGAAATGGATTAAGTCGTCACTCAGCTATCGGCTAAAAGAGATTTAGCTAAGCATGGATTGGATTATGCTTAGCATTGTGAAAAGAAAATAATGAAAGAAAAGTAAAAATATGAAAGAAAAGTAGAACTTCAATAAATAGCCAAGGAAATATAAATTCCAATCTGAGTTTAGAGTTTAAACCTAAGGGGTATTTATAACTAGAAAGTTTTAAGTAAATAAAATAACAAATTTCTAATCAAACTAGAAATTCTACCAATAGTTCTAATAAAATAATAATAATAAAATAATCAAACTAAAAAATCTTAAATCTAAAAGGTTTACCACAAAAGATAAAAATAAATATGTAAGTCTTGTACTTCTGGTTGAATTATGCTTCATCTTATGGATAACCTTATGCCAGGTAAATTCCAAGTAAATATTCAAGATAATTTGTATATATTCTAGAAGATGTTGACTGAATCATCAGAATATACTATTTTTTCAGCTAATTAATCCAGTTTCCAAAATAAAGATAAATCAATAATATCCAATCGAAAAATAAAGAGTAAATAACAATATATATATGCAATATTAAACACTCATCAGATTTTCTCTAAGTCGGTTGCAATTTGTTCAGCTTCCTCTTCGGGCTTCTTCTAAGCGGTTTATGTAGTTGGACTTTGTATGGAATAATGGAGTGGGAATGTTTCTCTTTACAAATCAATGGCTCTTGTTCTTTTAAAGCTATAGTCTATTGTCGTTTTTTTTAAATCTTCTCTTCCAAAGTTTACATGGATTATTAATGGAAAAAATGTATCTTGATTGCTTCAAGTCGATGGTTACAACTTCCTATTCAATCACTTATCGGCAATAGGACCTTCTTCCTTCTTCTTTTTCTTCTTTAGATTGACATAACAGTGAGACAGTGTCCTTCAACAGCAAGGCAATGTTCTTTTTCATTTTTGAGCCTTTTCACAACAATCCACCGCTCACCAGTAACTGTTTCTCCAATGAACTCTTTAAGGGAGTCCATAATCTTCTTCTGCATATCCTTTAGTTCCTTGAGGAGTTTCTTGGACATAAAGTTGCCAGTGAGGGTGAAATTCTGAGCTACAAGAACGAATATGACTGATTTGATCGAGCACAAGTTCTTCATACTAAAAGATCAATGGAGAAAACCTTATGACTAACATGCTGTGGAGAAAACCTGAGGGTGAAAATCTTGTTTGCATGTTGGAGTAACTACTAAGTTTGGGGCTCTAGCCATACCAGATAAGTGGTAAGGATATACAATCAAGTTGAGAAAGTCAAGGGAGAAAATCAAGGGATTTTCAACTTGAATATTTCTTTGTAGTATCTGGCAGTTACTCAATTTATTTTGTTTCCTTTTTATTAGTAGTTAGTTTCCTTATTTTATTCTCACATAATCAGTATATATACTGCCCATATAAATAAGAACAGCAAGCCATATATTTCTTCATCCTATTATCTTCTATATAGTATCAGAGCCACGGTTTGCTCTTTGATCTCCAGCAAACTTCTCATCCCCCTAAATTCAATGGCTAATGAGAATAACCAAGTCATCATACCCAATGCCCAAGAACCCACAAAACCGCTAACCATGATCACTATCTATAACTCCATTAAACTGACACCCACTAACTATCTTTCTTAGAAGACCCAAGTGGAAGCCATTCTCATAGGCTACGGCTAACAAAAATTCATTTTTGGAACCCATCCTGCTCTTTCACCCACCATCACCGCCAATAATGTTATCTCTATTAACCCTGCATACCAGACATGGCTACGTTAAGACAAACTATTATTTGGAGCACTTTTCAGCTCTCTTTCACCCTCTTTAATTCCTCTCATCACCCAATCTAAAACCTCCTATGAAGCCTGGCAAGTCCTTGGCAACACTTATGCTCGCCCATCTTGTGGCCATATCAAGTAACTCAAAGACCATCTCAAAAATATTACTAAAGGTTCTCAATCTATTACAGACTATATATAGTCCATTAAAATACGGGCCGATGAACTTGTCACTCTCGGCAAGCCTCTTTACCATGAAGATCTAATCGAAAAAGTACTTCAAGGCCTTGATAAAAATTATCAGTCTATCATTGATTTTATCAATGGCCATGATTCCACCATCTCTTTTGATGAACTCCATGAAAAACTCATCAATAAAGAACTATCATTTGGCGGCATCAGCTGATCTCACCAATGTTTGTTCTACTCCATAGTCCGATACCAATCGAACTCATCGGCTCCCTGGTTTCACATCCATACCCACTCAAGATATCATAAGAAGTTCTCCCAGCAACACTCGAGATAATCGTTCTCCTGTTCGTCCATTCCTCGGTCGCTACCAATATTGTAGTACTCAAGGTCATGTAGTATCCCAATGTGTTCTCTTCTGACAACAGTTTCTGCATACGCAACCACCTCATCGTCCTAACAACTCATCACAATATCGACCACCGTCTCCTAGGCAAGCTCAAACGAATGTTGCAACCACCCATCCCTCTAATATTACATGGCTACTTGACAGTGGTGCCTCACATCATGTCACAACTGACCTCAGTAATCTTACCCTCCACAGTCCTTATGATGGCACAGATGAAATTATGATCGGGGATGGCTCTGGACTCCCCATATCCCACACTGGTTCCACCTCTTTTACCACTCCCTCTCACTCATTTTCCCCATCTAATGTTTTATGTGTTCCCACCATGAAACGTAATCTTATTTCTATTTCTCAATTTTGCAAGTCCAACAATACTTCCATTGAGTTCTTACCCTTTTATTTTTATGTGAAGGATCTTCGCATGGGGGCAATCCTTTTGCAGGGTCGGACTAAGGATGGTGTGTATTAATGGTCGTTTTCCACTACTCAATCACCTTTAATCGCCTTTTCCAGTGTCAAAACCACTTTGTCCGAGTGGCATCATAGACTAGGTCATCCTTCTTTGTCAATCTTCAAAAATATTATGCCTTCGTTTCATTTAGATGTCTCTCGTTCTTCCAATTTCAATTTTAATTGCAATTCATGTCAACACAATAAAAGTCATAAATTACCATTCTCTACTTCTACTCTCTCTACTTCTTCACCAATTGAAGTTATATTTACTGATATATGGACATCACCAGTCTACTCTGTTGATAACTTCAAATACTATGTTATATTTGTCGACCATTTTACCAAATACATCTGGCTTTATCCCCTCAAACGCAAATTTGACACGCATGATGTCTTTGTGCGTTTCAAAACCCTCATTGAAAAATTCTTAAATCGTCCAATCATAACTCTCTATTATGATAATGGGGGGAATATCAAGCTCTCTCTTCATTCTTAACTATCAATGGAGTTTCACATCTCAATTCTCCACCTCACACTCCTGAACACAATGGGTACTCTAAACGTTGTCATCGTTACATTGTCGAAACGGGTCTTTCTCTCCTTACCCATGCATCCATACATGCCTCTATCATATTGGCATTTTTCCTTTTCTACTGTTGTCTACCTCATCAATCGCCTTCCTACCCTAACTTTAAACCACCTTTCACCATATCTCAAACTCTTTGGCATATCTCCCAACTACTCCAAACTTTAAAGTTTTTGATGTCTTTGTTATCCTTGGCTTCGCACATACACTTCCCACAAAGTCGAGTCTCGTTCTTCTCCTTGCATATTGTCGGGTATTCCCCCACTCAAAGTGTCTATCTCTGTCTTGAAACATCTATTGCTCGTCTATACACTTCCTGCCATGTCTGCTTTATTGAGTTCATTTTTCCTTTTGCCACTTCTCAAAATTCTCTTCCTCGTGCCACTCCATCCACCGTTTCTGAGTGGTGCTCTATGACTTTACCAGTCGTGACAACACCATCCTTGAATGTCGACTCTGCTCCCCCATATAATCCGCCTGCTCCTACCTCCCCAAGCCAACCCCAATATCAGCTTAAAATAATGTCACCCACGTCACACCTACACTAGAGCCCACCAATCATTCTAGTGAAACTGAGCACGACCTTGTTAGTGACCCACCACCCTTGTCTCCTCACAATGAACCTAATCCATCTACCGACCCCTCAGCCTAGCCTCATGTTATAGTCACTCACTCCAAACACAACATCCATAAATCAATTCAAAAGCTTAACCTTACTGCCCAACTCCAACCATATACCCTTGAACCCACCACTGTTACCCAAGCCCTCAAGGACCCTAAGTGGTGACAAGCTATGTCTGAAGAGTTTGATGTTTTAATTCGTAATGGGACATGGGAACTAGTGACATTTCATCCCATTCAAAATTTGGTTGGTTGTAAGTGGATGTTTCGCACCAAATATCTACCTAATGGCTCTATTGACAGGTACAAAGCTTGATTGGTTGCTAAAGGCTTCCACCAATGCCCTGGAGTTGACTACTCTGAAACTTTAGTCCAGTCATCAAACCTACCACTCTTCGTCTTGTTCTCAACCTTGCGGTTAGTCAGTGTTGATCACTCAGACAACTTGATATCAACAATGCCTTCCTTCAGAGAACTCTCACTGAGGATGTGTTTATGTCTCAACCTTCGGGATCGTGACCATCCTTATCACGTATACAAGCTACGCAAGGCTATTTATGGCCTCAAGCAAGCTCCCCATGCTTGGTACCATAAGTTGCGCCAATTTCTTCTCCAATCTGGCTTCACCAATTCAGTTGCCGACACCTTCTTATTCATCTTCAACGATCGTTGCACCACTCTTTATCTCCTAGTCTATGTCAACAATATCATTATCACTGGGCATAATGCCAATGCTACACAGGCCTTCATTCAATAACTCTCTCAACGCTTCTCTCTCAAGGACCTTGGCCCCCTGACATACTTCCTTAGAGTGGAAGTCACCTCTCACAACAATGGTCTTTTCCTCAGTCAACGAAAATACATTGCTAATCTCCTTAATAGAACTCACATGACTAAAGCCAAGCCTGCTCCTACACCATTAGCAACTAGCCCAACTCTCACTTTACAATCTGGGACTCCACTATCAAATCCGACCGAGTATCGAACAATTATTGGTAGCCTACAATATCTCTCACTCACTCGGCCCGACGTTACCTATACAGTGAACAAACTCTCTCAGTTTATGCATCAACCAACCAGTGACCACTGGAATACGGTCAAGTGTCTACTGTGGTATCTCTGTGGCACCTTAGAGCATGGCATCACACTCCGTCAGACCTCCCCACTAGCACTTCATGCCTATTTAGACGCTGATTTGGCATGTAACAAAGACGATTTCACCTCCATTAGTGCATACATAGTCTATCTCGGTCACAATCCTATTTCTTGGAGATCCAAGAAGCAACGTACAATGGCTCGCTCTTCCACTGAGGCAAAGTACCAATCGGTGGCCTCCACAGCTGCTGAAATTCGATGGATTTTCTCTCTCCTTCCAGAACTAGGTGTCACCCTTCCCCAAAAACCAATTATTTAATGTGATAATGTTGGCGCCACAAATCTCTGTTCCAATCTGGTCTTCCACTCACACATGAAACATGTTGCTCTTGACTATCACTTTATCCGAGAACAAGTTCAAAGGTTTACTTCGGGTGTCACACATCTCTGCAGCTGATCAACTTGCCGATGCTCTTACCAAACCTCTTGTTCATCCTTAATTTGACTCTCTCAAGGTCAAGATTGGACTTGCTCCATGGTCGTCCATCTTACGGGGGCATGATAAAGATATACATTCAAGTTGAGAAAGTCAAGGGATAAAATCAAGGGATTTTCACGTTTGGATATTTCTTTGTAATTATCTTTAGTATCTGGCAGTTACACAATTTATTTTGTTTCATTTTTATTAGTAGTTAGTTTCCTTCTTTTGTGCTCACATAATCTGTATATATACTACCCATATCAATAAGAACAGCAAGCCATATATTTCTTCATCCTATTATCTTCTATAATAAGGTTGTAGCGAAGAGAGTAGGAGGTAGAGGAAGAAGAAAGGAAAAGTTGTGGCAATCAACAAGAAAACATCACTAGAAGCAGCTGAATCGTGAATCGTGAATGGCAGGGGAGTATTCTTTATTCCTTTTTAGTTATTTTCTTTTGCATTTATTTATTTTCCATGTTCATCTTTAAGTTTAGGGTGTGTTGTGCATTTAGTTGCATTTGTAATTAGTCATGTTTTAATTCATCTCTGTTTTATGTTAAATCATGTCATTTATATGAGTAAATAAACTAGGTAACTACAATTGATTGCACACACTTACAAGTAGAAAAACTGCTCTTAGGGTGAAAATCTTGCATTTTGAAGGAAATGTATAGGAGGAGAGTTATTGAGAAAAGAATTAGTGAATATCAAGAGAAGAAGATCATGAGAGCTGAACCAAAATTAAAGAAACAAGGGAGATTGCATTCGGCCTCTCATAGAGCTTTCTCTACTTTAATTCCTTTGAATTAGAAAGATGTTTTCTTGTGTTCAATTGATTTTATCTTACTTAGCCATGAACTAAACTCACTCGACTGGGATTGTTGACCAAGTGGATGTTGTAACATAATATTTTAAATCATTCTTGAATGTTTGAATTAGAAAAGGAATCAACTTCGATTGGTTGGCCACTATTTAGTAAAACCCTAAGTTACATTTAATACTAGAATGATTAGATTTAACTGGATCTTGATTAGTTAATGTAAACTTGCTATACCTTCGGAGACTGTCTCCAGAAACCTCCAGCCAAAGCTATTGAACAGATATCTCCGTTTACAAGAGCCTGCGAGGAGCCCAGATCCTCCGGATATAAGCCTTCAACTCAACTACAGTGCATAGACAATACCTCTTTCTTCTACAATGACAAATATTTTGTGAATTTGGTAACTTTTTTCGGGCAATTTTTAGCCTTTAGTCTTTTAAGTATATCAAGATTGTGTATCTTGTTTAATGGTGAAGGTTTCAAGTTCTGTGCACAAAAAATCACCTTGACAAATATGAGCATAAATAGACTAAGAAGCCTTTCCTATGCAAAAAAAGAACATGTATGGGGGACAAAAAATCACTTTGACAAATGCCTTCTGAAGACCTAAAAGATTATAATATGATGATACAATTTTTAATAGCGAACATGATGGTTCAATGGCCTTCTCAATTCCTCGGATTCTAGTAATATAATATATACTTGATCATTGTTTATCGATAAAGATGCTGAACAATATTTTATGTGGCAGGGAATGTCAATTGTATCTGTGGGCCGTAGAAAAGCTTTTCTTTACTATTACAACAATTACAAATATATGGGTTCGAGTGTACTTAAGCACACTATATCTTGCAATTTAATTTGTGTTTTAGGTCCTAGTGATTACAGAGCAACCCAAGATCATCCAAAAACAAAAACAGGAAGCACTGACATATAGGAACCATCCCTTGAGGTTACTTCGAAAACAATACTATTTATTACGGAGCAAAAGATCAGATGTAGCAGCATAGCATGTTAGTCATAAGGCTTTCTCCATTGTGTTGGGACCGTCGGCGCACTCCATGGCACAGCGGAAACAAAACTCAACGGTCTCACCAGTGATCCAAGTACGAAAAACCGAAATCGGGAGGAAGAGATATGAATGCTTACAGTGGGTTCCTTGAAAACAGTAAGAACAATAGTGAATACGGTGGTGTAGATTGATTCGAATCGAAAGCCTCCACGAAATCACGTCTCGGCCTCTACTCAGTTCACCTGATTGAGAGCAATATTTGTTTTGTGTGTTTGTTGCAAAAACGGCTGCTAGACCTAACATACCCTTTTAAGCCAAGTTATTCTAATCATATTAGGGTTTTATTATTTTAAATTAATTAAATCTATATTTAATTAATTAGAATTTAATAATCCTCATATATCCAAGTTATCCTAATCATATTGGAGATTTTATTATTTCAAATTAATTAAATCTATATTTAATTAATTAATTGAAATTAAATATTCGGGATTATTAAAACATATATTTTAGTAACGTACAACAAATTGTACATCTTTGTTCATTTCAATCCTAGGGTGTGATCTTGTAGGTTCTTATAACGTTAGCAGTAATTATTAGAACAATTTTAATATTACATACAATAAGTGAAATCTAGCAATATATCATTGTCACCTAAGTTACAAGAAAATATGATTCGATATATCATCTTGGTGATTACTCTTTTATGTATTACATCCTTATGTCATTTATATCTAGAATAGGCACAAGTCTTGGAATAGTTACACTTGTATAGCCCATCTAGTGTTTCTTGATATCTAGAGCAGACTTTAATTAACGAATAGTTTATGATATCTCATATCAACTTATTCGAGCATGACCATGCATTTCTAGTCTTACTCAATTAAGTGGTCTGTTATATATTTCCTATTATGTAGAAAGGACAAATCCTATCTTAATCGTACACACTCACTACATATATTGAGATATATTCAATAACGGTCTTTATAGAGCAACCAGTTACGGAGCTTGTTTAGCTGCATCAAAACATACAACAATATATGTTGGGATAGTATTGATCTCAAGTCTGAGGATTATACATATAATCATCACCATGAGCAATGTTATGACTGTCACATAATAATCCAAGATATATGCTCATGGTCGGTCAATCCAATACATTGTTCTCTAACAATATAATCATGTATCAATTCTGACATCTCTATGTCAATGACAACTCATTGTCATCAATCAATAACATTTTAGTCTTAAGCGTATTATTATTGTTCATGCCCATAATAAAACTTGACTATGGATCTTTTAATAATAACAATTATGTCATTATATGGACTTTATTATCTTTCAGTTTATATTAAACACATATATATAAATGAAAATAATAGCGGCAATGCCTTTATTCAATAAAATCGATAAATAAAAGTATTATTACTATCATCATATGATTCGTCTTTGAGCATATCAGTATGAAGAACTTGTGCTTGAAACAAAGTTACCAATCAATCAAATCACACATCTTTGTTTTGTAGCATTGACAAAGGCTACAAAACAAAGATGAGTCTCTGTCTCTTCATAATCTCAGC
Source organism: Hibiscus syriacus (assembly GCF_006381635.1). Classification (NCBI taxonomy): domain Eukaryota; kingdom Viridiplantae; phylum Streptophyta; class Magnoliopsida; order Malvales; family Malvaceae; genus Hibiscus; species Hibiscus syriacus. The sequence continues at coordinate 282,977 of NW_024063094.1, forward strand.
TTTCAGCTTCAAACCTTGAGTCATTGTCTCTTCATTGTTAAATGCTTGTTTTATTGTCTCTAAGTCGGTTGCAATTTGTTCAGCTTCCTCTTCAGGCTTCTTGTCAGCAATAGGAGCTTCTTCCTTCTCCTTCCGATCTTTTTCATCTATGGATTGATATAATAGTGAGATAGTGTTGTTCAACAAAGTCAATAATTGTCCATGATTAATGCTGGTTAATTCCATTTTATCCCTCAAATCGTTGAAGCTACTCTTCACCTCCAAAAGGGAATTCTGCAACCTAACTATCAGCATGTTCACAACAATCCACATAACACACTTCTTCGTGTAGCTCAGAATTTTCACTTTCACCGGTACGTTTTTCTCCAAGAAACTCCTCAAGAAAGTTCAGAATCTTCTTCTGCAGACCCTTTAGTTCCTTATTGTTCATTTCCAACACTGTTCTAGCTGCATCCCTTTCCTCCAATAACTTCTCCATTTCTTCAACAAAGTTCCTATCATTTTCGACCATTGCCGTCATCTTCTCTTTCATCAAACTATCCTCATTTCTTCCCAAATCCCTCTCGTTACAGTAAAAACTCAATATTTCTCTCTCTTTTTCAAGACTACCTAATAGTACATTCATCATACGATACAACGCCTCAATTACCCTTACCCTCTCAGCACTCATTTCCTTCCTTTGAGACGCCATATAAACCCAAAGCAACTCGTATTGCAACCCCATGCTCATACTTTGATTCAACTGATCCTGAAAGACATATGCTTTCAACAAATAATTGAATACGTTCTGGCTTTTCTTGGACCATCTTGACAAGCACCTCGTTTTTAGAGTGAAGTTGTTTTTCCTTCTCATTAGGGTCTTCCATGGAAGATTGGCCGCTCAAATTGCTGGAAAATTGCATAAAGGTTGACTCTTTTGGATGTTCTTGAGTTTCCTGAGGTGGGTTTTGTTATATGGGGTCTTTGGATTGAGGGTATGTTTCTTTCTAGCCTTTCTTGGCAGGATTGGAGATAGATAAAGGAAGGATGAAATTCTTGAAAGGATTCAAATCTGGGGATCTAAGAAGAAATACGATGATTTTATGGTGGAATGGTGTGGCTACATGCATATATATATATATATATACCTTAAGAGTGAAGTTTTTAAGTTCTAAACTTGGGATTTTCATTTTAAAAGTAGAGAAAATAACCTCAGTGACCAAAAATGCCTTATAATATACAATTTTAACCAGCTTTTTTTGGATTTGCCAAAATGACCAACTAAATCGCAATGCGATCGATAATTCGCAACGCGATCTCCGGTATCGCAAATCAGTTTCCAGATTCGCAACGCGATTCTGACTATCGCATTGCAATTTTCCAAATTCGCGTTGTGATTTTCCGACTATCGCAATTCGAATATGTAAATCGCAATGCCAGTATGACTATCGCAACTCGATTCTGACTATCGCAACGAGATTCTGACTATCGCAACGCGATTCTGACTGTCGCAATGCGATTTTCAAAGCGCCATTATTATCGCAACGCGTATTTTTTTTCAAATTCCAAACACAAATATTAATTTATCAGAACACTGAACCGTCCACAATATATCCCGTAATCGTAACTCATAACCTAAAACCCTAAATCACAACTCAGTCCCATCTTCATCTCTCACTCTCTAAGGTGACATCCATCCCCATCTCCGATAAAATCATTTCCCATCTCCGGTGAAATCCGTCTATCTCCATCTCTCAGAGCCACCCTCACAATCATTCACGGTCAGAAATGGAAAATCAACCAAATCAACCACCGAGGGTTAGTTTTTTAATTATTTTTATTTTGAAATTTTTGCATTATTATTAGGTTTTTCATATTGAAATTGATGATAAGTTTACTGGTAATTTCAATAATTGATTAACCATTTCATTTAGATTGCTTATTAAATTCATTCGATTGCTGCCAATACTACTAAACTGTTTAGTCTTTAAACTCTGTGAATTTAGCATTTGTCTTTGTTTTGTCTTTTGGTTGAAGTAATGCAATCCATTCAAGTTTCAATTTTAGTATTTGAAACCGAGAATCGCAACGCGAAATGAAAATCGCAATGACAGAATCGCAATGCGATTTTAGTTTCGCGTTGTAATTTTTATTTCGCGTTGCGATAGTCAAATTCGCGTTGCGATAGTCATTTTCGTGTTGCGATTTTCATTTTTGTGTTGCGATTTTAAGTTTCAGAAACTATTCTTCTTCTGCAAATTGAAACTTGAATGAATTGCATTACTTCAACAAAAAAAAAGACAAATACTAAATTCACAGTGTTGCAAATTTAAGTTTGAAGAATAAACTACTACTCTTTATGTTTATTGTTCTTGGTATATCTTCACAGTGTAGTTTTTGGTATATCTAACTTGGTATGTTTATTGTTTTTGTAGAACTTTTATTCGGCTCAATTGACCTTAAGAAATAAATTAAGCCTGACCAAAACAATTGCGTCGAAACTTTCACCTGCACAAAGAAAAATATTTCAGGATACTTGCTTCGAGCCATGGTTGAAAGTACAACATCCGGGTGGAGATGCTATGTTGACCCATCTGTTTCTTCAAACCATGACTAGCGATCTACCAGAGACTATACAACGTCGTGATGAAGAGATATGGTTTGATTTTCCACCGGCGTATACGTGTTTTGGGCGGGAGGAGTTTTGCTTAATCACCGGTCTACGCTTCGGACACGATGATGTAGGTCGGTACACTAGACATATTACCCGCCTATCATGGTTATCCCGGGTTTTTCCTGAGCTGTCAATGGAGAAGTCGAATTTACACGTGGAAGACTTGATGAGATTATTGAATAAGAAAGATGGTTTTACTCGGATGGATGACGTCGATGTTGTCCGAGTATGCCTTCTAATACTTTTGCATGCCGGCTTTTTAGGCAGAGAGGCCAGACAACCTATTCCTAATGATCTAATTAAATTGGTAGAGGACCTAAATGCATGGAACCTATTTTTTTGGGGTTCGTATCTATGGAAAGCTACATGGAATAAGTTGTCGTCTGCCTTTGATGATCGAAAAAGTTTGCGTGGCGATGGTTCCAAATACACTTTGTCAGGCTTTATTTGGGCCTTTAAGGTAAGAATTTTTATATAATGTTTCCAAAATTATAATTAATTATTATTTAACAATTACTAATGTTTGTTATTATATTGTTTGTAGATTTGGATATTTGAGGCATTTCCCGCCATGCAGACATATGCATTAAAAACTTCTAATGATATTCCTAGGGATATTTCCTGGAAGAGGAAACAGACCTTGCAGCAATGGGAAGATTTACTACCGTATACGACAATAAATAATGTAAGTTAACACAAATACTACTATATGTTTATAAACAAGTTATTACTAGTACACGTTTAACTTTGTTTGAGCTTTTATATTGTTAGGAGTCCAACACTCCATTACAGAGGCTGACACCCATGGAAGCTGAGCTTGCCACTGATTAGTGGCAAGATAGTAAGTTTTTTTTATGGCACGGATGATGAGCAGCCTCCACTTCGAGAGCCATCACCTCACCCAGAGCCATCACTTGATCGACCCGACTATACACCTCCACAACGAGAGCCATTACCTATTCTGTCACATCATCGAGCCTCTTCTCCACCATCACCTCATGATAGGCGATCGGAAAAGATGCCACGACGTTTATCTCCATGTTCTCCACCTCCACGGGATGAGTTAGGGGAGTTACGTGATGAGGTCAATGCCTTGCGTGAGGAGGTCGGTACTTTACGCAATGACAATGGTGCATGGCGTGTTGAGGTGTCTACTTTACGTGGTGAGGTAGCCGCTCTACGTGAGATGGTAGCATCGTTGCAGAATGAGGTTCATACTCTACGCAACGAGGTAAGTTTAATATTTTTCATATTTAACTTGATGATAAATTTACTCGTAATTTCACTTAGATTAACCATTTCACTTAGATTAACCATTTCACTTAGATTGCTTAGTAAATTCTTTTGGTTGCTGTCAATACTGTTAAACTGTTTATTCTTTAACACTGTGAAGTTAGTATTTGTTTTTGGTTGTCTTTTGGTTGAAGCAATGCAATCCATTCAAGTTTCAGTTTACAGAAGAAGTGTTTACTTTCGCAACGTGAAAATGACTATCGCAACGCGAAAATGACTATCGCAACGCGAATTTGACTATCGCAACGAAAGAATTGCAATGCGAAATGAAAATCGCATTGTGATTCTCTCGTTACGATAGTCATTTTTGCGTTGCGATAGTCATTCGTGTTGCGATTTTAAGTTTCAGATTCTATTCTTCTTCTGCAAATTGAAACTTGAATGAATTGCATTACTTCAACCAAAAGACAAAGACAAATACTAACTTCACAGTGTTGAAAATTTAAGTTTCAAGAATAAACTACTACTCTTTATGTTGTCATTGAACATGCACTAAACCTATATGTTGTCCTTTTAAATGTTTATATAAGTGATTACTTCTTGAATGTTATCTGATGCATTTTGTGAACAATGATAGAATAATGACTTGGGTGAATACCGTGCAAGTTTGAAATATATTTGTCTTTGTTTTCACTGTTTAATATCATGTTTGTTTATTTACTGATTTATGTATTAATTTATTTTTAGCGGCCCGCTAAGGTGGATGCTCTACGTCAGGTTTTTCTTGCAAGATGGAGTTCACGCATTAGACGGCGTGCACGTGCCATTAAGTCTCCATTCACCCCAATAGTGCGAAGAATCCATAAGAAAAAGCCCGACTCACATGTCATCGTTCAAGAGGCCTCCCCTATCGTTCAAGAGGCCCCTATCATCCCTCAAGAGTCCCCTCCCACCGTTCAAGAGGCCACTGTCATCATTGAAGAGGTCCCTCACAACATTCTAGAGCCCGATTCACACGGCATAATATATCGAATTATTGAGAAACCCCTCACGTGCCGGACATGATAGATGACTGTTGGCTTTCGTATAAGTTACCGGCCAGTACCATTTCGGCAGATAAAGTGGAGAGGAAACAACTACCGGAAACAATTCTGGATAATACCCTTTGGGCTAAGACCGCAGTTTATTTTTATCTACATAAGCGGAGCCAAGGGTGTTACGCTGACATATACAAACTCAACGATGATATGCATTTGTTGATTGAACGGTCTTGGTGGGGTGTGTTATTAGGGGTTGAAGACAATGGCTATTTCGATAGGGGGTAAGTCTTATATTTCTTCTTATATTTCATTTTGATTAATTTTTTTTTAAATTTATGTAATTCACTAATGTATGTCTTTTTTTTGTAAAACAGCATATTGATGCATGGGTGTCACGTCTTCTAATAGTAAGGAAATTGAAGAAAAATAAAAATAAAAAAAAATACGCGAGATACAATTATGTCGACGTCTTTTCACGTAGTTCACTTGAAGAATCAACGACAGGAATCATATGTGTTGGCTAATGGACAAGCTAAACTTTATCCTGTATGGTGGGAGGTCGATAAGGTTAGTATTTTTTTAATATTTTAAAGGTGTTCATAAATAAGTGCGCAATTTGAATTATTACTTATGATTGCAGGTGTTTATCCCTGTTTTGGAATGTACTCATTGGCTTCTCATCGAGCTTCAGCTCCCATCCCTGAAGATAATAGTATATGACAGCATGATAAATTACATATCATTGTCTGATTTGAGAGATATTATTAAGGGACGGAGCTCTCATTTGGCTAAATTCTTGGATGCGATTAATTATTGGACTTATTCTGCAAATAAGAAGCCAAAGAAGTTCAATGTTACAGTTATCAGAGACGAGACCGTGCCACAACAAAAGCCGAAAGCCAGAGGGGATTGTGGTCCTCTCGTATGCATGTGCTTGGAGCGTTTGACGACAGGAAGTACACAGTTTCTACCTCCCATCGATAGAGATAGAGGTGCAGTAGGCTTGTGGTTTCGGCATTTTATGGCTAGAGCGATATATTCGAGACGTTGCCTACCTGCATCCGCGTTATGAAAGTGTCCATAAACAATTTGTAAGTCAAATGCAAGTGTTGTTAAGTACCTAAAATTCAATAATAATTTGTTGTTTGTTGGTTTTAGATGTGTAGAAGTGTTATTTGAGCAAATGTTTGGTTTCTGCAGGTTAATCTTGAAGTGAGCTGCGTGAAATTGATGTATGTGTGCATAAACAACTGTCTGGGATACACTTTTTTTGATTGTTTAATTGATTCTTAAAAGTCTGATTTGTTTAATTGATGAGGAAAATAAGAATTATTATCATTTTTTGCTTGTTTAATTGATTTATAAAAATTGATTTGTAAAAGTTGATTTGTTTAATATTGATGTGTAAATAATTCTTATTTGTGCTTGTTTAATTGATTGAAATGTAAAAGTTGATTTGTTGATTTCAATCTGCATCATATTAAAGGCAAAAGACTTGTTGGAGGTACACTTTTGCAACGCTAAACTCAAAATCACAATGCAAAAGATAAAATCGCAACGCGAAAGTCAATTCGCGTTGCGATAGTCTAATACGCTTTGCGATTTTCTCGTTGCGATAGTCAAATACCCGTTGCGATAATAAAATTCGCGTTGCGATAGTCAAATTCGCGTTGTGATTTTCTCGTTGCGATAGTCAAATAGTCGTTGCTATAGTCAAATTCGCGTTGCGATTTTTGCGTTGCGATAGTCATATTCGTGTTGCGATAGTCAAATTCGCGTTGTGATTTTTGAGTTACGATAATCAAATTCGTGTTGCGATAGTCAAATTCGCGTTGCGATATTCAAATGAATGTGTAATAAGTGATAACAACTGAACATATCATAGCAATGTTCAAACTCAAGTTACTAATACATGCCTAACTAAAAATGTTAAAAGTTTACACATAAAATACACATAATAGTCAAATTCGCGTTGCGATATTCAAATGAATGTTAATAAGTGATAACAACTGAACAGATCATAGCAATGTTCAAAATCAAGTTACTAATACATGCCTAACTGAAAATGTTAAAAGTTTACACATAATACAACGTTTGCATTTAAAAATCACCTAAGTTAATAGTTCCAAAAGGTGAAGCCGGTTGTGATTGGGATTTTGATTTTGATTGCGATTTTGATTGCCTTTTTCTTGACACCATATGAGCTTTGGATTTTGATGAGGATCCATATTTTGGTAGAGGAAAAGATGATTGTGATGGCATTGGTGATCCACATGTCAACCTTGTATGACCACTTTCCTTGCACCGACTATATGTCGATCTATTCTTCTCTTCACCCTTAGACGGTATACGATCGTAACTTTTTGGTCGGCCAGGTAGCCTTCTGTCCATGGCTGGTGGCAAAACTGTTTGTAAGTCATCTGGTATGTCCCACTCAGAAGGATGTGGAATAGGGTAGATAATCTCGGCATAAGTCTGTCGATATACTTCTGTAGTGTAGCAATCCATAGCGTATGCGCTTGAATCATCTTGATTTAGATGAAGAGCAACTTTTATAACATGCCCACACGGATAACCAGATGTTTGCCATTTCATACAACTACACGTCTTTGCATTTAGATCGACAAGCCCATTTAAGTTATTATCCAGTACTTCAAACAAAGTGTTTGAACATGGTTCAACTCTCCATGACGTTGACTTCACAACACGTTTCGTTATCTTTTTTTCAGTCCATGGTGTAACACGATGTTCCAATGTTCCTGTAAATTTAAATAAATAATACTTAGTAAAATATATGATAAGTTACGAATTTAAAGAAATAATACCTGCATGGTTTCTTTTCTTGTAGTACCACTGTTGAATAGAAGCTCGAAAAAACTCCATTAACATAGTAATGGGTAATTTTCGGGAATGACGACTTAGAGCGTTGATTGATTCTGCACTATTAAACGTCATGAAACCATATCTTGCTCCAAGTTGATGTACTCTTGACCATCTTTCAAACCCGACATCTTCTAGTGTTTGAGCACACTGAGGCAAAACACGTCTTAAACAATTTATATGCTTATTAAAATCCACTTCCCGATAAGCTTTTACAGCCTTCCAGTATGTCCATTTGTGATTTTTTATACCAGCAGACCTTGATTTTAGATTTCTATATAAATGAACACCACAAAGTCCATGAAAAACATCTGGGAAACACCTTCTAACAGCGTTGTCAATTGAGTTTGCCCTATCGGATATGATTGTCAGATTGCTAATAGGACCTATGTAATCCCTAAGATGCCCCATAAACCATGTCCATGAATCAGAGGTTTCAGATTTGCCAACCCCGTAAGCTATTGGCAGTATCCCATTGTTAGCATCCATGGCTACTGCTAATAAGTTTACTCCAAGGTATCGACCTTTTAAATGTGCTCCGTCAACTATAATAATTGGGCGCATGCAAGTAATAAACGAACGAATCTACAAAATCATATACACAAGAAATATAATCATTTAAATATGAAATGCATGTAACTAACAAAAATGAGTCAACAAAATTATATTGATTTACTAACCGCAGCACCAATGGCGATAAACAGCAACTCAAAGCATCCATCTCTATCTGTTTTGATATGAGTTACTGACCCAGGATTTTTCAGCTTTAAATTGTGACAATAAGCCGGCAGTTGGGCAAACGATGCTTCTGGCGACCCCCTCAACAATTCCAAGGCATAACATTTGGCTCTCCAAGCTTGAGAATATGAGATACTAATCTTGAACCGAGCATTCATGTCAGTCATAATTTCATGTCTCCGATATACCCTGCCATTCAAAAACATTAACTCAGTCAGAAAACCACCCAACACCTTTTTGTTTGCCTGTCTATGGTGAGGAAAAAATTGGGTTCTTGAACATGTATGTTTATCAATAAAAGTCCTAACTTGAAATATTTCGCAATCTTTTATCCTCTTTGCAATCATACGCCACGTACAGGTTTTATCAATCATACACCTTGTTTCGAAACGATCTTTGCTTGATTTGTTAACTTTTAGTTGATAGCCATCTTCCACACATTTCTTATACAAAGCTATCTTCAAGTCTTCTTTTGTATCAAAACAATCATCTTTCTTGATACGAATAATTTTTGTGTAACAATCAAATGCTATTTTTACCAACTCTTCTTCCGGTATCTGAAGTAATTCTGGCATATTCCAGTTATACTCCCGTGGCATTTTCTTTGGGGACTTTTCTTCGGGGATTTCTTCTTCTTCTTCTTCTTCTTCAGGGTTATATGAATTACATAATGGATGTTCAACATGTTCATTCACAGTCGTAACTTCCTCCTCATTATCATCAACAACATCTTCCTCGGCAGCGGCTGTTTCATCATCAAAATTCGGGTATTGATCAATATCAAAATCATTACACGCAGGGTCTGTTTCTTCTTCTGAAACATCATCAAAATCCGAGTATTGACCAAGATCAAAGTCCGGGTATTGACCAAGATCAAATTTCGAATACCGACTAGTACTCACAATTTTTTCTGTTGGCTCATCATCGTCTAACTGGTTAATATGAAAACCGGAATTTGGTGCTGAAAGTTGATTGGGATTTGGATTAGGGAAAGGTTGTGGGTTTTGAGATTGTGTTTGGTATTGGAAATGTGGTGAAACAAAATTTGCTTGGTGATGAAATTGTGGTGGAACCATTAAATTTTGAGCACCATAAACTGGGGTTGAAAAACTTAGTTGATTACTACCCGCTACTGACCCAATTTCATTACTTCTAGGTTCAACAACATACATTGTAACATCATCTTGCGAAACACTAATGTAAGCAATGAATCGTTCAACATCTTCATTGTCGGTTAACAAATAAACTTTACCTTTTCTCTGATAAGATAGCCTAAATCCACTTAAGGGCTCTAAATTCAATTTATTTGCAACATGTAATATTAGAGTTTCATAAGTTAACTTTTTTAATGATAGTTTTAGTTGAAGATTCATGGGTAAAGGCATATATTGTAAAACACCATGAACATTCTCCCATGACCCTCCAAAACACAAATCTATCCAAACATGATCAACATTAGATGATTTTATTATTGTAAATTAATTTACTAAACAAACGAGCTGCGAAACTAAAACCTGTTGCCGGATGGGGAAGGATGTCGTTGGATATAGGAACGGATGTCGCCGGAGAGAGTGATAGATGGAGATGGAATGAGTTGCGATTTAGGGATTTAGGTTATGAGTTGCTTCTGCTGCGTAGTTATATACCCAAAACATTTGTGTTGCGAAACTAAAACCTGTTGTTAATTAGGGATTTAGGTTATGAGTTGCTTCTGCTGCGTAGTTATATACCGAAAACATTTGTGTTGTGAAACTAAAACCTGTTGCAAATTTGAAATTCAGTGTTGCGACAGTCAGAATCGCGTTGCGACAGTCAGAATCGCGTTGCGACAGTCATAATCGTGTTGCGACAGTCATAATTGCATTGCGATTTAGTTGGTCATTTTGGCAAATCCAAAAAAAGTTGGTTAAAATCGTATATTATAAAGCATTTTTTGTTACTGAGGTTATTTTCTCTTAAAAGTATTACAATAAAAAGTTAATACTATAAAATTACCACTAGAACAATAATTTATTTTATTAACGGATTTGAATAATTAATTTAATGATGGAAATAAATATTAAATATCAAATCAATTATAATATATTTTAAAAAAAGATTTTAACTAGTAACATTTTAACTAGTAACATTTCATGAGTTTAGTAACTTTAAAGATGTTCACCATTATTTACCTTCTAAATTTACTTATAATGCTATTATAACATTTACAAAGAAGATATACTCCCCTCTTCAGCAACCAACAGCACTAGAAGTGATGATAGATGTAATATCTTCAGGTCATATAACTGTGTTTCTCAAGGGAGCACATACAAATTTGCCATCTTGCTTATGAACAATCCTCACTTGAAGATGATGTGGAACACATTTTTGCCATGGGAGGTTCCGTTAGATCAGACTGTCTGAAGAACCACGATTCTGATGATTCAAGGGAATGTTCTGATATTAGTAATCTGTACCCACAAGATAGATATCAATATGCTGAGTTCAAAGTATTTTCAGACCCGTTTGCTGCCTACAATGTGTTCCTTCGGTTGTTTTGTTTGACAATGCTGAGTTCAACCTTCTGGGGCATTAGATGGCTTCATTCCACTGCTTACAGGGTATTCAATGTACACAAGAATGGGGTACATAGTGAAAGCGATTGATTTTGACAAGGACATGAGTGCCGAGGACTTTCTAGCTCTTTTACATCTCCTCAAGTTACCTGTGGAATTAATCGATCTCGAGGTAGTTTATATCGGATTGGATTTGCTAGGACTAATCTCAATGTAGACTGCAGATCTCAAGAGTTGAGCATTTGCAACTTTAAATTAGAGAAATATTGCAATGTTCTGCAAGTTATATTTAAGCATGGCTAATGTTCAGGCTTTACTGAAGTTTGTCATGGTTGATATTTCTATGTTCAACTAGGGAATACTAATCAGCTCAACAGGCTGGGTGACTCCTGCAACGGATGTCACATATGGCATACTACATATGATGGGTCGCGATGACATTCCAGTTGGTCTTGGCAAAAAGCATTTTCAGTTGGGCTAGCCAATCCATCTTTTGCCGCAATCGAAGACTGCAAGTATTCCAAGGCTACCCCTCATGGTGGTGGTGGTTACTTGGACTACAACACACTATATGGACTTGCTTGTGATTTACCTCGAAGTCCAAGAAGGTAAAATTATAAATACTTCCGTGAATATAACAACTAAAAAATGTTGCAGAACATGCATGAGCAAAAACAAGTTACAAATATATGGCCTATTGGCCTTCTAATGACTTTTTCAGATGCACAAGAGAAACCTGTGTCAAATACGGAGCTCCTAGAGATACCAGTAATCCGGAACACAGGCAACCATCAGCACGAGAAATTTGGAAGTCTATGGTGGACTCGTTGGATATCCAGGATCAAATATCACAGTATTGACTAATTTAGCACAGATCATTCTATCAGAGAATGCAAGCTCAGTGATCAAAGGAAATATTTTCACGGTTCCCTCGAATTAATATGCAGAATTTAACATGTTTCTCGATTCTTAGCTGCAAAGGAAGTTTTCACTTCGTCTGTGAACATCACACTTGTTCCACTGCAGATGCAAAGAAGAGTTAGTTCCTTCAACATCAGGATGAATGCCACAACTCAGACTCCTGAACTTGTGTTTGCCCGACGATTCTTTCAAGACTTTGGCAATTACAACAGGAGATGTAATTTTAGAAACACTAATGGATGCAAAAGAAGTTAGATTAGATTTATTTTTGGGGGGAGATCCTTGGTTCAGTAATCGTGGCAGGAAATTCACATCCGAACCAGACATTTATGTCCAAGCCTCTTAAGGTCTCGGAAGACGGGGAGACGTCATGATGATAGGAGAGATTATTATTGATGAAGAACAAGGGAAACAGGTAAATGTTTTGGAAAATGTTAATCCAGAATCATATTATGACCATTTCACTAGGATCTTAGGTGATCACTGACAATATGCTATACTGGGAAGCATTAATGAGATTACCAGATTGCAATTAATCATTTGATTTTTATTCAGAATGTATGCCACTTATTGTCTCCACATTGACTAGCCAAGGATCGGACTGTGACTAACCGTAATGGCGGTCTTTACCTCCAAAAGAACAATATCTCATGGCGAACACAGTTCTGAAATCCTTGCGTCAGCATATATGACCTCATCTTTCCTATCAAGTATATATCTAATATTATCAGGTCTGTCTGTTGGTTCACATTTCAGCTCTTTGCACTTAGCATCATGCTCTCGTGTGATGATTGAGACGAGTACCGAATCATGCTCCCTGGTTCTTCAACATAAATCTACCGAATGATGCCTTTCAAGTTTCAATGTCGGATTAGTTGTATAGCTTAACAACTATGACACCATGACAGTGCATGAACAATGCTATATGTAAGCACTGCACTAGGATTCCTCTGTCCTTTCTATTACTTAAAATATTAGTTTTATACAACATAAAGTGGTGTCACCCCCAGCTGGAAGGTTATATATATATATATGAAATAACATATGAGCATGCTCGAACAGTGACATGTGAAGATACTATTTTTTATCCATATTATTATTATTAATATTATTATTATTATTATTATTATTATTATTATTATTATTATTATCATTATTAATATTATTATTATTATTTTTATTTTTATTATTATTTTATTATTAAATATATTAAATACATATAAATTACAAACCAATTACAATTCAACCGGCCCAGTTACAAACCAACTGAAACCGGTCCAAATCCAACCAGAAACCCTAAATATTTGGGTTTCCAGTTAGGGTTTCCTAACCCTAATCATCCTCAGCCGCCTCATCACAACCGTTGGATCTGGCACGATCCAACGGTCCACATGGCTCCAGAGAGGAACCCTAGGGTTTGATACCCTAGGGCCACGCGGCGCCGCCCCAGCTTCCACGCGGCTGCCGACAGTCTTCTCGCCGCCTCCGCCGCTGCCACGTCCCGAATGAAGGCTCCAGAAGATCATACCAGCCGTCCACGCCATGGCTACTCGGTGAGTCACCACTGGTAGTCCGGTGACTCACCGAGAGCCCTTCTTCGGACCGGTCCGACGGCTACAACGGTGGTGGCTATAAAAGCCACCACCCCACCTGCGAAAGGAACCCCAGACAGAAAAACAGAGAGAAAAAATAGAGAACGGAAAAGAAAAAACAAACAGAGAAAAGAAAAAAAAACAAACTAATACCAACGATCTCAGCAGCAGCAAAGAACCAGAAGAAAAAAAAAAAAAAAGGAAGAAGAGACTTACCGAGGAAGCTCCGACTACCAGATCTCACCGGAACATTCGAAACAACGAAGGTACTTTTGTAGATTTGCTCCGATTGGGAGCCTTTTAGGAAGAAATAACACCGGAACCGTCCTTAGGACGGTCCGATCTATATATTAGTGTAAAGAAAAAAAATTTCGGCCACCGGATGCGGTGGCCGGCGGTGATGGTCACGGCGGCAGACGGTTGCCGTCCGGTGACCGGCTTCCCTCCGGTGAGGGAAGCTAGAGAGAAGGCAGAGAGTTTTAAAACTCTCTCTGCTAGAGAGAGAAAAAAAAAAGAAATGAAATGGCTGGCCCTTCGGGCCAGCCGGTTTGGACCATTTATAGTCCTTCCCGAACGACGTCGTTTCGGGAAGGACTATGCGCGTAATTACGAAATAGTTAAACCCCGTCCGCAGTCCTCCTTATTTGTAAAGTTTACATTTTAGTCACTAAATTAAATTTATAATATTCTTAATTTGGTCTTCGAATTTTAATTTCTTTTATTTTAGTCCTTCATATTAAAATAATATATTTAGGATAAATAACATATTTGATCCCTATAATTTTGATTAATTATAAATTAGACTTTTAATTTTATTTTTACTGTAATTTAGTCATTTATTATATATGTTTTCTTTTATTGTTTTTAAATATATTATTTTAATAGTATTTTTATTTTTATGAATAAATATTTTTATATAGTCATAAATATATATATAATAAATAGTAATTTTTAAATATTTATCTTAATAAATCAAAGAAAATGACAGTCTTAATACAACTGGATGTCCTATTCTGAATTTTTAAAATTTAAAAATTAAATAATATTATTTATCAATATCAAAGAAAAGAGCTGTCTTAAGGCAACTAGAAGTTCTTTTTGGATATTTTTAAATAAATAAATATTTTTTTATATAATTTTGAAAATAATAGAATTATAAATTTTTGAATTTTTAAATTTTAATAATAGAGACAATTTATAATTGCAAAGTACCAATTTTGGGCGTTGTAGGGGTGCTAATCCTTTCCTAAACGTAACCGACCACGAATCCCTTTTTATTACTAAAAAGAACGAATTTTTGGTTATAAACGCAGATCAGTTTAATTTTTTTTTGATGTTTTCTTAAAACTTTTTTTTAAAAAAAAAAAAGATATTTTTTTAGGTATTCGACCTACCTGACCCAAAAGGCCGATGGCGACTCTCAAATTATTTTCAAAATTATTTATTCACATCAATTTCCTCGCCCAATTTAATATTTCGTGCCCGGACGAAAACCGGTTACGACAGCTTGGCGACTCTGCTGGGGAACTGGTCAAACTTTTAAAAAAACAATTATAAATTGTCTCTATTAGTCAAAAATTAAAAATTTATATATTTAATTCTTTTTTTTATTTATTTATTTATTATTTTTATAATATTTATATGTTATTTGCAAGTATTTTATTTATTTCAGTATTTATTTTTCTGTCAAAAGTTTGAACATTTCTCCTCACACACAACACTTGCATTGCATAACATAAAGCTCTATAATTGAGTTGTCCCTTTTAAGTGGGAGTGAAAGCGACGTCTTCGTGAGAATTTATTCTCCGTGTCAGACCTAGCAAGTAACTTCCGGGGTTCATATGCTCTATGTCTTCGTGAGAATTTATTCTTCGTGTCAGGCATAGAGAAATGTATCCCCTCGAATTGAACTCGATCCACTTTAGTCTGTGATGGACTAGGATTGGGGGTTAGCAACCCAAGGGGGCACTAACAAGGACAATTCGGGTACCTTTATTCTTAGATCTGAAACCCTGCATATAAAAAAACCTTAAAAACTCTTCCAATCCGAAGTCATGCCGAAATTTTGTCCAAAATAGGTGTACACACAGGAGAAATGAATTCTGTCTTTCCTGTTAATTTATTTATTGTTTAAATTACATGTTTATTTAAATTATTTAAATTTAGAAAAGCATGTTTAAATTAAATAAATGTTATTATTGAATTTTTTATGTAAACTAATTTATTTTCTTTTTTGTGTGTTCTTTATTTTTCTGCTTGCATCGCATCATACAGGATAAAAGACATTGATCCTTGTGTTAATTGTCTCATTGGAAAGCCTTCATCTATGGATAAAAAGTGTTCAAGTCAAGTAATTCTAAACTCAGAAGTAAGACAGTGGGCTGAAGATTTACAAAGACAAGAAGGAGACAGTCTGCAGGATGATTATGTATCTGACTTGGCCAGTTATGCTTCAGTTTCACTAAAAAGAAATGATATGCAAGATTTGCGAAGCATTTGGGAAAGTTGGGATTCAAACAAAAAATTGCAGTTTTATCAGACTTACGGAGACATCCCATATCTGCTCTATGTGGAAGTTGATGATGAATTACTCCGAGCCCTAGTTCAATTCTGGAATCCAGGGTACAATTGCTTCACTCTCAATAAAGAGGATTTGGTCCCTACTATTGAAGAATACACAACTTTGCTACATATTGAAGGTGCTTTGGAGAATCGAATATATTCAAAGTCAATTAAAAATCAACCCTTTCGAGTTAAATTAGCAAAGATTGCCGGGGTACGAGAAGAATGGGTAGCGGCCCGTACAAAACAAAAAGGCGAAAGCGAAGGCATTGCTTGGACCAACATCCGAGAACTTATTCAGAGCCATCCAGATATTAAAGTACGATTCGATCTATTTGCTCTGGGTATATATGGCATGGTCATCTTCCCAAAAGTATTGGGATATATTGAAGCTGCAGTGGTAGACTTGTTTGAACAGCTACCGAAGAAGATTAATCCTGTTTCTGCAATCCTAGCAGAAACCTTCAGATCGTTAAATGCTTGCAGAAGGCTAGGAGGTGGACGATTCTCAGGGTGTACTCAGTTGTTATATGTTTGGATCCGTAGTCATTTCTGGAGAACAGAAAAGGTTTCATACCGACGCTTTAATACGGATTATTCACCATTAAAAGAATTTCTAGAGCAGGAATGGCCGAAAGAAATTAAGAAAGATATGTGGATTAATGCCTTTCGAAATCTGCAAAGCAATGACGTTGTTTGGCGCGCCCCGTGGCAAATCCAAAGGGAATTCCTTTACAGGTGTGGTGATTACAACTGGATAATGCTGCTCGGATTATGGGGAGGAATTGGATATGCACCACTTCTGGTTATAAGACAGTATGAAGGTCGTCAATTTGTACCTGTCACTGCTGGACTACAGTCGTCTGAGTTCGCATTCCACAGCAAAAATTATAAAAGAAGTATCATGGAAGCCGTTACAGCTTGGAAAACAACTTTTTGTATTCGAGCTAAAGCAGCAAAAGAAATGCTAACTCCTGATTATGAAGATTGGAGATCTGTCAGAAAAAACGAAAATATTCCTCTACCAGATCAAAATGAGGATATCTCTATGGAAGATCGCATTAAGGTGGTTCCATCAGAGATTGAAATCTTGAGAGCTGAGTTTGAAGCAGAAAGAGATGGCTGGTCGAAAGAATTAGAGCAAATGAGACAAGATAAAGCTATGTTGGGGGTTGACATTGACTTTCATTCATCACAATGTGCAATGTTGAGAAAAGATAAAGAAAAAGGTGAGGATGAGTACAGAGCCTTACAGAAAGATTACCAGGAGTTATACAAATCCCGAAAAGCATCAGGACCCAGCCAATCAACGGTACAGATGACCAGAGAATTGAACATTGAGAAAAGACGAGTTGAAGATCTGAAAGGAAAAAATTGCCGTCTACTCAAAAGCCTGGAAAAAGGAAAGCAAAAAATAGAAGATTTCGAGGTTGACAGAAGAGAGCGAATTATAAAATACAAGGCTGAACACCGTGAGATCATGAATGAAATGCAAAGAGAAAGAGATCGAGCCAAATATTTAGAAGAGATGAAGAATGACATCTTTGTTAAATTTGAAAGCGAGAAAAGTATCATGTTCAAGGGATTTGAATCTGAAATGAACCAGTTGATTGCTGAGCTTGAAGTCAGAGGCCAAAAGATGGAAGAATCCAATGTTGAAAAAGAAAAATGGGAGATAGAAAGAAAAAATTTCAACACCAGACTTGAGGTAGAGCAGGAGGTGGCTAGCAATTGGATGCAGAGATGCAGAAATAAAGATATTCAAATCCAGAAGCTTAATCAAAGAACGCAAGAAGCACGAACAAAACTGGAAGAGGATTTGGATCAGTCTAGAAACAAAAACTCAGAGTTTAATACTTACATTTTACAACTTGAAGAATCATTGTTTCAAGAAAAGGTTCGTCTAGGACCTAATGATCTCAAGGAAAGTAATGAGGAAAATGCTTCACTGCGAAGACGCATTAGAGATCTTGAAAAAATTCTGCACAATTGCCAAGTCAGAATCACTGAGTTAGAGCAAACTCTTGAAGGAACAACTGAACGATGGCAAAAGTCAACTGAGTTCTATGTCGAAAGAAGTGAAGAAAGAAGCAATATGGTGTTCGAGGCCATGGTACAAATGAGCGAAGTTGCCAGATATGTTGGGGAACTAGCTGTTGAAGCCAAAATAATTGAGCATCAAGTTGATCCAGTTTCTAGATGTGGAAAGAAGGTGTCATGGTTAATGAAAGAAATTATAGAGCTTAATAGGAAAGCTACGCCTTATCTGTAGTTATGAACTATTATAAAGAAACTTTTGTATGCCGATGAAAGTTGTTCTATGACAGTTAACTTTTTGGGATCAATGTTTTTACATACATGCATTTTGCATACATTCATCATTCATTTCACAATTTTCGCTATGAATTATTATTTATTAAGTTAAAATTCATTAATTAAAATTTGAAAAATAATATTAAGAGATTTTTCAATCGAAGTTACTCTGGCCAAAAGAGAAATACTACATCACTACGGTACTAGACAAGCTACTAAAAGAATTATGGAGGATAAAATACAGCGTATTGAGGAACAGCATCATAAAGAACAAGAAGAAATGAGAATGAAGTTGGAAAAAATTGAAGCCAGCATTGCAAATTCACAAGACAGTATGATGAAGAAGATAGAGGACATGTTTAAAAGGCAGGCTATCAGTGGAAAAATGCATGAAAATCCTGTATCTTTCGACCAAGAACCCATATATCCTCTAGGTTTTTCACCAGAACCAATTTATCACTCTGGTATTACCCCTATACAAATCAATGCTCGTACATCTGCATTACAAGAAGCTAAACCACATGAAGATCAACAAGTGGATCCAGCATCTTCAAGCAAAAATCCGCTTATATCAGATGTGAAAGTAGGGGATCTTAATACTGATCAGTTGATCCCAGATTTAAATGAGCTGAATGAGAAACAAAAAGTAAATGAAGAGCTGACCAGACAGATCAAGAGCTTAGAAGAACGAATGAAATCCGTGGAAATAACTGAATCATTCTATGGGTTTGATGCTAGTGAATTGAGTTTGGTTCCAGACCTAATCCTCCCTATCAAGTTCAAAGCTCCCGAATTTGATAAATATAACGGTACTACATGCCCTTCATCCCACATTACTATGTTTTGTCGAAGAATGGTAGGATATGTGAAGGACAAAAAATTGTTAATTCATTGCTTCCAGGATAGTTTGACAGGACCGGCTTTAAAATGGTATACTCAATTGACCAAAGCCAACATTAGATCCTGGAAAGATTTGGCTAAAGCATTTTTAGAGCAGTACCGCCATGTGACAGACATGGTCCCTGATAGATGGACTCTCCAGAATTTGGAGAAAAAGAATAATGAAACATTCAGACAGTATGCCCAGAGATGGCGTGACACTGCAGCCCAAGTTCAACCACTTTTGTCAGAAAAAGAGGCCACAATAATGTTTGTCCATACATTGAAGGCCCCTTATTTAAACCATTTAATGGGGAATGCAACAAGAAATTTTGCAGATTTGGTCATTTCTGGAGAATTAATTGAAAATGTCTTGAAAAGTGGCAAGATTGAATCAAATGATGGGTCTAGTTCCAAAAGACCTACGTACCGGAAAAAGGAGAATGAAGTCAACAATGCAAACTCTTACAGCAAGGATTCATCGAAAAGTGTTACAATAACCCAGCCAAGGGTTAAGAAAGAGGAAACAAACACTAATCGAGCAGAGTCCAGAGGATCTCGAAAAGAAAACGAAAGGTTTTCTTTTACACCTTTACCAGTACCATATGCAGAGGTCTATGATTCGCTGTTAAAAGCAGATGTTATACGGCCCTACCCTTTGGTTCCCATGCAACCACCATTCCCTCCTTGGTATGATACAAAGGCACACTGTGTTTACCATGAAGGAATTGCAGGACATTCTATTGAAAACTGTCTAGCATTCAAAAGGGTGGTTCAAAATTTGATCAACACTGGGAAGTTGGAATTTAATACACCATCCGCATCAAGTCATCCATTGCCAAATCATGGAGATAAAAACGTGAATGCAATTCAGGAAGAGGACAGAAAGAAAGCAAAGACTGACATTTCTGAAATTAAATCTCCATTTGTTTGGATATTCCAACAGCTTTCTTTAGCCGGTATAATTCCACAACAATTCAGGCCAAAGCAGAATGAAGGCAAGAATTATTGTGAATATCATCAGGAGAAAGGGCATAAAATTCAATTATGTCCTGAGTTTAGAAACTTGGTGCAAAAATTGATGAACAACAGAGAAATAGAATTCTTTGAAGAAAAACCCGGGAAAAAAGAAGATGATGTTTGCTCATCAGAGGATTCTAAACCAAGTCAAAGAATAAGTGATCCTGTGATCATTAATGTGAAATCATCTACGACGATTCCGGCACCAATAAGGCCAAAAGTAATTATTACCACTCCTCTACTATTTCCATACAAAGATACCCGCAGGGTACCTTGGAATTATACTACCAATGTTTCAATGGTAGGAGGATCTGATTCTCTAAATAAAACAGAAGAGAAAACACAAAGTCTGAGTACAACATCGGCATCTGAAGCAGTGAGCGAGGTCGGTTTCTTTACAAGAAGTGGGAGATGTTACTCTCCCGAAACATCCAATGCTTCAGAACAAGTGAAAGCAAAAGGAAAAGCCATGGCAATACCTCAGAAGGTATTTGAAGATGAATCCCTTCCAGCATTCAATGAACCTGTGACAGAAAAGCAAGCTCAAGAATTTTTGAAATTCTTGAAACATAGTGAGTATAGTGTGGTTGAACAACTACACAAACAACAAGCGAGAATTTCTATTCTTGATCTATTGATGAATTCAGAAGCGCATAGGAATGCTTTGATGAAAATTCTCAATCAAACATTTATCCCCGAAGATATATCCCTCAATAAACTTGACAGAATTGTGGGACATATAGCCGCTGACAATTACATAACGTTCACAGATGATGAAATACCGGAAGGCGGAATGGGGTCAGTAAGAGCTTTGAACATCACGACACACTGTCATGGTCATGTATTGCCAGGAGTATTGATTGACAATGGATCTGCTCTCAACTTGATGCCTCTAGTTACACTTCAAAGAATGCCTCTGGATCAATCACACATGAAGAGTTATCAGAATGTGGTACGAGCATTTGATGGTACTCAAAAAGAAGTGCTTGGGAAAATGGAAATACCATTGTTAATTGGCCCAGTCGTGTACAATATTGATTTTGTGGTGATGGACATCCACCCCACATATAATTGTCTCTTAGGGAGGCCATGGATTCACTCAGCAGGAGCCGTTCCTTCTTCATTACATCAGAAATTGAAATTTGTTATTGATGGACAACTAATATGCGTCAATGCTGAAGAAGAAATCATTGCATCTGTAACAAGCGATGTTCCATATATCGACACCAATGATGAGGCTCTTGAATGCTCTTTTCGAGCTCTTGAATTTGTAAATACAACCTTTGTTGCAGAAGGAAGGAAAATTCCATATCCCAGATTGTCTGATTGCACCAAGATGACGGTACAACAAACTTTAGGCATCGGAGCTAAAACTGGGAGAGGTCTAGGAAAGAATCTTCAAGGGATTTCAGTTCCTGTCAGTATAAAAATGAAAAAAGACCGTTTTGGGCTAGGGTTTAAGCCCAATTTTCAGCAAAGGAACAAAGAGATGAAAAGAAGATGTGAAGACAGAAAGACAAAATTGAAAGGAGGAGAAATCCTTTGGAAACACATGTCTTTCCCACAGTTGAGGACAACATTCAGATCAGGGGGGAACAATTAATGTGGAACAGCAGCTTGTTGAAGCCTTTAAAGAAGAAAAGTTGACGAAAGATCAAGACATAGTTAAAGAAGCTATGAATGGATTATTTATCAACATGATCACGAATAACAACAAGACTGGCAAGTACTTGGATATGATTCGACCATGCCTTCCTGGAGAAACACTCACCAATTGGACCACTGAAGATCTTCCTATAGTTTTTAATATTAATACAGAGTAATATTCAGAACTAATCTTTATGTTTAGCTCAAAAATATGAAAACTTTTTGTTATCTTGTAAAAGAAATTATGTTAAATATAAGAAATTTTCTTTAAAATTTTCAGATGGCAATCATTCTTTACATTTTCTTACATTTTTACATTTATTTATTTTCATAAATTTACTATATTCTTTCGGAAATGTTCCGACTTAAATTTGCAGGTGTCACCGTGTTAATAGCATGTTTATTCCTAGATTTAATCCAGTGATAAATTTAGAGCAGCCTATATGTCTGGAAGAAATCAATGGTTGTGAAGATGAACTGGAATGTGATGTTCCTACTGAACTATTAAGATTGGTAGAAAAAGAGGACAAACAAATTCTACCACACAAGGAAGAGGTTGAGACTGTGAATTTGGGAACAGATGAAGAAAAGAAAAGAGGTGAAAATTGGTACCACTCTGACAGTCCATATAAAACAAGAATTGATAAATCTCCTTCAAGAGTTCAAAGATATATTTGCCTGGTCTTATCAAGATATGCCTGGTTTGAGCACAGATATAGTGATACATAAGCTTCCAATCAATCCAGAATATAAACCAGTCCAACAAAAGCTCAGAAGAATGAGGCCAGAAATGTTGTTGCAAATTAAAGAAGAAGTGATGAAACAAATCAATGCAGGTTTCCTAAAGGCATCTAAATACCCAGAATGGGTAGCCAACATTGTTCCCGTACCTAATAAAAATGGAAAAGTTCGAATGTGCGTGGATTACAGAGATCTCAACAAAGCTAGTCCGAAAGATAGTTTTCCATTACCCCACATAGACACATTGGTGGACAATACTGCAGGGCATGCATGGTTTTCATTTATGGATGGCTTTTCAGGATATAATCAGATAAAAATGAATCCTGAAGACATGGAGAAAACAACATTTATAACCATGTGGGGCACATTCTGTTATAAAGTGATGCCATTTGGATTGAAAAATGCAGGGGCAACATATCAAAGAGCCATGGTAACTTTGTTTCATGACATGATGCACAAAGAGATTGAAGTATATGTAGATGACATGATTGCCAAATCCCGAACTGAAGAAGAACATATTCAAAATCTGAGAAAGCTTTTCCAGAGGTTGAGGAGATATCAATTAAAGCTTAACCCCGCTAAATGCATTTTTTGGGGTAACTTCTGGAAAACTCTTGGGATTTGTGGTCAGCAAAAAAGGAATTGAGATTGATCCGGATAAAGTCAAAGCAATTCAAGATCTTCCACCACCCAATACAAAAAAAGAAGTTCGAGGCTTTTTGGGGAGATTAAATTATATATCTCGGTTCATTTCTCAATTAACTGACAAATGTGATCCAGTGTTCAAATTACTTCGAAAGAACAATCCTGAAGTCTGGAATGAAGAATGTCAAGAAACTTTGGATATTATTAAGAAATATTTATCCAATGCCCCCCATTTTAGTATCACCAATACCTGATAGACCATTAATTCTTTACTTGACGGTCTTCGAAAATTCGATGGGATGTGTACTAGGACAGCATGATAAATCAGGAAGAAAAGAAAAAGCTATTTATTATCTGAGCAAGAAATTTACTGATTGTGAAGTTCGATATCCACCAATACAAAAATTATGTTGTGCTTTGGTGTGGACTACTCGAAGACTCAGACAATATATGTTATACCATACTACTTGGTTGATATCCAAACTTGATCCTTTAAAGTTCTTAATGGAATCACCAGCTTTGACAGGCAGAATGGCTAGATGGCAGATGTTATTATCTGAGTTTGATATTATCTATGTCAACCAAAAAGCGATAAAAGGAAGTGTCATAGCTGATTTTTTGGCCAGTCGTGTATCAAATGATTATCAGCCTTTGAACTTCAATTTTCCAGATGAAGATTTATTGTGCATATCCATGAATGAAAAAGTCAGAACAAATGATGAATTTGCAACTTGGAAACTTTATTTTGACGGAGCATCTAATGCTTTGGGACGAGGAATCGGGGCAGTGTTAATTTCTCCAGAAAATGTTTATTATCCCTTTACAAGTAGATTGGAGTTCTTTTGCACCAATAATATGGCGGAATATGAAGCTTGTGTCATGGGATTGAAAGCAGCTATAGAAAGAAAAATCAAATTTCTCAAGATATATGGAGATTCATCGTTAGTGGTGTATCAACTGCGAGGAGAATGGGAAACAAAAGATCCCAAATTATTGGAATACCGAAATTTTACACTCGAATTAGTGAAAGAATTTGAGAGAGTTACCTTCAATTATCTCCCTCGAGAAGAAAATCAAATGGCAGATGCTTTGGCTACATTAGCTGCTATGTTTCAGGCAAATAAGAAAGTTGATATGATGCCAATCAAAATGCAAGTGTATGAAATTCCTGCACATTGTTATAGTGTGGAAGAAGAGGTAGATGGTAAACCATGGTATCATGATATCCTGCAATATATCAAAAATCAAAGTTATCCACCAAATGCATCAGAAATTGATAAAAGAACTTTGAGAAGAATGGCTGCTGGATATTTTCTTGATGGAGACATTATGTATAGAAGAAGCAGTGATCAAATGCTGTTGAGATGTTTAAATACCAGTGAAGCTCGAAACGTCATTAAAGAAGTACATAGTGGAATATGTGGAACACATGCAAATGGTCTTTCTATGGCCAGAAAGATAATGAGATATGGATACTATTGGGCTACCATGTACACAGATTGCATTGATTATGCAAGAAAATGTCATAAATGCCAGATATATGCAGACAAGATTCATGTACCCCCATCTCCTTTACATGTAATGACAGCACCCTGGCCATTTTCTATGTGGGGAATAGATGTCATTGGGGCAATCACACCAAAAGCATCGAATGGACATTGTTTCATCCTTGTGGCAATTGATTATTTTACCAAATGGGTTGAAGCTGCTTCATATACCAATATTAAGAGGTCCACAGTTTGTAAATTCATAAAGAAAGAGATAATTTGCCGGTATGGTCTACCAGAAAGGATCATTACAGATAATGCTCTGAACCTGAACAACAAAATGATGACCGAACTTTGTACACAGTTCAAGATCAAACATGCAAACTCAGTGGCATATCGTCCAAAGATGAATGGGGCAGTTGAAGCAGCAAATAAGAACATCAAGAGAATCATTACGAAGACTACTGAAACTTACAAAGATTGGCATGAGAAGTTACCTTTTGCTCTATACGCATACCGAACTACTGTTCGAACATCTACTGGGGCAACGCCTTTTTCTTTAGTCTACGGGATGGAAGCAGTCTTACCAATTGAAGTTGAGATTCCATCGCTCCGAATATTGAGAGAAACAAAATTGGATGAATCTGAATGGATCCAAGCTAGAGTTGATCAATTGAACCTTATTGAGGAGAAAAGATTGAAAGCTATTTGCCATGGACAGATGTATCAGAAACGGATGATGAAGTCTCATGATAAGAAAGTACATCCAAGAGAATTCCAAGAGGGTGATCTAGTATTAAAAAAGATCTTGCCTATACATAAAGATTTCCGTGGGAAATGGATGCCTAATTGGGAAGGGCCATACGTTGTGAAAAAGGCCTTTTCCGGAGGAGCGTTGATCTTGGCAGAAATGGATGGAAAAATTTTGAAAAATCCAATAAACTCGGATTCTGTCAAGAAATATTATGCTTAAAGAAAAGAAAGAAGAAGAGAAAAAGAATAAGAAAATAAGAAAAAAAAAAGAAAAGAAAAAAAAGAAGAAGAAAAAAAATAGAAAAAGAAAAGGGTCAAGGTGAAAACCTGCAAAGGGCATCTTGTAACCAAAGGAAGGATTTGAGTTGAAAACCTGAAAAGGCGGCTCAAATGCAGGTTGATATTAGGCATCTGGCAATTGAACTCTCTTAAGATTTTGATAGTTTGGAAGAAGCTTCACATCTACAAGCATTTTAACAACGTTTGAGATCTTCCAGACAAAAGCTTACATCATTACTCTAAGTTGTGTCAACTTGATTAATTTAGAAATATTTATGCTTATAATTTGTGGAGACATTTGAATTTTTATTATTCTTATGATTGCCATAACTTTGAATACAATTATATCTATTTCAAGTTCAATTTATTGGAGATTCAATTTATTTTTGGAAATTCAATTTATTCTTTTCTATTGAATTAACATAATTTTGAAATAATTTAAAGATTTCTGAATATCACTTTATGTTAATATTTTTGAATACATGGAATACAAAGTAAGCAAATCATCACTAGCTTAAAGCCATGAACATCAAGATTGTTATAAGTGGTGCTACCGACAACGAGGTCGAATCCGCCAAATCTACTCATCAATTGCTCCAACCGATCACCATTCAGTTCTTGCACATCTGTTTGAAAAGATATACTAAGACAATAAAAGGCAACCTTTGTAGCATTGATTCCAACAAAAAGAAACAAGACATTGATATCAATGGGAAACATGTTTCTATACAGATCCTTGTATATGGTTTTTAAGGAAACCTAGAAGCATTTCCACCTCATCAGGTTCAAATGGAGTAACTTTATTCCTTCCAACCCATACTAGATTCCATTTTCAGTACTCATCAAGAACATACTTCTGAATACTCGAAGGTGGCTTATTGTCATAGCTTCAAGAGCCTTACAGATCCTTTCTGTCAATCTGGAACTTCTTGTACATGTTTGTAAGCAGTTCAATTTTGTTCTTGGATCCTATGAAGACTATCATTTCTTTGTCAAGGGAAAAGCATCAGCACATGGAGGAAGCAGAATAAGAGAAACTCTGTTCTTAATTGGCAGATTATGAATATAGCTTATTTTCAGTATGACAGCAGGAAAATGATTCGAATCTACAAATTCTGGCTTTACATCGAATAAGTACTGTAATATCCCAGTCCAAACATTAAATGGAACAACTGAATGTGCTTATAGCATCTTCTGGAAGTGTTCTTTGAGTTATCTGATCTGGTTGATCAGAACATAGCATCTTCTGGAAGTGTTCTTTAAGTTATCTAATCTGGTTGGACAGAACATAGCATCTTCTGGAAATGTTCTTTGAGTTATCTGATCTGGTTGGACAGAACATAGCATCTTCTGGAAATGTTCTTTGAGTTATCTGATCTGGTTGAACAGAACATAGCATCTTCTGGAAGTGTTCTTTGAGTTATCTGATCTGGTTGGACAGAACATAGCATCTTCTGGAAATGTTCTTTGAGTTATCTGATCTGGTTGATCAGAACATAGCATCTTCTGGAAGTGTTCTTTGAGTTATCTAATCTGGTTGGACAGAACATAACATCTTCTGGAAGTGTTCTTTGAGTTATTTAATCTGGTTGGACAGAACATAGCATCTTCTGGAAGTGTTCTTTGAGTTATCTGATCTGATTGGACAAAATCAAGTATTGAATTTAAAAGATAAATTTGCCAATAACATCTTCTGGAAGTGTTCTTTGAGTTATCTTTTACTAGAAGAAGTGCATCAGCAGCCTTAGTCATTTGAGCAGCACATATAAAATTTATCAATTTTACAATTGATGAGTTTGGACCACATTTCTACATGGCTATTGAAGCTTCAGCCTTTGAGAATCCCATTTTTGTCAAGTATAACAGTTTATTCTCCTCATCAGAATCAGAAGTCAAGATTTTTTTAGAAGAACTATCGATATCTGTGAAATCATCTTGAAAGGCCATTTCATAATCAGATGAGCTGTTATCAGAATCAACATGTTGCTTGAATGCAAGTTTTTCAAGAGCCTACACAATTAAGTTTTATTCTCAAGAAATTTTTATGACATTATATCTACCTCTACATTTGTCAAAGAGGATAGATTCTCTGATTTGAAGAAGAAAGATTATAGAGTTTCTACAACTGAAGAAATATTCAGTTCACCAATCTGAAATCAAATAACTTAACATTCATGCATCATATTTTAGGTGTTTACAAAAATAGATGCATTTTCATTCATTTTTATTCTTGTTAAATTGTTAACAGAAATTTCAAAGATTTTAGCAAAGATTTCAAATCCACTTGATGGATCATTCATCCCCAGAGGAAAAGTTCATAATGAGAAGAACTCATCTGAAGAAAGAAGAAGAAATTCATAATGAAAAGAATTTGTTCAACCTTTTGCTTAAATTCATCATTTGATGGATCATCATTTCCAGAGGAAGAGTTCATAATGAGAAGAACTCGTCATCTGAAGAAGGAAGAAGAAGTTCATAATGAGAAGAACTTGTTCAACCTTTTGCTTGAATTCATCACTTGATGGATCATCATTTCCAGAGAAAGAGTTCATAATGAGAAGAACTCGTCATCTGAAGAAGGAAGAAGAGTTCATAATGAGAAGAACTTGTTCAACCTTTTGCTTGAATTCATCAATTTGATGGATCATCATTTCCAGAGAAAGAGTTCATAATGAGAAGAACTCGTCATCTGAAGAAGGAAGAAGAAGTTCATAATGAGAAGAACTTGTTCAACCTTTTGCTTGAATTCATCACTTGATGGATCATCATTTCCAGAGAAAGAGTTCATAATGAGAAGAACTCGTCATCTGAAGAAGGAAGAAGAGTTCATAATGAGAAGAACTTGTTCAACCTTTTGCTTGAATTCATCATTTGATGGATCATCATTTCCAGAGGAAGAGTTCATAATGAGAAGAACTCGTCATCTGAAGAAGGAAGAAGAAGTTCATAATGAGAAGAACTTGTTCAACCTTTTGCTTGAATTCATCACTTGATGGATCATCATTTCCAGAGAAAGAGTTCATAATGAGAAGAACTCGTCATCTGAAGAAGGAAGAAGAGTTCATAATGAGAAGAACTTGTTCAACCTTTTGCTTGAATTCATCAATTTGATGGATCATCATTTCCAGAGAAAGAGTTCATAATGAGAATAACTCGTCATCTGAAGAAGGAAGAAGAAGTTCATAATGAGAAGAACTTGTTCAACCTTTTGCTTGAATTCATCACTTGATGGATCATCATTTCCAGAGAAAGAGTTCATAATGAGAAGAACTCGTCATCTGAAGAAGGAAGAAGAGTTCATAATGAGAAGAACTTGTTCAACCTTTTGCTTGAATTCATCAATTTGATGGATCATCATTTCCAGAGGAAGAGTTCATAATGAGAAGAACTCGTCATCTGAAGAAGGAAGAAGAAGTTCATAATGAGAAGAACTTGTTCAACCTTTTGCTTGAATTCATCAATTTGATGGATCATCATTTCCAAAGAAAGAGTTCATAATGAGAAGAACTCGTCATCTGAAGAAGGAAGAAGAAGTTCATAATGAGAAGAACTTGTTCAATCTTTTGCTTGAATTCATCATTTGATGGAACATCATCCCCAGCAGAAAGTTCGTAATGAGAAGAACTCATCTGGAGAAAAAGAAGAATTTATTCAATATCTCCAAAATGATCAAAGTAAAGTCAAATGGATAAAAAAATTTATTATCTTTTCATCTTTTCCCTATTCTTGTTAACACAAGAATGAGCAAAGAGGGGCAGCTGAAGATACTATTTTTTATCCATATTATTATTATTAATATTATTATTATTAATATTATTATTATTATTATTATTATTATTATTATTATTATCATTATTAATATTATTATTATTATTATTTTTATTTTTATTATTATTTTATTATTAAATATATTAAATACATATAAATTACAAACCAATTACAATTCAACCGGCCCAGTTACAAACCAACTGAAACCGGTCCAAATCCAACCAGAAACCCTAAATATTTGGGTTTCCAGTTAGGGTTTCCTAACCCTAATCATCCTCAGCCGCCTCATCACAACCGTTGGATCTGGCACGATCCAACGGTCCACATGGCTTCAGAGAGGAAACCCTAGGGTTTGATACCCTAGGGCCACGCGGCGCCGCCCCAGCTTCCCGCGGCTGCCGACAGTCTTCTCGCCGCCTCCGCCGCTGCCACGTCCCGAATGAAGGCTCCAGAAGATCATACCAGCCGTCCACGCCATGGCTACTCGGTGAGTCACCACTGGTAGTCCGGTGACTCACCGAGAGCCCTTCTTCGAACCGGTCCGACGGCTACAACGGTGGTGGCTATAAAAGCCACCACCCCACCTGCAAAGAGACAAAAAACAGAGAGAAAAAACAGAGAACGGAAAGAAAAAACAAACAGAGAAAAGAAAAAAAAACAAACTAATACCAACGATCTCAGCAGCAGCAAAGAACCAGAAGAAAAAAAAAAAAAAGGAAGAAGAGACTTACCGAGGAAGCTCCGACTACCAGATCTCACCGGAACCTTCGAAACAACGAAGGTACTTTTGTAGATTTGCTCCGATTGGGAGCCTTTTAGGAAGAAATAACACCGGAACCGTCCTTAGGACGGTCCGATCTATATATTAGTGTAAAGAAAAATTTTTCCGGCCACCGGATGCGGTGGCCGGCGGTGATGGTCACGGCGGCAGACGGTTGCCGTCCAGTGACCGGCTTCCCTCCGGTGAGGGAAGCTAGAGAGAAGGCAGAGAGTTTTAAAACTCTCTCTGCTAGAGAGAGAAAAAAAAAATGAAATGAAATGGCTGGCCCTTCGGGCCAGCCGGTTTGGACCATTTATAGTCCTTCCCGAACGACGTCGTTTCGGGAAGGACTATGCGCGTAATTACGAAATAGTTAAACCCCGTCCGCAGTCCTCCTTATTTGTAAAGTTTACATTTTAGTCACTAAATTAAATTATAATATTCTTAATTGGTCTTCGAATTTTAATTTCTTTTATTTTAGTCCTTCATATTAAAATAATATTTGGATAAATAACATTTGATCCCTATAATTTTATAATTATAAATTAGACTTTTAATTTTATTTTTATGTAATTTACATTTATTATAATTTTTCTTTTATTGTTTTTAAATATTTATTTAATATATTTTTATTTTTATGAATAAATATTTTTATATAGTCATAAATATATATATAATAAATAGTAATTTTTAAATATTTATCTTAATAAATCAAGAAAAGGACAGTCTTAATACAACTGGATGTCCTATTCTGAATTTTTAAAATTTAAAAATTAAATAATATTATTTATCAATATCAAAGAAAAGAGCTGTCTTAAGGCAACTAGAAGTTCTTTTTGGATATTTTTAAATAAATAAATATTTTTTTATATAATTTTGAAAATAATAGAATTATAAATTTTTGAATTTTTAAATTTTAATAGAGACAATTTATAATTGCAAAGTACCAATTTTGGGCGTTGTAGGGGTGCTAATCCTTCCTAACGTAACCGACCACGAATCCCTTTTATTACTAAAAAGAACGAATTTTTGGTTATAACGCAGATCAGTTTAATTTTTTTTTTGATGTTTTCTTAAAACTTTTTTTTAAAAAAAAAAAGATATTTTTTTAGGTATTCGACCTACCTGACCCAAAAGGCCGATGGCGACTCTCAAATTATTTTCAAAATTATTTATTCACATCAATTTCCTCGCCCAATTTAATATTTCGTGTCCGGACGAAAACCGGTTACGACAACATGCTCGTATTTGACATCTCGAATGCAGATAACATTGCAGAAACCGAATTTCTTACCTGTAAAGTTAATCAAGCTCTTACCGGTACGGTGACATGTTTCATATGGAATTGAAACCATTAAAAAGATTGCAGAAGATGATCGGTGACTTGGTTGGAAGATGATAATGCGATTCCCATAAAATACTATGTAAAGATGAAAAGAAAATCATTTGATATTCTGTCATTACAGCTTGTATTCTGGCTTTACTTGCAAGATTACCAACAAACTAAATAAATGGGGGGACATCCCTCTCATGTGAAAAAACACAGTTTGACCTTATAAAATAATCATGTTCAATGAATGTGATAGAGAGATGAGTACTGATTGGTGATTATAAAAACATTTTGAGACTTCATAGAAAGAAATCAACCAAACAACGTGGGGTTTCCACTTCATTTTCAATGCCTAAAGTGCAACAGTAACCACTAATTTATAATCATATATACTGCATGTAACAGTGAATGGTCGGTGATAATGTTTATTTGGCCAACGCATTTGTTCTATAAAGAACAGTTTTAGTTGGTGTTGTTGATAAGAATAGTTGTTTCAACAAACTCACGAGGAATCAGTGTTCTTGAGTTGTTGGACTAATCAATTTGATTGGTTAATTAATAATCCAATCCTTTTGGTTCCTTTACCAAACTTCTGGTAAATTTTCACCTGTTTTCTCTAAAATGAAGGTGACAGAGATGAAGGTTCATAAAGTATCCCATTAAACCTCTGCAATTCTGATATCATTGATGTATAGATTTTAAGGTCTCGAAACACGATCATTGGTCCAAAGGATTAAGGATTCGTGATAAGATTTGTGTTTCATTTGTTCATATATTGTTCTTAAACAGATTGAAGCATGAAACTCAATGATTAAAACCAGAAAAAAGCACTTCAGAGGAAACAGCTGGAAGGGTTTTATTCACATTCTTTGTCATTGCTCGTACACAGGCAATATGATACAAGCTTAAGCTCGAAAGTAGATAGAACCCTTCAGTAGCTTAGGTACCCTACTAAAACTGCAATAATTGTAAAACAACAAAGATAATGAAAATAACTTTTCTACAATGCCAAAAATATCATATTTGGTCCCATGTTCTTCTCTGCAGATTTATGTCTCTTTAAAGCCAACTGTTACATAGGAATTGAGCCTCCAGCAGACAATATCTGCTGCTGAAGCTGCAGTCAATGAAATGGAAAATCAATCCTTGGAGTTAGCAAAGGATTAAAACATGTTTGGATAGAAAGAAAATTGCTACTCGATAAGGTTAGATATCTCTACATTACCTGGAACATAAATTCAAGCTTAGTTTTTACAAGAGAGTATTCATGCCTCACTTGTTGCAGACATTTAAGACACCTATGTATGACATCAAAACTTGAAACTTCTCATCACTATTAACATTAAATTCAATGAAAAGTACTAATCTAAGACATAAAATAAACTCACCCTTCGACATTCTGCTCTTCGCAGTAGTTGCGGAAGGCAATGCAGACTTTCTGAACTCTCTGAGCACCAATGCTGTTAATTTGAAGAACATTTTACCACGAAAAAAAAGAACATTTTGTAGGTAAAAGCTGTACAATTAATAGGATTCCTTCATGTGGGACATGTAGTGGAACCCGTACTTTACAATCGGTGAAAATTGATGACTACAGAAGACAAATTTTAAAGTACAGATTATTATTATTGAACATTACAAATTTTACAGACTGAATCTGATTTTTTCAGTGACAAACTTTCCCATACGTTGGTACAAAGTTGGCTTTAACCATTGCAAAAAAATGTTTCAATCTAAGGTTCTCATCTGAAGCTAAAATTAGAAACTGAGGTTAAAAGATGGAGGAAAATACCTGGAGCTGCTACCTTTCAACTGGTGAACATGAGCATCAACACTTTTGAAATCTACGCTCTGCTGCTCTCTATATATTAAGATCAGAAAGCAATAATGAAACCACACTAAGACATGGATGGAGAAAATGTAGAGAGTAAACCATAGCAGAAAATAGAGTCTTGGATGGTTCAGATTACAAGGAAAATTGTTTAAAAATTATTCAAGGAAAACCCTCACAGAGCTTTAGTCAGTTCATTGAGAAGCCTATCAGAATCTTCAAAGAAAAGAGATACCACTTCAACCACAAAATCTGGGTTGTTTTCATCTTGAAGTTCTTGAAGTTGGGTGAACTGTTCATCCAGAAAATCCTACTCATAGAACAAGAACTCATCACTCAAACATCTAATATATCCAAAAACCAAAGAAAACAGAACAAAACTAAGAGCTACTGGTATAACAAAACTAACCTCATGATAGAGTGAAGTTTTATAGTCAACCAGCTGCCTTTGCAACTGAGCCAAATCCATTGCAGCTTGCTTTTAAGGTATATTTTCCCCACTTGCAGATCTTATAGAGAACTATAACATGTTCTGCCTTTAAATAAATGGAAAGGTGAGGGGTTATTAAATGGATATTATAGTGTGAGGAGTCCAAGAATCTTGCCCTTGACAGTGGACTATAAATAATAACTACAGTATATGTAAAGTAACACCTTCCCTCTTTCTCTCTCCCTCTTTCTGTTGTTTTTTATCCCTTTCTTCTCTGGGTTTGTGTTTATGACTTCATTTCCTTATCTATATTTTACCCTCATAATTTATGAGCAAGTTGAAAAACTCTGAAGTGTATATATATATATATATATATATATATATATATAAGGTATCACAATATCCAAAACTTGATGCCATTGATTCACCTTGCCATCTTTTTCTTTCAGTAATTATTGCTCTCTCTCCCCATCATTTTCTTCAATTGTTTATTATTTTGTTTTTTTCCTATGCTAAGTGCCAACCAGCCTAAAGGATATGGCTTTACCATTACTGCCAATACCCCAATTCCAGTTCTAGATAATTTATTCCACTGTCAGCTGGCATTAAAGTCCAAGGTTTAATTGTAGCATCAGCAATAGAAACAAATATTTTTCACACAATCTTCTCATTTGTTGTTCATTATTGGAATCCAAAAAAAAAACAATTAACCATCTTGCAATAACTAATAACATGGGATGAAAAAGAAAAGAAACCCCACACTTTTCAGGCCAAATTTGAAAGAAAGTGGTGTGAAAACCATGCTGCAACTTTGCATGGGAGTTTTTTTTTTTTGGCTCAAATTGTCTCTTATGCAACAAAATAAAGGCTGGCGCAGTCACTGATGCTGTTATTTTATCTTATCAATAAAAAAATGTAAGTTCAAATCTTTATTTTTAAGAAATCAAGGATAATTGTTATTACAGAAGCATATCCATTTCTATCTTACCTACTACTCTTTTCAAGTTTCTTGCCTCTCTTTTCCTCTTATCCCTTCACATGTTATGCCTGTAATATGCTGTCAATCTTTTCAAGAATCTTAACTTGCCACAGTTGTTGAAAGCTATGTTCTTGTCTGTAAAGGTAAATATGTTTAATAGAAAAATTAATTGGCCAAGAGTGATCAATGGGGTACATTTTGGCCCTATAATGTACTCTACAACTTTGCTTTTTAGCTTTGCTCTCAAGATTAATTAATCTTCCAAATGCTATCTTTAATTGCTTTCCCTTTTATTTATTATTTCATGCTGAAATGTTCCATACATCTCTCAAACTAAATCGGAGGATATTGAACGTTTAAATACTCCAACATAGAAAATTCGGATACTAACCTTCCCAAGATGACCAGCAATTTCTCCAAGATTTTCTCCAATTGGACAACAGCTGATAACATAATTTTGTACACCCAACAGAACCATAAATCATTGCTTGTCAAAGAGATTAATTAAGAACACTACATGAGTTAGCAAATTTAGGTTTGGTTTTTAGGGCCATGTGTTGTTGGGGACCCTCAATGGCTATTGTTGTGTTGGATTAAGACAATTCAAGCCCCTTAAAACGACAAAAAAGATATGGACTGGACACCAGAAATGGCTCCAATCTCCATAGTAACAGGGAGCCTAAGTGAAAGCCCTTTCCAAGTACTTATTTTGCCAAAGTCCCAAATTTTGCTGTAAAATCTGTATATAAGTTAAAGACTTTGCCCTGTATAAGAAAATGGTGATGATGCATGATGAAAAAGAGTATCTCAGTGTGACTGGTTATAGAGATGGAAGGGACCACTCCATGTCTAAGGCCCTTTGATGGGAAGGGCATCTCTAGGTGGTGGGGGCTGAATTTCCATGGGAGATTTCATGCCATAAATGTAGCTGCCAATGCAGGCCACAAAAATACAAAGATGCAGGATGTTTTTTTTTGGGGGGGGGGGAATCCAAAGTTTTTGGTTAAAAAAAAGAGAAGGAAATGAACAGAACAGAGAGGGTCATCAAAGAGAAAATAATGTTTTGGATG
Organism: Hibiscus syriacus; assembly: GCF_006381635.1. Taxonomy (NCBI): domain Eukaryota; kingdom Viridiplantae; phylum Streptophyta; class Magnoliopsida; order Malvales; family Malvaceae; genus Hibiscus; species Hibiscus syriacus. The sequence continues at coordinate 319,083 of NW_024063094.1, forward strand.
AGCTTGTCCCTCTACAGTACTCATAAAAAAGTGCAGAATGTGTATATATATGGTTCATGTTTTGCCATTTCTGCTTTCTTGTTTTGTCTGTTATCAAAGTGTTTGCTCGTTCTTGAAAAACTAGATATTTTGGCTTAATATACAAATTGGTACCCTGAGTTTGAAAAAAATTCTCAAATGGATGCATGATGCTGACATGATATTTTAACAACCAAACATATTCATAATTGAAATACCAAGTCTATACAAGTATTAGTTTGAGAACTTTTTCTAAATTCAAGTACTCATTTAAGAAAAATTGTTAACTTCATATACCAATTTGTATATGAAACCATCTAGGCATATGGTATGATCATCTACACATTCAAGATGTATGCAAGGGCATGACTGGTTCATACCATTTAGAACAAACTGTACAGAAATTCATTTTCTTTTTTTTATTACTTTTTCTTTTTATTTGAAGAATGAATAATGTTACACAACACAGAAATAGCATGCCTTGCAAATTTGCATTTAGGAGAATATCAATTTACAACATGTACACTAAGTGGGTAGAATCCAGAGAGTTGCCCTAGTGGCACAATGAGCCAGTCTTTATATTAATTGAATCAATCAGTCAGTAGCTTCTTAAATCACCAAACCACCCTTCCAATTAGTTTGCCGGCCTATTCCCTATAAGCCTGCGGTTGAACCTGACATCGACAAAAATAAACATGGCGTTCGCATCAGGAAAGGAACACAAGATAGAACTCAACCTGCCACAAAACCGGAACGGTGATTTCAGTAAGGTTTTAGCCGATATAAAAGACAGTTTGCATGTTATATGGAAGAAGCTACTTCAAATAACATCTTTAGACACTGACCATCCTCAGAGAAAGAAAAAATTCCCCCGAACATATCATCATTGTCTCCTTCCTCTGATTTTTCTCTCTCACAAGGACTACTGTTGCTGTCAACATCAGTAGGGAGCTCACTTGGCTCGACACACGCACTTGAGGGCAACACTTTACAGTACTCTTCTCGAAAAAAGTGCTCAAAATCTGGTGATTCATTTACAGGCCCCTCGTCTAACATGTTCAAGCTCAAATCTGACCGGTTAGAACTTGTGTTCGAAACATCACTGCTTCCACCACTGTTTCTTCCACCAGATAGAGAGTCACTTGTTAATGATGATGGACTATTACTAGATTTATTATCCTCAATGTGACAGACACCCATTTTAGATTGACCAAAAGGAGCTAAACCAGCATCTTTGCTAAGACTGCTCTGGTTAAGCATATCTGATGTCAAAATAGAACTCTGTCCTTCTATCCCACTACTATCCTTCCCATACTGAATGCTCGGCGGGTAAGAATTTCTTGATGACCCTGGTTAAAACTCCAATCATCAAATGAATTGCATGAATCAAGAAGTATATTGAATGATATATAAAATTTAAAACACTGTCATACCATTATCTGAATTTTCAGTCGAGCCAGGTGACACTAACTTAGAGTGAGAAATAACAGTGACTTCAGAGAATCTTGCTTTGGCATCATGAGAAGATGACATTGGATAACTTTCTGCAGCTAAGCCCCTGAACAGGGAATAAAGGAAACTGTGTCAAGGAAATCTAATTTGGTGGGTACCATTCAGCACAATGTAAAGAATGCAGAAAATACCTGTCATTCCAATCAGGTTGAATCCTGTGAAAATGCTCAAAGATAGGTAATAAATCCCTCTGTCGAATTTCAACCTCATGAGCAGGCATCCGTTCTATTTCAATTTCTCCACCAGACTGATCAGCAGTGAACTTATGCTCATTGAATCGCACAGGACTCATTGCATAGAATGATACCTAAGGAAACGCATACGAGTCATAAGTGAAACTGGTGACCATCAATAGTATATTACAAAGTAATCATCAATAACTACCTTAGAATTCTGCCAGATTGGTACCCTTCCAGAGCTTATTTGCACTTCTGCATTGGAAAGATACAAGTGTGCTAGGTCTTGGGGTTTTGACAAGTCCTTTTGCCCAGCATTATTTTCTTCAGAGTCAGAACCATCCATAGCCACCTCTAACGGTTCTTTTCTCCCATAAGTCATTCCAGAAACGCATTCCTCTCTTTCTGGCCAATCTGTTCTTCTGCATACATCCCATGCTTGCATAGGTTCAACTTTCACCCGCAACCCCTCTTCTGGCACCTGGAGAGCAGAATCTGGTCCAATTCTCGAAGCACTTTCACTTGCCTCTCCTCCAAATGAAGGCAGTAGCTTATGTTGAACAACATGCCCAGAAGGAGTGTAAACTAGTAGGTGCTCCAAAACATTCGCATCTACCTGAGTTCGTTGTGTATCATTAGGTAAAGAGTTATGAAAAATGGCAGAGAAAGCACCAGAAGGGAAGGAGGTTCTTCCAGCAGTAGAGGATGCAGCATTGGTAACTGTATTAAGCCATCCAGAGTTAACACTTTTAATTCTGCTAACAACAGAGAGGGTAATAGTTGGTGGTGCTGGCAAAGAAAATGTTTGATAGTTTCTCAAGAAAGATGGAGTGGACCACCAAGGGAAAGACACAACCGGTGATAAGATAGGCCCATCAACGAGAGAATTCCGGATTTGGAGTACATTCTCAGCACCAAACGGTGAAAGAACAAAAATATGGCCAGTGCCCCTAGATGAAACAATGGCAATCCACTGACTGAAAGCACTAAAGCAAATATCTTGGATCACCTTCAAAAGAAAAAAAGAAATTATATATAGATGATATATATATAAAAAAAAATTAAAGAGTGGAGAATGCAGTAACATACAGCTGATGTCATCCCACGATGGAGCTTATAAAGGTGCACATGTGAAGAACTCCAATCATTGCTTTGAGTGCCAGATCCAATTTTTGTTGAGGATGGCATGATCCGAAAAATATTTATATTGTTCCCATGTATTGAGGCTGTAACTAGAAGAGTCCCACTTGGATCAAAGCATAGAGCAGAAATTGGACTACTATGGGCCCTGAACTGTGATACTACTGCTCTGGAAACAAAATCTTTGACAACCACCTGCAATAAACCACATATAAAGAAAAACCCTAAAATTACACTTGAAATTTTCATAGTTGATAACTAAAAGGTCAAACTTCCATGCCTCTGATATAAGTATTTCTAAGATGTAATGCCAGCCTTATTTCATCAGATACCTCTCAGAGAAATTTAAATTAAACATGCATCTAACATAAAAGTTCAAGCATCATAGGCAAAGATATGAATGGTAGCTTTCCACATCAAGGTGGAATTAACGTGCACTAGTCCTGTAAATTATTATCAGGCATTCTAACATAAGCCTAAGGTTTGCTTCTCAAATACATCAAGTACTTACCATCCCGGCAATATCAGTGTCTGCAGAATGTAATGCACCCCGACCAACTTTCCAGCCTGAATTTGAATACATAGGAGAACCAGAACTGTCAGGAACAAAATCTTGATAGTATTTTGACAAAGTTTTGTAGCCCATGTCACCCAGATTGACTAACCCAGCAGCTAATTGCTTACTATATTCCATGGCATATCGAGCCACAAGACTCCCACTAGTGGGAGAAGTTGATGGACTAACACCAGAAGGAGTCAGGTTGTGTGGACTCAGGCGACATGTATTTGACTGCAATGGATTGTTTGAAGCATAAGCTAACCACCTGGGACCCACTGCCATGGGACCATATCCTATACTAATCCCAAACATTCCTTGGCCTCCTGCTTGAGGGATAGGATAGGTGAGGACACTAAATTTATTTTCTAGAGTGAGAGCATCGAAGCAGTATATCTGCCAACCAATAAAAGAATGCTGGTTTAAATCGTTTGGCTCCAACTAAATAATTGGACAAATAAAAGTATATGATAAATGTTCTACAGTAAAAAGCTATCATGAAAAACGTTCTTATAAAACACAAGCATTCCTGGAACCATCCAATCTGATTTTTCCGAGTTTTTCAATGAACTAGCCATTCCAAAATATGAAAACAAGGAATAAAAAATATCTCAATCTGTCGGACTTGATTATGACAAATGTTAAAAATCTAGTTCTAAAACTAAGTTTCAGAAAAGAATACAAAAGGCAAATTCTTACTTGTGTTGCAAGCCCCACAGCAACTATTCGAGGACTGCACCGAACCATATATACAGTTGACCGGAATCTCAATACGTGAACATAATTATGAGACCTTAGGGAATAGAATCGAACAACAGTAGGAGAGAGAAGAGTATTTCCATTTTTAGGCTCCTCAAAACCATCTCTTCTGGTAAGCATCAAACCCGAGACCTTTGACTCATCAGCAACAACCAGAAGTAAAGGATGTGATGCTCTAAATCCTTCATGACCCTCAGACATTTCAGGGAGTGGTTGCATTTGTAAAAATGTAGCTGGATCATCACGCCTTGAAACAAGTTCACTGACATTAGAGGCATCTTCGACATCAAGAACTTGAAAGCCATTGAAGTATCCAAGTAAGAGAACCCTTTTAAAAGATAAGGGGGCAAGCTCTAGTCTGTCAAAGGAAGCCCATTGCAACTGTTTCACAAAAGAAACCCAATGAGATAGCAGATAGAGTAACAAGAAGTTTCAAGGAAAATGCACATATGCATTACACAATCTGACAAAGAAGAGCAAAACAAAAAAGCATGTCAAGCAATGTGACGCAGGTAAATCTATATCTGCATCTCAAATCTCACATTCAACCCCACCCCTCAGGATAACGGGTAAACTCGTGCCTCATCCTTACAATGAAATTTTGTCATCAAAACGCCGTACAACTGAAAAACTGCTTGCATATAATACAATGGCATTAAGCAGTTCAGTTTCCATTTTGTCAACTGTGATCTTAAAGGAACTCAAATTAGAGCATTATTAGAATGAATAGAACATACCGGCCAGTAATAGAAAGAGCAAAAACGAATCAAATCATTGGCACACCACAAATCTTCAAATAAACTGCCTCTATGACTATGTCAAAAAATCTATACTGTTGTTCTCACAAATAACCAAACTCTCCACTCTCCCGAGTCATCATTTCCAGATTTACAACCTAATCTTTTTTTTTTAATAAAATTATCACTGAAAATGTATCAAGCAAACGATTCAATTCAATTATCTTACCATCAGAAAAATGGCATCTAATTCCTGGATGATTAACATTATTACAGCATTTATTTATAAAAAACAAACCCACTCTATAAATAAGCGCCACTTCCCTTACCTCCCCAAGACATCATTTCTGAAAAATATCATCTAAATATTGGTTTGGTCAGAGCTAAAAAGGCAAATCAATCCAAATTAAAACACAAAATCTGCTCAACCTCCGTTCATTAAATTAATTAAAATAATTTTCAGAGAAATAATGCAAATGTCCATTCGATGGACACTAAAGCGACAAATATCATCTATATGTGATTTTTTCCTTTTTAAAGAAAAAAGAGAAAGATTCCTCTGCATCTGAAGTTTGCCCTTTTAATAAAAAAAATATCATTTTCAACAATCAAATTTAAATTTCAGCAAATATTAACGAAAAGCAATTAAGTTCAAGGATAAAATTTTACAAAGAAATAAACTTTTAGCTGTACATTTCAACATTCACTTAATTAAGCCCTAAGAAGTAATTTTTTACTTTATTTTTTTTTTTTTTGGAAATGAAGTAAATTTGATTTTTCTCTTTATTTTTTCCTGAGCCATGGAACGATAAAATAAGAAAGCTTATTTTTTCAAAAAAAAATAAAAACAAATCAATGAAAAATTAGAAAGAAAATAAACCTGATCTCTTGGATGCTCCTGAGAACCTCCGGTAACAGAAGCGGCGACGGAGGCACTAGCTGACCGGACACCGGAAGAGGCTGTTTTCAAGCAGGAAGAAATGAATTTCAAAGAATTCGGCAAAAAGCGATTATTATTACCAATATTCGAGCCTTTATTGTTCCCGATGTTTCCGTTTCTCTTCATAATACAGAAACAATTCAATTTCCTTTTCCGGCCACCGGGACGTTACCGGGATAGAAAGAATCGATCGCCAATAGCATAAGAGGTAAAAATAACAAAACGGCAGCGCTTCAATGTTAGAGGATCACCGTTAATGGAAACTCTTTTTGGGCGATAGTTGGGTTTGACCCTTTTAACAGGGAGGAAGGGATTAGGAAGGAAGAGAAGACGCGGTTCTCTTGCTTTCTTCGTTAAATGTTAATCGCAGTGCAACCAGTAACGGGAGAATTGTGGACCAGTCCCTGTTGAGTTTTCATATTGTTCGATGGAGTCCTTGTTTGGTCAAAATGATTTAATATAGATGTTCTACATTTTTAACATCATCATTTTAGGCATTTGGTCTGTCACGTCCATTAAAATAACTTCTGAATTTCTCTCAAACCTAATCCCCTCAAACTCTAAAAATTCTTAATTTTAAACCCATTTATCATCTTCAGTCGCCGCGGTCACCCTTTTTATTGCCCTCTATCATTGGTCACTTCATTGAATATGATTCCATCGCACCCTTAACGCACTTGAGCAACAAAATTCATTGTACTTTGAATTAAGTCTCCCTTATTTTACCTGGGTGAATGTCGTTAAAGTTTCGACTATTCTCGCGATGTTGGGGTTTTGACGGAGTTAGTGGCGGCCAACGATGGTAAAGAGATTAGAATTAAAGATTTCAGAGATTTTGATTTTTCTATAATTTTAAATAATTTTGGGTTTTCTTAAATAAGTTTTTTAACTAAAATTTTTAAAAATATATATAAACACAATATATGTTCCACTCCGAATGAATGACGATTTTATTTAACTGTCGTGACGGACCAGACACTTAAAATGATAACGTCAAAAGCTTTAACCACCTACATTGAACAAAATATACTTTAAGCATCTATAGTGAATAAATGTTTATAATTTATACACTTATTTTTTATTAAGTCTTATTAAAATATGTAATCATACAAAATAATTAAAATATTATTAGCAAGGAGAGGGACTGAAGTGAAGAAGAAAAGAAAGTAAGAGGGCAAGAGTGAAAATAAAAGGAAGAAGAGGCGTTACGACAGGGGAGGAGAATATCTCAAAGGGAGATGCCGAACCACAAAACCCGGGGGGTGCGTATTATAGATTTGCACAGTTATCAGCCGTGCATTTTGAAATTACAAAATCTTCAGAAAATAAAATTAAAATTACCAAACTAAACCAGACAAAATAGTTGCAGCTGAAAGAGATTATGCTAACTTGACGTCTCAGATTCGTTTCTTCCATCACATCTTGCGTCTCATTTTCGACTTGCGTTTCCATTCTTTTTTCTTTTTTTATTTTAAGTTTTAAATTAAAAATAATATAATAAATTATGTTTTTTTTTCTTTTTGCCCTACCGATTCGTATGACTTCGTCCTTACTAGTACAATCGACACGTGTCGTACAACTGATTTTAGTAGATGAGTCTACCAGTGAAGTTTTTTATATACACAAGAACTTGAATTCGAAACTTACTTAAGCGATATCAAACTGCTTATCACTTAAACTAACCTCCGTTAATAAATTACGTATTTTAGGAATTTTAAATTATTTTTTGTCAAAAAAAGTATTAAATTATTATATAGAGCTGACTGAATCACATCACATGTTTTCAAATTATAACTCTAGTTTTAAATTAGTCCTTAAACTTGTAAATATTTTAATTTTATTTTTAAATTAAATATTTAAGAAAATAAAAATTATTAAATATATATTTCAAAACTACTTGACTAAAAGTTTTAAAATATATTTTTTCATATTTTTATCAATAATAAATTTTCAATAATAATGAGTCAAAGTTAAAAAATTTTGACCTAAAAAAAAGTCAATAAGGGATAATTTAAGTGGGACAGAATGAGTCTCTTATTCTAAATTAATCCTCAAATTTTTGTAATATTTCAATTTCATTCCTAAACTTTGACTCTCATTCTAAATTGATTCTTTTGAATGTTTCAACTTCATCCCAAACTATCAGTATATGCTAATCACATTTCTCGTTAATAAAACTTGTTAGGTCAAAATATATTATTATATGTTTGAAAATATAAAAATTAGGTTAAATCATCGTTGAAACTAATTACATATTTGGATGAGTTTGTAAATGAAATTGAAACATTTAAAAAATTAGAGGCCAATTTAAAATGAGAGTCATAATTTGAGATAAAAATTAAAACATTTAAAAATTTTAAAACTAATTTAAAATGGAAATCATAATTTGAGAATGTATAATATAATTAACTATATCATAAATATAAGTAATTTACTTTAAGTATCTAAATTATTCTTCTATCACAAAAAATATCTAAACTATTTACTTTTTTAATTTGAAGATATATGATATAATTTAAATTTCTACATTTCTTTCTCTGTTGCAGTTAAAGGTAGTTTCTACATTTTTTTCGTCAAGGGCAGCAGTGGTGGCTTTGCCCGACCACTCCCATGTCATTTTCATCCTTTTTTTCAGTTAATAATTGTTCGATTTTATTAGTTTTCAATTGTATTTTAGCATATTATAATAATATTTTTCTTGATTTTTTTTAATAAAGGATATAATGGTTAGTGGTGTATCCGAACTTTTGGTGCAAGTTTATTCTATTGATCTTTTTGATATGTGATTCTACAGATTTTTTTAGTTGTTTGTTTTTCTGATGCTTCGTTTCTTCGTTGTCTGTATATGACATTTCGTTAGCTTTCGATTATATGTGTCAGATGAGACTATAATTAAGGGAATAATGATTTTTTATTATTGGATACTCTTTAGGTTCTCCTCTTATGTGTTTGGTGTTTGAAAATATTAGAGTGATCTGTCTTTATATGTCGTTGTCTTAACAGTTCATGTTTTTACTCATCAAGTTGTCACTGATTGCTTATTGTTATATTTTGTAAATGTGTATCTTAAATGTATGTCTGATATATCTGATATAATTTAAGTACCTATTTAAAAAAACAATTAATTCATAAAAATGCCGATATACTTTTTTTACTTTAAGTATCTCAAATATTTTTCATATCAAAATAAATATTTAAACTTTTTATTTACATTAGTCTCAAAATTTAGGCATTTTCTAAATTTAATCCTTAAACTTGAATTTTTAATTCTTTAATATAAAGAAAGATTAAAAGCCCAAGTTAATCCATCAGAAATTGAAAAAAGTTATCAAATTACACAATTAATATGGAAAAATAAATTTAAGGATTAAATTTTTTTTTTGAAGAGATAATGATTAAATTAAGATTCCCTAAATAATGCTTTATCCCTTTTTATAAACTAAAACTTGAGAATCAAACTAATTGTTAATTAGGTAAAACAAGATAATTATCCCATAATTTAACCTTTATTTCCATTTTGGTCTCCTTTCCTTGTGTTTCCTTCCATCAATTACCAACAGTAGCTTAATGGATAATCCTTGCTTGATTTACTCAGAACTCCAGTTAAGCAGACTCACTCTAAACTTGGTATGTATTATATATATAATACATACGGATTATAATCTACTTACGCAGTGTAAATCGTTATAAGTTTTATACGATTTTAAAATCGTTGGATAAATAAAAATGATAAATTAAAATAAACTACTAAAATTATCTTCTTGTTTTCTATATATATATATATATTTCAACTTCCTTCCAAGTTTTCAAACCTTAGATGTATACATTACACCAAGGGAGACATAATTTTGATTTTGATAAACTGTTTTTCACATGAAATTTGGAAGAACCCCATGCTTCCAAATGCCATGAAACACAGCATCAAATTGATTTTTCCTCTTAGTTCCATGAGATTTGCAGCAAACCTTCATGCTCAAAAACACCATCTTGTTTTTTTGGTAATGATTCGTCTCTGGTTTCGGCCGAAACAAAGTTATAACTGGCTTTTTAAGAACCTAAAGCAATCTCCCGAAGTCGATTGATATTGTTCAGTTTCGTCGAGTTGTACTCTTGAGCATCGCAGAGCTCGTTTGAGTATGTTCTATGGTGGGTTGGATTTTGGGATTCTTTATAACATTCTGCTACATATTCATCACCCCTCAGCAGTATCACAACCTGCATTATAAACAACATAAACTAACTTGTTATCTACACAAAATGCAAACAAATCCGGAATACGAGGACTAGTTACCTTTTGTTTTTGAATCCGATCTTCGAATACGAGAAGCAAACCAGTGAATGAAAAGGTAAATAATCATTCGCCGTTAATAAAAAAGCAGACAGAAAACACGAGCCTAAAACCAAGTCATCGCTTGAGAAAACGATTTTGCCATTCATGCACAGAATTGGTATTTCTAAATGTTGGTATACACAGTTGCTTGTGGTTTCGAACTTCTTGATGCAATATTTATTCGGTTTCGGCAGGGACGTCGTGAAAAAAATAATTCATTTTCAATAAAGGTCATTGAGAAACTACAAGGAACAGAAGAAGATATGGATGCCACAAGCAAGCAGAGGTCGACCTTTTACTGCTATCGTCGGGTGAATTCTACCATTGCACATGGACAAACATGCAACTCAAACATATTGTGGCATCGTAAAATCAAACGATATCAGCATGCTGAAATAAGTGAAGTAACTTTACGGAAGTACTGTTTCTTTCCTAATGAAACGAATCAGTGGACCTTCTAAAAGAGCTATGTCGGATACCATATCACAGCATCTTTTTTATTTCCTAATCTTACTTTGTTTTCTCTAATTTCTTTCTAGCGTGCGTTAACAAATATTCAAGAACTTATATAAGTAATCCTCACCTGACTCATTTGAGGACGAAGAATAGGAGAATGTTCAATGCATAAAGAGGCAGTCAGAGCCATGCGATCAACCTCATCTGCATCATAATCGTCACCGAGGAAAGGATCTAAGAGCTCTGTAATATCATTCTCATCGAGAAGAGGCTTTGCCTACAAAAAAATTAGAAAGGGTAAGTAAGGAGCCTTTACGATTCTGGTACGTTGGAGTGATCGATTTTTTTGTAAGAAATGTACCCATGTTACAACACTTTGCTGTTGATCATCTACAGCTTTCCTTCCTGTTATGAGCTCCAAAAGCAGAATACCAAATGCATAGACATCAGTTTTCTCGTCAACTATGCCATGCATGAAGTATTCGGGTGCAAAATAGCTGCAGCCCGACGAAATAAATGTGTCAGCATCACAACAGAAGTATTTATTAACTCGATAAAGATACTTGAAGCTTACGAACCCAAAAGTGCCTTCAAACTTCGATACGTTGTAATGAGTCCACTGTCTAGGTAGCCACTTGGCAAGACCGAAATCGCAAATCTGGAAAACAAATTGGCTTACGTTATCAATAAATGAAACGGATAAAGTAAATCATATACAAATGCTAATAGATGGTTGACATTCTTTATAAAATAAATGTCATAAACTTCCAAAAAAAAACATGACAGATATAGCAGCACTATTATGGGTAGATCTTGCCTATATATATCGACAAAAATAACTATGATAGTATACTTGAGGCGCCTATTAGAAACAAAATAACGGAAACAATTTTCCGACAGAAAAGGCAGTGATATTAGTTCTCATAAAGCACAACACAAGATCCATGCATACTTAATGGAAAGATATCGAGACAGAATATAGTATTGACATAATAGGCTAAGAGTTTCACTATAACTGCAGCCACCATCAGAGTGAGCACAAAGGAAGCAGCCCGTATCCCGCATATGCTTCAACCTCCTCATTTTGTGACTAGATTTAAGTTTCCAAATGTATGGCCTGAAGGCTTGCACAAAGCTCATACCTTATAAGGCTCAAATTGTGATGAAGCTTAACACAAGTATTAGGGTATTACAATCAAAATCTAGGACACAACATAAATTTGGCCAATCACTAGGGAAACGAAAACAAGCTATCATTGGTTGGTTAAACCGGCTTCTTTATGGTTTAAAAAATTACAGAGCATAAGAACATAGAAATTGTCAATTACACTGACCTGGTTTCTTTTCTTTCGGGTGTTACAGGCAAATGGTAAATAATGTTATACAAAAAAAGAAAAATGAACAAAGGTAATTGCCATAGTCAATAGATGTGGAAACTTGAAGTATGCATGGATGGATTTCTGGAAAAAATTTAGCACCTAGTTATCGTAGATAACCGTAAGTACCCAGCTTACGAATATCAGTTCTAGAACTTTACAAGAAAATGCATTCTCTCTTTTTTTTTCCTCCCAGTACGTAGTTTCATGATTCCCTTCTATCATGAAAAATACAGATGCAAGCTACCTTAGGCTCAAAGTTCTCTGTAAGAAGAATATTATCAGCCTTGATATCTCTATGAATAATCCGCCTTTCACAAGTCTCGTGAAGATATGTGAGGCCATCTGCTGTACCCAAAGCAATCTTATATCTTTTACTCCAATCCAGTGTACCTTTTGAACCTGGATAACGTTGAAGACTCAAGAGCATCAAAAACTTATCATGACGACTCGAAAAAAACAATGTGGATTAGGAACAAACCATGAAGAGCTGATGCCAAACTTCCCATTGGAGATAACTGAAAGACAAGGTGCATTCCTCCCTCAATGCAACATCCAATCAACTTAGCGGTGTTTGGATGTTTTACATGGGCTATAATGCCGAGCTCTGATAGGAAGCCTGCAGTCCTCTCATCTGGTGTCCCTTTGTTCGCCCGCTTTATTGCTACGAGCTTTCCGTTCTTCAACTGACCCTTGTAGACTTCAGCATAACCACCCCTTCCAATTATGTTCTCTACAAGAAATAATACCCTTACATTAAATCAACATCATTGTATTCAAATGTATTGACAGTATCGTTAAGCATCCTGACATAACTTCATATTTTGCAAGTGCTAATAGCCTTGAAAATAATTGCATACCTCGGTTAAAGTTGTCTGTTGCAGCTCGGAGCTCAGATAGGCTGAAGTTCTCTAAAGAAGACTTGAAGTTGTACAAGTCTCTCAGCATAGGACTCTCCTTCGTGCTCCTGTTGTTCTTTCTTGATAGCTTGGGTACAGGAAATAGAGGGAAGGTATGCAAGTGCTTGTCCGATTTTCTTTTCAATAATTTGAAGAATTTTCTCCAGTTAGAAATAGCTGCTGGATGTGAACAACGAATTTCTGCCTTGGGGCTGTCAGCGGGAGAGGTTAAATCGGGTTCCGAGCCTAATTCAAAGCTACCTTCTATAACTCCTGTAGGAGATGATCCATCTTTTTTATCGTCTTCCGCAATCAATGCCCACAATTCTTAAATAGAATAAGAAAGAAAGATCGGTAAGAGTTTGCACTAAGAGAAACACATGCACCACACATGAATCAGATAGGTCGCAATACCTTGGGCCGATGAATATGTAGAAAGTTTTTTTCCTTGTCTTCTATGTTTTGCTCGAACAACCCCACCTTCCGAGTTCTCATCCTCCCTCTCGCCGGAATCCGAGGAACTCTCACTGGAAGACACCAACGACGATAACATCGCAATAATCTATCAAAACCAAAAAATTCTTTAGGATGACACAACAATAAAACATAAGCCAACATGGAAATCATCATCTTACCTATGGAAAACTTGAAAATCTCAAAAGAAAAGTAGCTCTAAACCAGATTCAATGCAAAAGAGAAAGGATTTGCAGAAAATAAACAAAAATACATGTCTATCAAATGTGACATTTGCCGAAAATCCTCAAGATTGATAAGCTGAAACTCACAATTGCTAACAATAATCATGTAGAAACTAGATATCACAACATGAATAGCATCAAAACCAATCTTCTCCATAAACAGCACAAAGGAAAAGGAAAAGGGGAAATGGTAAAAGAAAAGCTCTGGTAAATACAAAATGGAACAAAAACAATGGCCACCACTCAACAAACATTTGATGAAAAGAGAAAAATAACTCTTTTCATAACATCCATTGATGAACATTACAAAAAGGAAAGAACTTTCAACAAAACCAAGATTATACCCATATGAAATAACATGGAGGAGAACAAAAACACAAACAACATGCAAGCATTCAATAAACTTAGGAAAACAAAAACAATCTTAAAAAAATACCCAAATGAGAAAACATGAAGAAAAACAAATACATACCTCAAAGTAGCATTTTTATCAGCATTAACATCGGCCATGAACACTCTCAGAACAAGCGAATAACCAAACCAAACAACAATGTGATAGACAGAAAGCAAAACAAAACAAAACAAAACAAAACAAATACAATGTTGTTGTTGTGGTTTCTATAACATTAAAGCCCTGTTCTTTAGCCCATAATTTTGACCCCTCGAAAATCAACACTTTTATTGTGTTCTTTTTAAGACGCAGGAAAGGATCATCTGCAACTTTACATAGCTATATATGGAGAAGTTTTCATCTTTTCTTTTTCTTTTTTTATCCCCTCTCTTCTTTTTAGGAAAAAGTAGAGATTTTTCACAAAGTGGGACTACTTACAAACCAACATTTACCTTTGTTTTGTTGTTTTCTACCCCTCTCATTAGTCATTACACGAGTCCGCAAGAATCGCCAGTCTGCTGTGTTGGGTCGGCGACATGTGTTGAAAGCTCTGCAGCGACTTCTGCTCTCAACCTTTAACTCTCAAAACTGTGCCAACTTTTTTCAATAAAGGGAAAAGTACAAAAATTTCTATAGTTTATAGAATATTAATTTTTTTATCCATTTTCGTTAGAAGTGTTAACACACCTTTTCGTCTTATTAGGATTTAAATTCTTAAAATTAGGATAGAATTTTAGAATTCAAACTCCTAAAAATAAGATAGTGTTCTACTATGATTTAAACTCTTAAAGATAGGATTCAAAAGCATTATAAATAGTCATTGTAACTTACTATTGTAACACACGATTTACACACAAAACACAGAGGAAAACACGGAAAATACAAAGGCAAAGCTATTGTAAACGATTCGAAAAAGAAATAAAAGGTAACATCTTTTTTACATTGGTTCGTTCATTTCTCGCATGTGCACGTTATTTTTCTTGAGATTTGGTTCTAATAACTCAAAACGTGGGTTGCGTATATAACCAAAAAGGGGTGAAGTTTCGAACCTAGATCTACCCCCCGAGGCGTGTTCATTTTTTTAAATATTTAATTCACCCCCTAAATTATTTTTTCTTACTTTATTATTCTTGTTATATATGCATGTTACTTTCTATTAATTTTATTATATATGTATATGTATTTTTTTTTAGTGTTATTATATATATATATTTCTTATTTTACATGTATAAATACGTATATTAATTTTAATTTTTTTATTATTATTTTACTTATATATATATGCTTTTACTTTTTTATATATTTTACTCATTTATTTATCTATTTTCTTTTTATCTTTATCTTATATTTTATGTTTTTATATTCTTTTACTTGTTTTATTTATTTATTTACATTATCATTTTATTTTTATTTAGTTGTTTGCTATGTATATATTAGTGTTATTGTATTTTTATTTTATATATTCTATTCATTTTATATTTACTTTATTTCTTTCTTAATCTCATTATTTTATTTGTTTTACCTTTATTTATCATTTATTCATCTCTTCTAACCCATATTTTAACTTTTAAAGGGTATATTTTTAAATCCGTCAAAGGTAAGTAATTTTGGATCATTATTTTATCTTTTAATTTAAACTTATAATTTTCTTAATCAAAGACAACTGGAAATTACGTAGTACCGAAAGGGCAGTTCAAGGGTGCTAATCCTTCCTTGACTGTAACCGACTCCCGAACCCGACACATCTTTGTAAAGACGCAGATCAGGTAAGAAATAAGGTATCCGATCAACCTATTTATTCTTAAATAAATGATCGGTGGCGACTCCAATCCACATTTTTTAAGTCGAAGCCCAATCCCGGGGCCCAACCGAAAGACGGTTGCGACAGCTTGGCGACTCCACTGGGATTTTCAAGTGAGTCAGGCTAAGGTAATTTTCAGTTGTTTTTTTAACAAAAAGGGTAAGTTTAAATTTTAAGGTAACATTTTGATCTTTATTGCTTACTTTTGATTATATTTTTTCAAGTAAATAGTTGTACTAACCGTTTTCTCAATGATTTCAGACCTTAAAGTCTTTTTTCATCTAAGGCTCTAAACCCGAGCTCCGAACCCGTTTTAAGTGGGGGTGAAAGCGACGCATTCGTGTGAATTTATTCACCGCATATGCCTAGCAAGTAGCCTTCGGGATTCATATACCTTATGTCTTCGTGTGAATTTATTCTCCGCATAGACATAAGGGAATGTGTCATCTCGAGTTTAACTTAGTCCACACAAGCCTGTGATGGGTTTAGGACTAAGGGTCTGGCACGCCCAAGGGGGCACCAGCAAGGAGAACTCGGGTACCGTTTTTTAGAACCTAAACTGGGAGACTTTGAAGAATTAGAGCATATCCCAAAACCTCATTTCAAACCCTAGGATGCCAGAATTATTTCATGCTTTACTTTATGTTCAAAGCATGCGAACTAGACAAATATGCGGTTAGGATTTGTTTGAAATTAGCATGTGGGATAGAGATCATATCCGAGTAGGAATACTAAACATGTTCGGGTAGATATCATGTGGGGTATGATTTTTCATTTTATTATTTTTATTTACCTCACTAATTTTTTTTATTTTGTCCTCTTTTATTTTGTTTTCATCATTTGCATCATAACAAGAGGCCATTGATCTATAAAAAGGTGTTTGTTACACAAAATAATCTGAATTAATGGATAAAGGTGTTGTAATACAAGAGATTAAAAACCCCGAGGTACGACTATGGTCCAAGAAGATTCAGAAGGGAAAGGGAGACAGTCTTCAAGGAAGCTATGTGTCAGAACTGGTTAGCTACGCCTCTATTAGCCTAAAGCAGAACGACGTGTAAGAGCTTCGGGACATCTGGGGCAGTTGGAAGAATGATTGGAAACAGAAGTTCAGTCAGCGATATGGTGACATTGCACTTTTGCTTCATGTTAAGATCGACGAGCCCTTAATCAGAGCCTTGGTTCGATTCTGGAACCCAGGATACAGTTTCTTCACTTTTAACCAGGAGGACATGGTACCTACCATCGAGGAGTATACTACACTATTGCACTGTGAAAGCATTAAACTGGAGCGAGCCTACATTAAACACATCAAGAGTCAGTCTTTCAAGAACAGACTGGCTAAGATTGCAGGAGTTGATGAAAAGTGGGTGACTGACCGACTCCGAAACAAAGGTAACGGGCAGGGAATTGAGTGGATCCACATAAGGAAACTAATGAATGACCACCCTGATGAATGGAAGACTATAGACCTTTTTTGCACTAGGTCTGTATGGCTTGATCATCTTTCCAAAGATTTTGGGATGCATTGACGCAACCGTGTTGGAACTATTTGAGCAACTTCCGAAACAGGTCAACCCAGCACCAACCATTTTAGCCGAGACCTTTCGGTCTCTCAACCATTGCCGAAGAGCTGGCGGAGGTAGATTCATTGGATGTGTTCAGCTCCTTCAAGTCTGGATTCACAGCCACTTCTGGAAGACTAATGGGGTTGCCTACCGCCGATTTAGCACTACGTATTCACATTTGAGAGAGTTTATCACCATGAAATGACATGAAGGAACTTCAAAAGAGAAGTGGATGAAAGTCTTCACTCATCTATCAAGACCGAGATATTACTTGGAGAGCCCCCTGGTTGTTCCTCAGTGACGTTCTTTTCCAATGTGGGGACTCTGACACTATGACCTTACCTGAACTTTGGGATGCAGTTGGGTATGCTTCATTATTAGCACTTAGACATTATGGGGCACGTCAGTTTGTCCCAGCAACATGCGGACTAGCTAAATCAGAGTTTGAGTATCACGGTGACAGTTATAAGAAGAGGATCAAAGAGATTGTCGATTCATGGAAGAAAGTGTTACGGATGGATATTGTGGCTGATAAAGACATGCTTACCCCAGACTATTTAGAGTGGCGAAGATTGCAAAAAAACGACAACACCCCGGTGCCAAACTGTGATGACACACGGACCATGGAGGAGCATCTCAGGCATGTCCCTTCTGGACTTGAGATAGCCAAAACAGAGTTTGAAGCTGTGAACAATGAGCTGGGGAATAGGATAAAGGAACTTGAGGCTGAGCGCTATCAGTGGAATCTATATGCCGACTCTCAGAAAGATCGAGCAGACAAACTAGAAAGAGAACAAAACAGAGTTCGTTTAGAGCTCGAAGACTTGAGAAAGGGGTATCAAGATAAAGTCAAGGATAACTCCAAGTTGAAAGTGGCTTCTAAATACTAGAATGAGAGAGCTTGGAAGGAACAGATGAAGACTGCCCAGAGGCGCTTAGCATCAAAACCAATGCTTGAGAATCCGGATGGCTGATATGGAGAAACAACATGAGAGAGATGGCAAAACAATAGCTGAGTTAGAAGCTATTGTAGATGGGTTCAAGAAGCAAGCAATCAAGCTTCAGATAGTGCCCTTCGATGGATGTTTACAGTGGCGTTTCCGTTGGGAGCAAGCACAACAAAGGGTGAAGGCCAGAGATGCAGTCATCCGAGACTTCCTGGATCAAGTACAGAAGGCAGCTCGTCATCTACACGGCCTGGCAAGGGAAACTGGAATGGTCCGACAAGGCATACAACCAGTGACAGATGAAGACAGAAGACTTGTCAACCTACTAGAAGTTGTTCGGGGTCTAGAGGATTTAGTCCGAATGTACATTTGATCGTTTTTATGTCTCTTACAAGATAAAACATTTTTGTCTAAGTAAAGATTATTTATAATAATAGACACTTTTCTGGATCAATGCCTCGAACATTTCATGCATTCTTGCATTTTGCATTTTTGCCTTTCTGCATCTTCATCTACATTTTTAAGCATTTTCACAAACATGAAATTAAGTCATGAAGGACTCGATGAAGTGGATTTAACCACATGGAAGCAAGATTGTAACATTAAAGAGCCTGATCAGCTGATGGTAGGACAAAGCCTGCCAAGATGATCTAAGAAAAGAATCCCCATATTCTAAGGGCTACAATGTTGAAGCTGTTAACTGTTACCACATAAGAAGCCCCAAACATTCCTCTGAAAACTGTAAGGCGCTTGCCGAAGAATGGGGCATGTTATATACCATTTGCAATTAGAGGATTGTTTTGTTTGAACACGTCTTTGATCTTTCATGTTTGCTTAATCTTTTAAAGGATTGAATTTATGCTACTTTCTAAGGTGGAGCAATTGAATAAATTTTAATCTTTAGTTCTTCGAATATTAAATGAATTAAGGATTCTTTTAATTCTTCAAGAATTATAGATTTTTGACATGTGACAAGATTAGACCTTTCTTATCCTGACTCAAACCCCAAAATAAAATACCTTGATTCTTTACCCAAAATAACTCATGGTCATTACCACAAAGACCAAATTCTTGAACATTGCCTTTATCTTTTCGATACACCCATACCTTTCTTTGAGTCAATAAAATCACACCACTGTCTTTTTGGACTCAAAATTGACATTTTAATACCATTAAAACCCAAGGCATTGAGTTGTTCATCTGAACATGAGCGTTATTCTAAAGACACAACTTGGGGCATCTCGCGGGGAGCTTGAACATTGAGACACCTGGGGAAAAAAAGAAGAAGAATTCATCTGAAATAATTCATCTGAAATAATTCTATCATGCATTAACTACATTGTTTTCATGTGAATATAACTAATCCTGAAAATCTATCCCCCTGGGATACCTCTTCTGTGAAGACTTACATGTATGAAATGATGAATGGCTTTCTTTCTTTATCCCTTCACAACAGGAGAAAATATATATCCCTTGTGTCCCCTTTTTGTGCCTATAGTATTTTTTCTTCTGATTCAACCCTAACCAAGGATCACCCTCCACACTGGGGGGCAAGGTGGAAGAAATCTGCTCACATGAATGAAGACATCGATCCAAAGGTAGACCAAATGGCAAGTGCGAAGATCCAATCAAGAAAAAAAAGAAAAGAAGCAAAAGAAGAAAAAAAAAAGAAAAAAGAGAAACAAAAGAAAAAAAAAGAAAGAACAAAAAAAAAAGACAAAAAGCACATGCAAAGATTCCCTAAAGACAAATGGCATATCAAGCTTCAAACTATGAGATTGATCAAGCACAAACATTCTCGAATCACTGAATCACTTCACTCGAAGATCATAGAGCATCAAGAGAGAGACATTTTGAGCAAGACATGATTGAAGGCATCAGAATGAATTGATCCTTGGTTCAACACCCTAAAACACTTGTTTGGGCCTATTTATCATTTTCTTTCATAACCATGAAACCTGGCCTACATTACATGCCTTAAAAGTCCCTTCTAATCATACATGGATTTCTAAACAGAAGAGACTATCTTCAGATTTCATCTCGCCCATCAGGATTAATCTTTGTTTGCAAAAAATAATGTAATTAATGCATGGTAGAGAAAAATAACAAAGGGGGGTTCAAGACGTAAATCCTGAATAACGTCTTGAAACCAAAGGAGGGTTCGAGTTGAAAACCTGAAAAGGCGACTCGAATATAAAAATTGTGCAACTGAGGCGATCACACAAATTCCTTGATATGGAATCACACAACCCGAGTGTGATCACGAAGGGGAGTCAGAGAACACTTCCAGTAGAGGAGCATGCAAGCTACCCCATCAAACCGTTAAGCATCAAAGGCCAAACCTATGAGCATCAAATGCCAAACCTTTGAGCATCAAATGCCAAACCTTTGACCAAACATAATAACCTGAGATTTTTTTTTTATCCTTTCCTTACTTAACCACTTCCCAAAAATAGCTTTGATCTTGGCACTTGTCAAATAACTATAATTCATTAAAGGATTAACAACATAATTAATTCTTTGATATCCGATGAACTCTAGTTTATGATTCGTCTAAATTGTAAAACCGTGAAAGTGACAATATTTTCAAAACTTTGGATCAAACATTTTTCAAAACTCTTTTAATTGATATTTTCATAACTTGGAAAATAAAAGAGAAAGAAAAACATTTTTTTCAAACAAGACAGTCTCTCTAGAGTGGATCTTGGTAAATGACATGTGACTTTTAGACACAAAACTCATGCTCAGAATCAATGCTGAAGCAAGAAATGAGGAACATTTGGGGCATCTTTGAAGATTCAACATCAAATATTGGGGCATTTTTTGATATTGGGGCATCATTTGGGGATTCAACATCCTAATGCAAATTATCAGACCTTTTTCAGGAGATAAAATATAACTAATTCATGTTACATGCATCTTATGCATACATTTTAGAGCATCATATTTATCATTTTCCACATACATAATTTTTTACAGCTTTTAGAGCCAATTTCAACTTCACAACGAAAGATATTGGACTCCAGACAACGCAAGTTCAACTTCACGACGAAGGGACCGCTGGTTGTCAACAAACAATTTCCCAATTTCGGAGCCAATTTCAACTTCACAGCGAAGGATATTGGACTCCAGACAACGCAAGTTCAACTTCACGACGAAGGGACCGCTGGTTGTCAACAAACAACTTCTCAATTTCAGAGCCAATTTCAACTTCACAACGAAGAATATTGGACTCCAGACAACGCAAGTTCAACTTCACGATGAAGGGACCGCTGGTTGTCAACAAACAATTTCCCAATTTTGGAGCCAATTTCAACTTCACAGCGAAGGATATTGGACTCCAGACAACGCAAGTTCAACTTCACGACGAAGGGACCGCTGGTTGTCAATAAACAACTTCTCAATTTCAGAGCCAATTTCAACTTCACAGCGAATGATATTGGACTCCAGACAACGCAAGTTCAACTTCACGACGAAGGGACCGCTGGTTGTCAACAAACAACTTCCCAATTTCAGAGCCAATTTCAACTTCACAGCGAAGGATATTGGATTCGAGACGACGCAAGTTCAACTTCAAAACGAAGGGACCGCTGGTTGTCAACAAACAATTTCCCAATTTCGGAGCCAATTTTAACTTCACAGCGAAGGATATTGGACTCGAGACAATACAAGTTCAACTTCACAACGAAGGGACGGCTGGTTGTCAACAAACAATTTCCCGATTCCAGAGCCAATTTCAACTTCACGACGGAGGATATTGGACTCGGAACAATCCTACTTACTTGAATTTCAACTTCACGACGAAGGATATCCAATTCCAGGCTCAACTTCACGACGAAGGGGCCACCCGCGGTTTCAACTTCACGACGAAGGGAATCGTACACACAAGCATCATCCATCTTTAGATTGGATTTCAACTTCACGACGAAGGATATCCAACTCAAAGAAGGATTATCTATCAACAAAGACCTTCGAGTTCGACTACGCTCAGCTCCAAGGCACAACATTTACAGTATAACTCAAGGCTAGAAGGGTTATCTGCCATCAAAATTGTCGAGTTCGATTCCATTCAGCTCGATGACACATCAATCACACTACTTTCTGGTTGCAGTCGAAGTTTTCAAGTCGAGAAGAGGACCTGGGTTAGCCGTGCCTTAGTGACAAGCAACCATTTTCAAGCAACATAGCTTAAGTCAAGAAAAAACTATCTGTCAATGAAGATTTTTGAGTTCGATTCCGATCCAAGGTCTTTAAACCGAGAAGAAGACCGGAGGGCAATGGGAAGCCACGTGCTGATTCAAATTCCGAACTACGGCTTTAATTTCATATCATTTCAAGATGAACTCGACTTCACGATGGAGGAGTTATCCGTAACTCAATTCGACAGGGAGTTATTGAAATATCAGAGTCAATTTTCAACTCCACTGAACGAAAAGTGTGTCTTTTAATCTTTGCCCTATCCCCGTTACACGACTATGGGCAAAAAGGGGCAACTGTTAACACACCTTTTCGTCCTACTAGGATTCAAACTCCTAAAAATAGGATATAATTTTAGGATTCAAACTCCTAAAAATATGATAGTGTTCTACTATGATTTAAACTCTTAAAGATAGGATTCACAAGCATTATAAATAGTCATTGTAACTCACTATTGTAACACACGATTTACACACAAAACACAGAGGAAAGCACGGAAAATACAAGGGCAAATCTATTGTAAACGATTCGAAAAGGAAATAAAAGGTAGCATCTTTTTTACATTGGTTCGTTCATTTCTCGCATGTGAACGTTATTTTTCTTGAGATTTGGTTCGAATAACCCAAAACGTGGGTTGCGCATATAACCAAAAAGGGGTGGGGTTTCGAAGTTTCGAACCTAGATCTACCCCCGAGGCGTGTTCAATTTTTTAAATATTTAATTCACCCCCCTAAATCATTTTTTCCTACTTTATTATTCTTGTTATATATGCATGTTACTTTCTATTAATTTTATTATATATGTATATATGTTTTTTAGTGTTATTATATATATATATTTATATATTTATATATTTCCTATTTTACATGTATAAATACGTATATTACTTTTGATTTTCTTTTTCTTTTTATTATTATTTTACTTATATATATATGCTTTTACTTTTTTATATATTTTACTCATTTATTTATCTATTTTCTTTTTATCTTTATCTTATATTTTATGTTTTTATATTCTTTTACTTGTTTTATTTATTTATTTGCATTATCATTTTATTTTTATTTAGTTGTTTGCTATGTATATATTAGTGTTATTGTATTTTTTATTTTATATATTCTATTCATTTTATATTTACTTTATTTCTTTCTTAATCTCCTTATTTTATTTGTTTTACTTTATTTATCATTTATTCATCTCTTCTAACCCATATTTTAACTTTTAAAGGGTATATTTTTAAATCCTTCAAAGGTAAGTAATTTTGGATCATTATTTTATCTTTTAATTTAAACTTATAATTTTCTTAATCAAAGACAACTGGAAATTACGTAGTACCGAAAGGGCAGTTCAAGGGTGCTAATCCTTCCTTGACTGTAACCGACTCCTGAACCCGACACATCTTTGGAAAGATGCAGATCAGGTAAGAAATAAGGTATCCGATCAACCTATTTATTCTTAAATAAATGATCGGTGGCGACTCCAATCCACATTTTTTAAGTCGAAGCCCAATCTCGGGGCCCAACCGAAAGACGGTTGCGACAATAAGGTTTTATTTTATTGAGTCTCTTACGAGTAATATTTATAAAATAGTCATTTTATTATTCATGTATCCTAAATTGATATTTTTTTGTTAAAAAATTAACTATAATCTCAGTTGAACATTAATTTATTGATTAAAATTTGATCTCATAAATTCTAACACGTTTTCGGTTGTTTGGTCATTGTTTTTGTTTATCTTTTTTCTTATGTTATATTTAACACTGTGTTGACTGATTAAGATGACATTTATTTGTTATCATATTGATATTCCTTACTTTAATCTTTGAATTGGATTTGAATACACATGTTCGTGGATAGTTTTCGCATGTCGTTCGACTCTTATTTATGGTACGTAGGTAGTATTTCAATAGTTTTATCATCTTTTGTGATTCTTTTGTAGACGTGCTCAGATTTGTTCGTATATATCTTTTATTTGAGTTGTTTAATTAGATTTTTTAATTTTTATATTGTATGAATTTAAGTGTTTAGTTTCTTGGGTTAATGGTTATTGGAAAAATATCTAATGTGTTTATTTATGGTTATGGTCTTAAATTTTCATTATAATTTTGAATATTTTAAATTTTTTTTATAAAATTAACGACTTCTGTAAAAATATTGATATTACGATTAGTTGTTCTTATTTAGTTATTTCATTTTATTATAGAGATTTTTTTTTAATTTTTAAATTAAGAAAGAATAAAGAAACCTTTTTTATATATATATATAATAGACATATAGTTTGTGGGGATGTTTTTTTTTACTAACAAAGTACTCAAACATTTAAATAATTCAATTTAAAAAATTACAAATTTGAGTTGTCAAGTATTAAAATTCGTAGGGAAGAGGTTGATATCATCATGTTTATGGCGATAAAAACACACCAATGGTTGCATTGATGTATTTTTATCATGTGCTCATACCTTCATAAATAAGAATTGGGTTTACAAACTTGAAACAAACATTAATTTTTCTTTTTATATAACTATTTGTATCTAATTTATTGATCAACTAATTCGGACTAGGTACCGTAGACACAAAGATGATTATCTTAACATAATTTGTTTCATTCACAAATATCAAAATACGAATCTCTGACCTAATTTAAAGATTTAGTACCTCATCTTATTAGATGAACTTGTAGATGGGATTACTAATTTTCCTTTAATGGTTGACCTAACCCATGATCAAATGTATTTTCATCTCATTTGATTTGCCATTTCATACAAAGTAAATAAAACGTGAAATGATAAACGTAAGCGATTCTTCTTTTGCTTCTAAAGAACAATACAAAAGTCGGTAAAAAGACATTAATGAAAGAGTTTCTCTCTTTCATCTTTTTCTATTTTCTATTTGTTATTCCTTTATTGTACCAAACGTTTCTCTCTTTTTCTTCATTTTATGTTAATGAAAGAGTTTTTGTTTACATCCATATCGGTAGATTTATAAATATTTTTGAAAATATGTATATATTAATAAAATAATTTTTTGTATAAATAGATATAAATAAACTTTTAGTATATATAAAATCAATAAAATAAATAATTAACAAAAAATTTAAATTTTCGAATGGACAACCAAAAATGGATCTGCCCTTGTACGCCACAAATTAAGCTATTATTATTATTTGTTATAAATAACATAAAGTGAATAATGATTCTAAAACATCTTTAACACCATATGTAAATTTTGATGATCATTTATTAAAAATTATTTTTTTCTATAAACTTGTCACGGTTCATTCCCTCTCAGTCACTACAGTAAAATATGTTTTTAGGGCATTTTTTTCAGTCATATAACGCAGTTTCTAAGCATCGCTTGTGGCAGAAAAAAAAGTCATTAAATGCGCCGTTGAAATCAACACCACAAAAGGTAGAGGCGTCTTTCGTCTAAAAATGCTGCTAAAGGTTATGAGTTTTAGCGGCGTTTTTCCCATAAATGTCGCTAAAGGTTATGAAATTTTGCGGCGTTGTTGAAAAATGCCGCTATATATCTTTCTCTTTTGTGACGTTTATAAAAAACCGCCGCAAAATGTTATGGCATATAGTTGCGTTTGTTCCCAAAAAAGTCGATAAATGTCATGACATATAGCGGCGTTTGTAAATTAAAATGCTACTATTGACTATGTCTATAGTGACATTTTTTTGTATAAACGCCGCAAATGTTCTAAAACTTTAGTGGCATTTTTTCTAAAACGCCAGTATTGATTATGTATTTAGTGGCGTTTGTTATACAAACACCGCTAATTAACACAGATTTTGCAAACGGTGTTTTCTGCCCTTTTATTACCCAAATTTAAATTTTTAACCTGTAGCATTATCCAATAAACATGACATCCATAACAACAAACTTTAATTTGATAACAACCAACTTTAAATCCATTACAATAAATCAAACTTTACATTAACATAATATATAATGCAGTTCAACATTGATAAGTAGAATGAACAAAGCATATATCTCAAATAAAACCTAAGTTGGTGGACTGTGAGGTTGATTTTTTCGGATCATCTGCATCATAGCTTCAAGTCGATTTTCAAATTCTTGACATTTTTGCTGATATGTTACTTCTCTCTCTGCTTCCCTCGCTTCATTTTCGGCTTCTATGTTAGCCATTTGTTTGATCCATTTCAACCAATTGTTGTTTTAAACGACTAACTTTTAATTGGGAAGACTGACTCTAAGATGACATGTAATGAGATGAACTGGATCCAAAATATTTGGTGGGAGTAACGAATGATCCTTCACAGCGAACCTGACAATATCTTTCAGGACCCAAAACTTCATTAATAACTTGATTTTCGATTTCATCCGCATTAACAATACAATGACTTGAAGTCGTAGCTTCATACTCCACCCTTTTATCCCTCATTTTTT
Organism: Hibiscus syriacus; assembly: GCF_006381635.1. Classification (NCBI taxonomy): domain Eukaryota; kingdom Viridiplantae; phylum Streptophyta; class Magnoliopsida; order Malvales; family Malvaceae; genus Hibiscus; species Hibiscus syriacus. Next base: position 345,994 of record NW_024063094.1, read on the forward strand.
CCTAATAATCTATTCAATAATTATTTTAAATAAGAATGTCGTACTATATATATAAATATAACATAATAAATGTACTATAATTTCTGCAGCTTCAGTAGTCATATGAGTGACATCCTTTTTTGTATGTGTCATGTTGAAGAGTTTTATTCGTCCAACTTTATAACCAAACATATTTTCCCACAATGTAGAATAAAAAATAAGTCTTGCAAAAACATTAATTAATAATATAATTAATCTTCGTTAATATGTGCTACTAACTATAAATCACTATGTGAATAATCTATAATACCTCATCATTAGGTATACAAGCAAAGCTCTTCGATCCAGCTTTGTGAGTAAACTTTTGTTGTTGTCTGCTAGCAACACCAACATGCTCTCGGTTCTACAATTTGAATTATTTACTTATAAAGTCAATATTATAATTCCTTTATATTATTTTTGAAAAATACATCATACTTGTCATTTCTTTGAACTCCAAAACCTGACTGCATCTTCCCATTGATACTTGAGCATTTCACATGGGACATTTTGTAGCTTCTCTTCAAGGCTGAGATCATTCTTGAAGTATTTCTTTTTTGATGAACTCTTGTGGTCTCTCCATCTCTTCCCTAACAATTGCTTCAAATAATCGTCTGAGACCTCTAAAGAAAATTTGTCCCACAAATAAAATAAGTGTTCAAAGTAAGTATAAATTACTATTGAACTGTTATGGATTATCTATTATAATGAAATTATTACCTAGACAAAATCCAAAGCCTGATTTTTGTTACTATTTGACATTTCAAGCCAAGATTCATAATTGATCGGTAAAAGATTAGCATTACGTGGAACCATGCCTAAGTAACCAGATATAAGACGTGTTTCTGGGCTAATAGGTTGACCAGCATTGTTTCTTGCAACTTTCACTCGATGCCCAGGAGGAAGTTGGTATAATTCCTTCAACGTTGTACGTCCTCTAGTCTTGCATGTTCCACCGTTTTCAACTATATAAGAAATAATTAAATATAAGTTTTCAAAACGAACCAACAATTAAAGAAAGTGTCAAACACTACATTCAATTTCTAAAGCTTCTTCAACAGTAATAGGAACTTCCGAAGAGTCAACAGCAGTCGATTCCTCATTATTTGTTTGTTCCTCCTCTTGAGAAGCTCAAACAATCCGTAAATCACTTAATTTTCTCCTGTGCATGATATCTGTAATAAACAAACAACAATTTTAGTAAGAAAATGGATCAATTAATGGATATATTGAAGGACAACATGTTATAAATTATAATATTATAAATTAATAAATTAATATATAAAATCTTACTACATTATTATGTCATATCAATTATCATAAATATATTCATCCACGTCCTCCTGAACCCATTGAAATTGTGTAGTATTAGTGATAGTTTCATCTAAGTTTTGTTCTACAAAAGGTAAAGATTCTGATCTTATTTCAATGTCATCTCTACTTCCATCCCCGATGTCTATCAAGTCTTTGGGGTATTACGAACCACGACATACCAACTCTCATCCATTGGATCGTGACAGTAAAAAACTCGTTTGACTTGAGAAGAAAATACATGTCTCATCAATCAATTGTTGACCAGTGTGAATTAATCGAGAGAAATTCACCATTGTAAAACCGAATTCATCTCTTTTTATGCCTGGAGTACTATTTACATCAACCCAGTCACACCGAAACAACACAACCTTTCGTTTTCCATAATAATTCAATTCAATAATGTATGTAAGAATTCCATAATATTCTACATCTCCCTCCAAATGATGATTGTTCTTGACATTAGCATAACTTGTAGTTGAAGAAGTAACAACTATTCCACAATTTTGTGTCATCCTAAATCTTTTATGAGATTTCGTGTGGAACCTGAACCCATTAATGAGGAAAACATTATATCTTTTAACAATTCTATTCAGACTTTGAGAAAGCCATTTAACATCTTCACTAACTTCTCTCCACTCCAAACTTATTACAAGTGAAAGGTGAATTAATTAATATTTATGTCGATATATTAAAACAAGACTTATATATTATTTACAATTATGTGTAATGATTTAGTCAAATCAAATCATTTCCATTGTCACAACAAAAGTCAACAAAACTTTATATTAAACTCCAATATCAGCTCGAAACGAAAACAAATTGACAAAGTGAAATTAACTACTACATCTAGAGCTCGATCGATTTCATTTTTGGCTGTTGAAGATCATCATTTCATGTAAGTTAAATCAAAATTCCAAGATTATATGCGAACCTTTAATTTATGTAAACCTTTAAGTATGCTAACATAGGACTACTACGAACCTCCAAAGTATGAAGCGTATCTGGCAAACAACCAGAAGTGATGTCATGTTGATCACATGTTACTCTCATAACACATCCAACGTATGATCACGAACGACCATGTGTTGATATACATATTCTATTTTAATGACAAATTAGTCTAAATCATCACTTCCTAGGATATTCAATCAGTACCAATATCACAACAACCTCTTAATGAAACCTATCCAAGGTATTATAAATAGCCATGCAATAGAGAATAAGAGTACATACAAATCTCTTCAATCAAAAATCAAACTGACATGATCAGAACCACCATTCAAATTGACATCTACAGTTGTTGTCAACTTCAGCAGTCAACAATGCCGCAACAACATTGGGTTACTTTTAAAAGGTCAAAATATATGCATAACTGTGAGATCTTTGTGTTACAAGAGTTTGCAATTCATAGAACAATTACAGTATAAAATAGGAAAAATAGATTTGTATGCACGTTGAAGGTGTTTACTAAAGGAAAATATGAATACATTGTGATGAATTTTAACTTAAAATGATACATGTTTACTCTAAAAAGATTATACAATTAATAATAATTTTAGTTACAATTGATAATGTCTTAACAATAACTTTTTCGATTACAATTAGTTATGCGATTTATTTTTACATATATTTATATTCATTCATTTAATATTCGAAAATATTTTTATTTATCATTCATGGACATATTATAAAACATATTTACTAAAGTTCGTTGGACATCGATAAGTAAGAATTGTTATTTAAGTCAGTAGAAATAAAAAGAATTTACTTCAAAAGAAATCATATTGCAACAAGATATGTGTGAGAATAAGGTGATAATATACTAGAAAATGGACATGGGAACTTCCAGAAGGCATGTAAAATCATAGAGAGCCAAGGCAGTCAAATTCTTCCAGCCAAGAGAATGAACGATGCATTACAGACTGAAAAAAAAACAGATTGCAAAGCAATAAACTAACCTGCGTGCAAAGCAATAAACTAATTCCTTACTATCAAGGCAAGTATCTTGCAGCTCTTTTCTTGTATGAACCAGTTTCCTTTCCACAATAATCAGAAATGCAATCTCGCATTGACGCTGAAGTACGTTTCTGCAAGGCAGATTTCTGATTGGCAAAGGTGTCTTCTTAATCTTAATTTGTTTTAATTTTGTTATGCAGGTTGTAAAGCTTCTAAGAGAAGCATAACATCGTGTGAAAGCCCTGTTAAAGAAGGTATGTTCATGAAAACCCTCTTGTAATACGAGTATGCGTCCACCTTTGTGTATGTTAAATTTCTGAGAAGTTTTTCCATATGCACGTTGGAACTAAAGATCGATCATTCTATCAAAAAATGACATACCTATTGGCTGCCGATGCTTAGGAGTTCAATCAACACTTTGACATTTTTTTCAGCAAGAGAAGGCATTACACGAATTAGCAAATGCTCTTTTGGAGTACGAAACACTTAACGCAGAAGAAATAAAGCGCATTCTTCTGCCGTACCGAGAAGGACCTTTTCCCGAACAACAAGAAGCGCAGGAAGAGGGGGACCTGGTATTGGCCTAAACTATATAACTCAATATCCATAACCTGCGATCTAACTTGGTCGGAGGGGAAGCTCTGCACAGTGTATTTTAAGCAGCAAAGGTAATTTATTTTACATAATTTCTTGCATTTCTTTCCCCACTATAATCATAAGATGTGTTATGATTCAGCACTAACAATATAAGGAAGATTCAGCACAGAGGAATCAAATCATTTCAGAGTCAAAATAATGCCATAAAGGAAAAGTGAAGCCAATATGTATAGATACAATAGTCAGAAAGATGATTGTAACTGTGAGGCAGTAACCAAGCAGACACTATGCACTATTTTAGGGTACCAAAATTCTGTAACTTTAAGGGTCCAACACCCACTTTTCATTTCCTTGAAGCTTCCGAGGAATGGAATCAATGCAAAATACACATTTCCTTACGGAGGGCTTAAAAGAAATGGAATGAAGTCAAAGACATACCTGGTGGTTGGCCGGAAGAGTGCGACGACAATGCTTGCTTCTGATGGTGGTTGCGCTACGGTGGTTGAGTTGGATTAGGGATTGGAAATCAGTTTGAAAGAAAAAGAGAGATGAAATATCGAGATTAATTTGGGTGTTTTCAAACTATACATGTTGGTAACCAAAAACCAACGACAGCGGCGTGATGTTGCGGTTATGGTGATGGTTGCACGGTGGTGGCTTCACTGTGAAAATGGGAATGAAATAATTACGGATTTGGAACCCGGTGGGTTAAAAGGATTATACTATCACGGCATTTATTACAAAAGCGCCGCTAAAGTACATGACTATTGCGGCTTTTTTGTAATAAATGTCGCTAAGGTGCATGGCTATTGTGGTGTACAAACACGCTACCTTATAAGTTTCAATCGCGGCGTTTTTATTTAAAATTCTGCTAATGTCTTTGTTTTGTGGTGTTTTACCCGTAAACGCCGCATAAAACGCTGCTACATAATTGGTTCCCCTATTGTTTGGACAAATATCTGGAACAAGATCAAACCTGAAAACGCTCGTGCAGCATGAGATACGATTGGACATACATTGCAGATGCATATATCAGATCGAATGGTGATGCTCAAGCCATAAGAGCGGGGATCTCTATTGATCCAACAAATTAAAGTAGCTTTGCTTTGCGACGAGATCGTGATAGGCGTGGCGGTAAAGGTGACGACGGCGTCGAACAACTCCAATTAACAACAGATTTGTTGGGTCTTTACAAACGGCGGGGAGCAGAAAATGTTAGGAAAAATAAAAGGTGAGATCGGGCTGAAGGGTTAGGGAGATAAAAGTTTTAAAATTTGCGGCGTTTGTTCAAAAAATGCCACTATAGATGAACCTTATTATGACATTTGTATAAAAATGCCGCTAAAGTACAACTCACTTGCGACGTTTGTTGAAAAAAGGCCACTATAGATGAACCTTATTGCGACGTTTGTTGAAAAAATGCCACTATAGATGAACCCTATTACAACGTTTGTATAAAAAGGCCGCTACAGTACTACTCTGTCACGGTGTTTTTAAAAAAACGCTACTATGGATGAACCTATTGCAACGTTTGAATAAAAAAACGCCGCAAAAGTAGTACTATGTCGCAACATTTTGTATAAAAATACCACTAAAGTTACCATTTTGTTGTGTTTGGAATTTAAATGCCGCAATATGTTTGAAGTTAGTGGCGTTTACTCTCAAAATACCGATGTAGAACAGTTTTGTTGTAGTGAGTCAAGTATTAGTAAAGACTCAATCAACTTAAAGATTGTATTTTCCTGTAGTATAATGGAGGTCTTACTAAATATCTGAATCACCTAAAGATTATCTGATTCAATTATCACTCTTCTAAACTCAACTTCCGTACATACTGTAGACACCCGTTTTTGTCTGAGTCTACCAAAAATATTGTTATATTATTTGTATTATTATTAATCTATTATTATTATTATTATTATTAATGAACTAATTTACATTTTTGCAGGTCAAATATAGCCCAATAGTAAGAGCTCACAAACCAATGACCCAAGTCACAAACATACCCGAAGCTCATCAACCTAGCAGCCCACACAACTCAACCCAACCTAACCCAGCAAACCCGGATCCAGACCCGAGGCCCAGGACCCAAACCGACCCAGACCCGCTAGGGTTTCCCCTTCTCTGCCCCAGCGTCGCACCATCAAGACCATCTGATCTGGACCCATCCAATGGTCCAGATCAACGGTCATTTAGGGTATACAACCCTAAGCCTAGATGCTACCACCCACCATCGAGCCATTCCCCGATGCCTGACGCCGGCACAGACAGATCTACACCAAACAGTGATAGAAGCACTCATCAATCAGTCTATCAACAGTGGAAATCAGAGAAACAAAATAATAATAAGCATCACAAGATATCCCGATGGATATTTGGGGTGTCAATCAAGCAAGAGATAGAGTATTCATACCCTATCCCTCGGGAAAAAGAAAGAGGGAGGAGGGAACCATAAATCAAGGGGAAACCATTTCGGGAAAAAAATAAAGATGAGGGTTTTAGAGTGAAAACATGAGAGGGTAATTTGGGGTTTAAACCGAAAAGAGAAAAGAAAACAAAAAGAAAAAAGACGAGAAAGCCTCGAACAGAAAAAAAGAAAAAAAACAAACATATAGAGAAAAAACTGAGAACCATAACCAATGAGAGAGGGAGAGAACCCTTGCCTCGGTCGAACGTCGATGAAAGCCTACGGGTCGCCGGAGTTACATTTTTTTTGAAAGGTAAAGGTTTAGATCTAGGTCGTCATGGGGCTTTTTAGGTTAAACTAAGTGAGGTTTTGGTTTAAGGGAGATGGCAGGAGTCTTATGGTGGCTTTATCTCTCTCCGACCACTGTGCGCCGTCATGGGCACCATCGGTGGTGGCCGATTATCTCTTCTTCGACGAGAGAGTTGAGAAACTCTCTCTATTTCTCTCTTTTCTCACGGTTTAGGGAGGAAGCAAATGAGGGTTGGGTTAGTTTTAGGCCTTATTTTGGCCTTAAATATAATTCCCCAAATGATTTCATTCTGAGAGGACTTCGGTTTGTTTTCAGCGCATGATATAATAGCCGTTTAGGCCCCTCACATGTTGTAATGCTCCGTTTCAACCAGTTAATGAAATTATATTTATTTTATTTCGAGCATTATGGTTTCAATACTTTTATTTTAGTCATATCCTTACTTACTTTGTTATTTTTATTAGAGTTTGAATTTGGCCACCACATTTGTAAATATTTTATTTCTGTCACTGTTGGCATTTGGTTTAATTATAGTTCAGTCCTTTTATGTTTCTTTTTATTTCTTTTTAGTCTTTAATATTGTTAACGAGTTATTTACATTTATGGTTCCTATATTATTTAAAATTTGCAATTTGGGCTCTGGTTTATTTTATAATTAATGTTTAGCCCTTTTAGTTTTTGTTAATATCATTTTAGTCCTTTAAATTTCTATTTTTTTTATTTTAGTCCTTTAAATGTATGTATTTGCTATTTAGACCCTTAGTTTTTGTTTTTACTATTTAGCACTTTAAGTTTCTATTTTTACCATTTTATTCCTTTAAATTTATGTTTGTACCATTTTAGTCCTTAAAGTTTTGGTTTTTTCTAGTTTAGTCCTTTAAGTTTCTATTTTTGTTATTTTAGTCCTTTAACTTTCAGTTTTAGCTATTTTAGTCCTTTAGGTTTTTGTTTTTCCTATTTTGGCCCGTGTAATTATAAATACTTTATTTTTATCATTATATATTGGGTTGTAATATTCAATTATTTTTATTTCAATCCCCTGTGTATGTACATTTTATATGTTATGTATTCACTTGTATCACATATAGATAAATATGCTTATCGCTATTTATTGTAAATATTTTTATTTTGCATGTTTCCAACATTGTTGCTTTAATATTAGAAAAATGAAGAAATTTCAATGTGAGGGAAATCGGCGAAGATATCTTCCAACTAAAGGGAAGGTATCTTTTCGAGGATTTTTCGCATGAATGATTGTTTTATATTCAATATTTTTCTTTGTTCCACATTTAGTTATTTCGAGTATTTTTCACTGCTTTGCACTTTTATTTTTTTTATTTTATCTTGGCGAATTTTGTGAAATAATGTATTTTGTGAGGGGAATCTATGGGAAAGTCTCCTAACTGCAAAGGAAGTGATTTCCCGAAGATTGTTCACACTTTTTAAATAAATTCGAATGAATAATAGGATCGTAATATAAATATATTTTCAAGTTTGTAATTCCCAATATTTAAACAACATATAATCGTTTAGGTACCAAAATTTGGTCATTGTGGGGGTGCTAACCCTTCCCCACATGTAACCGACTCCCGAACTCTTAGAAACGAATATTTGGTAAAATGCATACCATTTTTTATCATTTAAGGTTTCCAACATACCTAACTTAATGGTTGGTGGCGACTCAAAAATCAAATTGTTTTCAAATCATATTCCATCGCCCGAACAAATTTTTTAAAGTCTAACGGACTCCCCCGGGGAGACGTTATGACAGCTTGGTGACTCCGCTGGGGACTTCGAGAGTCGGGCCATGAACGATTATATGTTGTTTTGTATTTGGGAATTTCAAACTTAAATTGTATTTAATTTACGATCTTTTTATTTATTGTGAGTTTCAAAATATTATACATATTTGTAAATAATTAATTTTTTATTTTAGTGATTTTCAGATTTGAACAGATTTTGGAAGGTGTGAGAGTGTTGTTTTTTTCGTTTCTTTAAAGGTTTGTGAGTTTCCCCACACACACAACACATGGATTTACATAACATAAGCTCACTTATGAGATTTGTCCTTTTAAGTTGAGGTGAAAGCTTAGCCTACGTGAGATAAATTATTTCTCCGTATGGGTTTTAGCTAGTAATCTTTGGGGTTCATATACCTTATGTCTACATGAGATAAATTGTTTCTCCGTATGGACATAACGAAATATATCCTGTCGAATTGAACTCGATCCGTATGAGCCTGTAATGGGCCATGATTGAGGGTTTGGCAGCCTAAGGAGGCACTAACAAGGACAATTCGGGTACCCTTTTCCTGTTAGAGATGAAACCATGCATATAGTGAACCGTAGAATGATCACCCTAGGTATAGTCATACCAAACTTCTGTCCATCAGTAGGTACCCAAATTAAGTGTAAACAAAGGAGGAGAGTTTTTGAACCTTTCATTTTGCTTTAAATTTTGTTGAACAAAAGCATGCGAACTAAATATCATTCGGTTAGGGTCATTTCATTGAAAATAATTATTTTGGGTATAAAGCATGTTTGGTTAGGATCACTATCTAATAAAAGCATGCTAGGGTAGATATCATGATTTGGTAGGTGTTATATTTATCTGTAGATAGAATCTTTTAACTCTATTGATTATCTTGTTGGTACTAATCCGTTTTTCTCTTTTGTTTGTGTTATTAACTTATTTTTTTTCTTTTGCGTGTATTTTTTTTCGTCCTTCTTTGCATTGCATTTCAAAGGATCATCACTTTTGTATTTGCATTTGCATATTCACATTATGCATGATCATCATAAATAAAAGAAATGTGTTAATTAACCGAGTAATCATCAGAGTAGAAGAGCCATCATTAAAATGGAAAAGAGTTTTCATAACAAGAAAGAACCCAATCCGGCAGTCTGAGCTTGATCTGAAAACACAAAGAGCAAAAAAGAGATAGTTTGCTTGAGGATTACGTATCACAAAACTGCATTAGAATGAAACTCTTTCTAAAAATGGTTACTTTTGGATATCGATACCTTTTGCATTGCATTTATTTAAACGTTTTCTTATGCATCATGCATAAAAACATAAAATTATTTCGTGGAGAATTTGATGATAATGGTCATGTTCATGTGACACTATATTGAGAATAAAAGAAAGATGTAAGCAAATTAAAGGAAGAATTTGAAATCAGTACGTTACCATATAGGAAGCTCCAAACATTCCGCTAAGAACTGTAAGGCACTGAAGCACAAGATCTAGAACCTGATGGATTCAGGGGCATGAACAATTGATGAAGGATGAGGACATTGCATCTACCATTTGCATTGAGAGCATTGTTTTGTTTGAACTCATTTTTGTTCTATCTTTAATATTTTCTTAAACATTTTTAAATCTTTTAATGATTGAACTTATGTTACCTTCTAAGGTTGAATAATTGAACGAGTTTTAATCTTTAGTTCTTTGAATATCAAATGAATTATGGATTTTTGACATATAGCAAGATTAAACCTTTCTTATACCATCCAAACCAAAATAAAATCTCTCAATTTTTTACCGGAATAAATTCATGGTCACTACCAAAAAACCAAAATTTGACATTACCTTTCCTTGAGACTCTGAAACATTGCTTTTATCTTTTTGAGACAAAAGTCATATACTTACCTTTCTTTGAGCCAATAAAGTCACATCATAGTCTTCTTAGACGCAAATCCGATATTTTTCTACCAATAAAACTTGTAGACATTGAGTACAAGATGTTCACTTGAACATGACACTTCTTACAAGAAAACAATGTGGGACATCTCGAAGCAATTTTTTGAAGTTAAGCTTGTGCAATTGCGATATGCTGAGAGCAAGGAGCAGAAAAAGGAAATTATTTCAAAATAAATTATGTCATGCATTAATTACATTATTTTCATGTGTATAAAAATTATTCCTGAAAATCTACCCCCTGAGGATCCCTCTTTTGTAAGGACTTCTGTGTATGAAATGATGAACGCCATTATTTCATTATCCTTTCACAAAAGTAGAAAATATATCCCTAGTTTTTCTTCTGATTCAACCCTAACCAATGACCATCCTCCACATTGGGGGAAAGATAGAGGAAATCTACTCGCGTGCGTGAAGGCATTGATTCAGATAAGATATTGAAAGGTGAACCAAATACAGAGTGCAAAGATCAAATCAAAGCAGAGAGAAGAGCAAAGAAAAAGAAACAAAGAAAACAAAGAAACAAAGAGAAAAAAAAGCAAAGAAAAAATCAATGAAAAAAGAACAAAAGAAAAAGCAAAGAAAAAGAAGACAAGAAGAACACGCAAAGAGGCCCTCAACTCAAATGACGCATCGAGTTTTAAACCATGAGATTGATCAAGCACAATCATTCCATAATCACTTCACTCGAATATCATAGAACATCAAGAGAATGACACAAATACAAGGTTGAAGGCATCAAAATGAATTGATTATTGGTTCAATCACCCTTAAACACTTGTTAGGGCCTTTTATCCCTTTCTTCAAAATCGTGAACCATGGCCTACATTACGTGCCTTAAAAGTCCCTTCTAATCATACATTGATTTCTAAACAGAAGATAATATCTTAAGATTTCATCCCGCCCATCAGGATTAATCTTTTATTTATAAAAAGGTTTTCTAAAATCTTTAATGGTTGATAGAGAAAAATAACAAAGGGGGGTTCAAGACGTAAATTCTGAATAGCATCTTGAAACCAAAGGAGGATTCGATTTGAAAAGCTGAAAAGGCGGCTTGAATATGAAGACGGTGCAACTATTGCATAGAAGGCGATCACACAAATCCCTTGATCAGGCATCGTACAACCTGAATAAGATTATGAGAGTTGAGAGTCGGAGAACACTTCCAATAAATGAGTACAAAATCCACTTCATCAGATCAGTGAACAACAAATAAATGAGAACATCATACCTTTGACCAAACATAATAACTAAAGACTTTTTTATCCTTTTCCTTACTTAACCATTCCTCAAATATAGCATTGATCTTGACACTTGTCAAATAGCTATAATTTATTAAAGGATTAATAGTGTAATTAATTCTATGATATCCAAAGAACTCTTGTTTTATGATTTGTCAATTGTGAAACCTCGAAAGGGGTAATATTTTCAAATCTTGATTAAACATTTTTTAAAACCTTTTTTAATTGATATTTTCATATTTTTGAAAATAAAAGAAGAAGAAAAACATTTTTCAAACAAGAAAAACTCTCTAGAGTGGATCTTGTCAGTTGACATGTGGCTCTCAGACACCAAGCTCACGCTTAGAATCAGTGTTGAAGCAAGAAACGATGAATGATGGGACATGTAACACCCCAATTTAGGGGCTAAATTTTAGAAATTATAAAGTATTGGATTTAATTGGTATTTTGAAAGAAACGGTGGATTAAATTGTAAAATTTCAAAGTTGGCAGACTGTTTTAAGAAGTGCAGGAAGTTCAGTGACTAAACCCATGATTTACCCATTTTTATTTTGGAGAGAATTAAAATATCTCCCTCGTGCATCAGTTTTGCAGATTTTAGTTTCCATTTTCCTCTTCCCCTCTACCCTCCTTTCAACTCCGATATACTCGGCGTCTGACCTCCTATCGACGAACCGAAACCACCATCATGTTCGTTGTCGTCCGAAGAACAAAACCCCTCAAACCTTTCGTTATGAATTGTCGTCGTTCGTCGTTAATTTCAGTTGGAAGTATCATCGGTTTTAACTTGATTTCAGTTGGTTTTTCGTCGATTCACGACGATCCTGTCATCCGTTTACGACACCTCCTGCACCATCGTGTTCCTTGCATCGTTTCGAGTTCACCGGTGTTCTTCGTTTCTCCATCGTCGCAGACGCGTGGAGGGGTGAAACCGTCAAAGTTTTTGACGTTTCGGAATCGAGTTCTCTGCCGTTCAAAATTGTGAACCGAGCTTGGTAAGTGTCTCAAAAGGCCTTAAAATAATTTTTAGGAATTTTTTCGAGAATTTTCCGACACCGTATCACTGTTCACGCGCCACACGCGCCACCTTCCGAGAGTGGGCATCGTCTGGGTGTTAATTTTGTAATTAATTTATGTTTGGGTGCTATTTGTGTAAAATTAGGGTTTTAGTTTCGTAAATATTTGCAGAAGGTCGCTAATTTTGTAATTAATTTCTGTTAGAGTGATATTTGTCTAAAATGGTCGACTGTTGACCGTTGAACTGTGTTGACCGTTGATCGGCGTTGACCACAGTTGATTAGAACTTTGATCGGCGTTGACCGGGCATTAAACAACCTTCGAATTCGACTGAGTATACCTATCATGACGTTTTTCGACATTCTAAATCCGATTCCGCAATCCGTTTTTCAAAATTCAGACCTGAATGCCTCGAAATTGTCAGTCAAACCCGTTGACTTGTATTTTGACCGAAAAGTTAAAATTTTTGAAAAGTCATATTTTAGGTTTTTCGATGACCTGAATCCGAATCCGAAGTCTATTTCGCCAAATTCAAACCCAGTAAGCTGTTTTTCACTGATTTATTATCTGATTTGATCAGTTTTTCAGAATTAAGCTCCGTTTTTTATGTAATTTCTGTTGATATGAATCCGAGGAAATATTGGAAGTTGAATTAAAGATCAAAGGCGTTCGAATGAAATTTTAATGGTCGATCAGTATGGCACGAAAATCGAGGTAATGCATTACTACCTCTTTATGCTTTATAGAACATGTTGGTATCAGTAACTGCATGAATGAAAATGTTTGGTCTCATATGTGTAATTAATGAAGTTCTACACTCGATTCGATTACAGTAAAAAATTCTGTAACTGAATATGGATCAGATGACTAATATAAGAAATTGATGGACAATTTGAATTCAATTACAAGTTATGAGATTAAGTGATATAGGAATCAACGCTGGATATGCAATTTATAATTTATCTCATTTGATAAGGTATGAAAATACTTCGATTAGGTAAAATTACGAAATTACCCTAAGGTTGGAAAATAACAAGAATTGTCCCTGGAAGTTGGTTAATAACTCTGAAAAGACATATTGATTCGGTAAAATTTCATATGTGCATAAGAAATGCTAGTTTTGCTTAGGAAATATGGATAACCGATTTTTAAACCCAAGAGGGTTTGTGCAAAATACTAGAAGTCGGTTAAAGAATCATTTCAAGATCAAAGAATATTCGGGAAATCAATTAATCATAGGATCTCTAAATTATATTATTTGGTTGAGAGTTAATACCGTAATTATGTGGTTAAGAAATTACAAAAATGCCCTTGAGAGGTAAAATAATCTGAGTTGACCCTGAATGAGAAAGTTCTTTGAGGATTCATACTTAACTCGATTAAGTATAGATTTAATTGTTAAGATCATGTCTTTGTACAGAAAAATTCATGATATTCCGTATGTAAAATCTAAGAAGGCACTTGACCCAAAAATATCCGTGTAATGAGTAAATACCTGAAGAATAATTTATCGGGAGTATTCTGTTGTCAGAATTGTTCGAATATACTGAAATAGATGATAAGATTGAATTTAATAGTAAGATCGGAAGGAATAAAAGGATTAAAATACTAAATTTATAAAATGACCAAAATACCCCTATAATGGAAATGACCCAAAAATACCACCAAGCTCAGGAATAATGGGATATCCTCAAGCTCTATATTGATTGGAATAAAATTAAACACCAAAATGACCAAAGTACCCTTATGGCCTATACTAAGTAAATGTCTTGGATTAATTAAGGAGTCCAAATAAGCATAGGTGTTGGACTACCTTTATAAATTATGGAACACAACTTAAGTGAGTTGATCAATCTTAAGGATATGTCAGTACCTGAACGGCATAGATGTTACTTGAATGCGTGTTCATCTTCTCAAGTGTGGTTCGATGATAATTTTGAAAGTACTCAGCTCAGCTTAACTCTAGGTCACTTTCGATAATAAGAAATGGATATTCGTTAGACAAATCAACCACGAAGACCAAATTAAATTGAACGGAAGTACAATACGTATATGATATTCAAAAACGTCTAGATTACCCTAAAAACCCTGAAATAACTGTAATAGACTTGACTGCTAAATGAATTAAGTAACCTCAAGGTCTAAGGATTAAGTAAGTGATTTGGATGAGTCTAGAAATGTTAATGAGCATACATGATGTAATGTTCTTATGGATCATGAACTACAAATCAAGCACGTCAGCATTTTATGATATAATGAAAGCGTGAACATGAAATAAATACATTGGAAGATTTATTCAGCGATGATTCCGAAGATGATATATGGACTAGAATTTGTGGTATTAAAGTGTAAATACCCTGTAAGGACAATGAATTGACCAATCGACAAGCATTAATTCTGGGAGATACTTATTTGAAGATGTTTGATAATGAAATCAATTGACATAGACTGGAAATATCTTGAACCTTCTTTTTTTCTTTATCAGCTCAAGTCATATTCTGAATAACTGATGAATCCGTTAGTTATTGAACTCTTCCAATAGTGATTCTGAATTCCGATATTATATCGACATACTAAAGAACTGTGTTTCTTGACTTGATAAGATTATCCAATACCTCTGAATAATATCTGTAAACTCTGGTGTGTTCCCTAATCATATAAATATTTTATCTGATTTTCGACTTGAATTTTGTTCTGATACATGACCTGAATTCTGTTATGATTTCTGATCTGGATTCTGTTCTGAATTCTGTTTTGATTTCTGATATCTCCGTTTACTGACGGAAAAATGTTTTAATTGGGGGTATTGTTGAAGGAAGTATTTTTGCAGGTTCTTCGGCTTTGTGCTCAGGGCCTTACAAGTTGTATGGGTTGGGTGTATGGTTATGGGGAACCTACACATTCTGTTGTGAAGGGATGGGGGTATATATATATATATATATATATATATATATGTTTTAAAAGATCTATATCTTTTTACTGGTTTTACGGGAACACACTAGATAACCTATTCTGATCTCCTGAACTCAGTCGTCTGAAATATTTCTTTGAACTGAAAGCTCATTGTTCGTTACCATCTGAAATACCAGTAGGATTTTCGCTCAACATAAAGATTTGTAGATGTCTAAACCAATAAGAAAAATATATGTTTATCTGTATCTGCACGTTAATCAGCATCATCTTGTAGTTCTGTATTACTGAGGTTTTCGAAGCTCACTCTATTACTTACCTTTGTAGGTTAAAAGAATCGTACCAGTATATCTATCAACATCAGTAAGGGAGTTCTTCTGGGGTTGCTTGCAGAGTACGCTACATGTGATTAGGGTGCATATAATTGTATTTTGTTTTATATACGAGTCTGAAAATATGTTTTTCCACCATTTTTTACGATGGATCGCTCTGGTAACCCTAATGTGACACTCCAGATCGGATCGGGTTAATCGTATCGGTCTGAGGGGGTTACATTTAGTGGTATCAGAGCTATGGTTAAGTCAAAAACAAAATTCAAGATATATCGGCCGGTCGTATTTCAAAAGATGTTTGATCGGTACATGCCCTTAGACTGCAATCGTACCTCTCTGAGCCGGAACTCTAAGGTTCAGTCCCCATCTCTAATGAGAAAATCTAAGTTTTTATCCATTAGGACTTTATCCTTTTATAAAGGAATACGAGTAACGTCTGTCTAAATTTTGTAAAGCACCACACGAGCCATGTGAGAGTTAATCATCTGAGAAATTCTGACTCGACTCCGGAAATTAAATTGGGATATGCTACTGCTCTATGAGCCTATTCTCATGACCAATACTGAATTGATTACTCAAGGAAATTTTTGTTCGGATTCTTTTATTGAAATGAGGAAAAGTTCTGATAAGAATGTATGCTCAACTGGTTAAGGATTAATGGAGAATCCATATTTCTGTAAAAACTAGGTGAAGATATGGAAGAATGGACAGAATTTTCATTTCTGTAATTCTGTTACATGAATGAATTTCGAGGACAAAATTCTTTTAAGGAGGGGAGAATTGTAACACCCCAATTTAGGGGCTAAATTTTAGAAATTATAATGTATTGGATTTAATTGGTATTTTGAAAGAAACGATGGATTAAATTGTAAAATTTCAAAGTTGGTAGACTGTTTTAAGAAGTACAGGAAGTTCAGTGACTAAACCCATGATTTACCCATTTTTATTTTGGAGAGAATTAAAATCTCTCCCCCGTGCATCAGTTTTGCAGATTTCAGTTTCATTTTCCTCTCCCCCTCAACCCTCCTTTCAACTCTGATATACTCGCCGTCCGACCTCCTATCGAAGAACCAAAACCACCAACGTGTTCGTTGTCGATCGAAGAACAAAACTGCTCAAACCTTTTGTTATGAATCGTCGTCGTTCATCGTTAACTTCAGTTGGAAGTATCATCGGCTTTAACTCGATTTCAGTTGGTTTTTCATCGATTCATGACGATCCGGTCATCCGTTTACGACACCTCCCACACCATCGTGTTCCTTGCATCGTTCCGAGTTCACTGGTGTTCTCCGTTTCTCCATCGTCACTGGTGCGTGGAGGGGTAAGACCGTCAAAGTTTCTGACGTTTCAGAATCGAGCTCTTCGCCGTTCAAAATTATGAATCGAGCTTGGTAAGTGTTTCAAAATGCCTTAAAATTGTGAACCGAGCTTGGTAAGTGTCTCAAAAGGCCTTAAAATAATTTTTAGGATTTTCCCGAGAATTTTCCGACATCGTATCACTGTTCACGCACCGCACGTGCCACCCCCCGAGAGTGGGCATCATCTGGGTTTTAATTTTGTAATTAATTTCTGATTGAGTGCTATTTGTGTAAAATTAGGGTGTTACTTTCATAAATATTTGCAGAAGGTCGCTAATTTTGTAATTAATTTCTGTTAGGGGGATATTTATGTAAAATGGTCGACTGTTGACTGTTGACCGTTGACTTGTGTTGACCGTTGATCGGCGTTGACCGGACATTAAACGACCTTTGACTTCGACCGAGTATACCTATCTTGACGTTTATCGACGTTCTGAATCCGATTCCACAATTTTTTTTTTGAAATTCGGACCTGAAGGCCTCGAAATTGCTAGTCAAACCCGTTGACTTTTATTTTGACCAAAAAGTCAAAATTTTCGAAAAGTCATATTTTAGGTTTTTCGACATATTTTAGGTTTTTCGATGTCCTGTGTAACACCCCCAACCCGTATCCGACCCGGATACGAGTCTGAAGTGTCACATTGACTTTTCAAACATTTATTCGTATAAAATAGTGAGTAATTTAAAAACTTGGATAACATTTAACTCATTCAAAACTTTTACAAAATATATCAGAGTTCATACAATTTATATCTTTAGACTACATGCCAACTACACTCTATATACCGTACATATATTTTCTGATCTGACAATTGGGTAAGGAGAACTGACCTGTCTTGCTCCTCTTAGCTCTTTACTCTTCTCACTTCTGTAACCTACGTGTGAAACAATCACACGCTAAGTCGTTGACTTAGTGAGGCATAAAACATATAATAAAACTCTAACTCGTAATCATGCTTGAACAATTTCTATTCTCTTGTTCATATAATCAATTAAGCTCATATCATATATCTTATAGCATATACAATAATCACTAACACACATATATCATATACAGTACATTCCATGTTATCTCTTATTAGCCCATGTGCACCTGTGAGAACTGTAGATATGTGAGTCTATTGAGGTTGTGCACCACTATGCTGTCACCACAGCTCATATAAATGTCCCGAAGGACCTATCCAGAGGTCACAAAGACCCCGATAACTATCCAGAGGTCATAAAGATCCTCGGTAACTGTCCAGAGGTCATAAAGATCCTCGGTAACTGTCCATATGTTCCTTAGAACATAGGTATACTGTCCATATGTCTCGAAAGGCATAGGTAAAACTGTCCATATGTTCCGTAGAACATAGGTAAACCCTCGACTCTTGGCATGCCAACTATACCCCTAGCTCTCATATCACATAACATGGGCATTATCATTTATAACATTTCATATCACTTGTATCACAAGTGCATGTATTCACGTAGATTGTTTCATATGACTTATACCATTTCTCATTTGTTCATGTAACTTGCATGTCATATCATGTACATATAACACATAATCATATAGACTTACAGTTTTATCACCTATCATGTTATTTCACTTATACACTTTTATATCACATAAACTCATATATATAAATCATGTC
Source organism: Hibiscus syriacus (assembly GCF_006381635.1). Taxonomy (NCBI): domain Eukaryota; kingdom Viridiplantae; phylum Streptophyta; class Magnoliopsida; order Malvales; family Malvaceae; genus Hibiscus; species Hibiscus syriacus. The sequence goes on from NW_024063094.1 coordinate 364,790, forward strand.
ACATAACTTATCTCATAACTTATTTGATCTTCCTATATATTCTCATCTTATAACTTATATTACCTATGCATATAACCTTATGAGCTATTCTTATATTACCCTATATCAACCATACTTTGTTTATCTCACTTTTCATATCATTCATTCAAAAGCATGTTAACACCTATAATCATGCATACATACAATTTATGTCATGCATATACATATAATCATATATTCATGCATTAAACATAGGAAATAGACTTGTCACAAGTCTTGTTTCCATTTAGCACCATAATTGAATTAATATGCACTCATCTGGCCTCACTAGTCCATTTCAATCTCTTATCTTCCCTTTTTATCGATCTTACTTGTCAATGATTCCGGAACTCGTTTAGGCTTTGAATCTACATAATTATACATTTTAAGACAATTATTAGATACCTACACCTTTTAATTGGATACTAGCAACTTAAACGAACTTATTAAACCAATATTAACATTTTCCTTTAGGGGGAATCGATTCCCTCCTGTGGGGGTATCGGTTCCCCTCTGGCATTCTGGAATTCTGTCGTTTGAAGGGGTATCGGTTCCCCTTGAATGGGTACCGATTCCCCTTGCCCAGAAATCATATTTTTAGCTCGAAAATCACTTCATTTTCTCTCAAACACTTCATATATCATCCCCTTTTCATTCTTAACTCTAGTAGACATACTTAAACCAATCTATATTCATTTATTTCATCTTAAACCTCAAAATCCTATTATCCATATAAGATTCAAAAATCATACCAAATTTTCAATGTGTTCTAAATCAAATTCTATCACTCCAAATCTCTTAATTTAACCATTGACAAGTCAAATTTAACTTCAAATTCTACTTATCAATTCTTTTCCAAAGTTTCATATAAAAACTCCAAATCTTTAATCTCTCTTAACTCCTCCATTCTTTGATTTTTACTATATCCCAAGCTTTCCTTATGTTTATCCATCAACTAAAGATCAAAACCAAGCTTAAAATTCAAATAATAATCAACTAATAAAACTCTCACCTTTGCCTTGCTCTCCCACGCATGAAGAAGAAGAAAGGAGAAGAGAACTCTGGATATTTCTCCCATTTCCCACGTGTATATAATTCCTTAAATGATCAAATGACCATTTTACCCTTTATTTCCTTTAACAATTACAAAATAACCTTCATCATATGTACCCAATAATCATTGAACTATTTCATTCTTATACTTTAGTCACCAAATTCTGAAACTTTACAATTTGGTCACTAACCCGATATTGAGGATGTTACAAATCTCCCATCCTTTTAAGAAAATTCGTCCTCGAATTTTTCACTGAACATCTTAGTAATAACATATCTTCTAATGTTCTTATGTTGCTTCCCTGACTTATTCTTTCTTATCATCATAAGAAACTTACTTTTTAATCCTTTAGTTTTCCAACTATCTTTTTCGTTTATACACTCCTCTTCTGTTGCTTATCATATAAACAATAACCAGTAATACCAATCCATTGTTGTCTTTTCTCTCATTCAACTATGCATTTTTCCTTTGACCTTTCTAAAATTCCATATAATGTCACTCATCACGTTGACAGTATATCCATCTCATCACTCTATATCATAAATCCATCTATTTCTTCATAACTCTCTAATTACCTTATAACCATAACAAACTTGTATTTCGTCATCATTTGACCAAACACAACTTTAAATCTTCTTCAATGTGATTAAACATATACTTTAAGAAGTCAAACAATATTTTCACATTACCTTGCACACTTGTCTTATTTCTATATCAAAATTGTCCTCTGTACTCCCATATTTATCGTATCTGATCCTTTAAATCAATCCCTTTCATTTCTTTTGCTTAAACTCAACATTCTGACTTCCTGTGTCCTATAATCTGATCATCGATATACACATTCTCAAACTCTTCTTATCAATCCTCAGCTTTACTTAAATATACAAATTCTTACTTCCTTTTCCTTTACTATACCACATTACTATGATCCAAATATACAACTGTATCCAGATCCATTGCGGATTTGGTTATCATATCCTGACAATATCTTAAAATCTTATAATTCCAGTACATTTTTATCACATACTCTAGTTAGCCAATGCTAACTCTTTCCATCTTAACTGCAAACACTTATCATAAACATAATCTTGTTCATGCGCAATACTATCACTTCGTTTCAAACTCATAAGCTCTGACTTTATACATCTTATACACTTGTCACTGATGCACTTATCCTTGAGTTCTTCTATACGTACTCATCACGTCATTAGATCTTTTTAACATTCTTATGGTGACACCAGTTCACCATATTCTATCTTATCCACATAATAACAAAACTACTCTATTTAATTTCTCCACTATGGAGAAATGAACATCTTCTAGCATTATCTTCATATCATATATCCAAAGGTCTGTAACAACAGAGCCTTCCTCAATTCACCCTTGAGATCGGGTGCTCATAACTCTTTTAACTATTTCAATACATTCATTCTATGAATTAACGAAGTATACAATTAAAAACATATCGGAATATCATTCAACATCATGAATCATTCTTTAATCTTATACAGACATTCCCTGAGGTTTTTGCTCTTCTCCCTGCCTGGCCAGGGCAGGTGAATGCTATTACCTTCAGGTCTATCGTCTTGTATTTTACTTTGGAAACTATCATATTTTCATGTGCTCATATCATTTCTTCTATCAGATATCACGTGTGCATATGCTCATCCAATTCATATTGTATAACATATGTCAATTGCATATGTTCACATGTCATCCATCATATCATATAAACATATATATAGATTTCATCAATCATTCTCAGTATTCACTTATCTTATATAACATAACAATTTAACTCTATTAACAAGACAACACACTCCTTATCCTATCAGATCAGAAATATATTTTTTTTTCTCACTTTGTGTTGGCATGTACACTTTTTAAAACACTTTCGACTTCGTTTTTAGCCTAGAATCGGCTAAACCTGGCTCTGATACCATTAAATGTAACACCCCCAACCCGTATCCGACCCGGATACGAGTCCGAAGTGTCACATTGACTTTTCAAACATTTATTCGTATAAAATAGTGAGTAATTTAAAAACTTGGATAACATTTAACTCATTCAAAACGTTTACAAAATATATCAGAGTTCATACAATTTATATCTTTAGACTACATGCCAACTACACTCTATATACCGTACATATATTTTCTGATCTGACAATTGGGTAAGGAGAACTGACCTGTCTTGCTCCTCTTAGCTCTTTACTCTTCTCACTTCTGTAACCTACGTGTGAAACAATCACACGCTAAGTCGTTGACTTAGTGAGGCATAAAACATATAATAAAACTCTAACTCGTAATCATGCTTGAACAATTTCTATTCTCTTGTTCATATAATCAATTAAGCTCATATCATATATCTTATAGCATATACAATAATCACTAACACACATATATCATATACAGTACATTCCATGTTATCTCTTATTAGCCCATGTGCACCTGTGAGAACTGTAGATATGTGAGTCTATTGAGGTTGTGCACCACTATGCTGTCACCACAGCTCATATAAATGTCCCGAAGGACCTATCCAGAGGTCACAAAGACCCCGATAACTATCCAGAGGTCATAAAGATCCTCGGTAACTGTCCAGAGGTCATAAAGATCCTCGGTAACTGTCCATATGTTCCTTAGAACATAGGTATACTGTCCATATGTCTCGAAAGACATAGGTAAAATTGTCCATATGTTCCGTAGAACATAGGTAAACCCTCGACTCTTGGCATGCCAACTATACCCCTAGCTCTCATATCACATAACATGGGCATTATCATTTATAACATTTCATATCACTTATATCACAAGTGCATGTATTCACGTAGATCGTTTCATATGACTTATACCATTTCTCATTTGTTCATGTAACTTGCATGTCATATCATGTACATATAACACATAATCATATAGACTTACAGTTTTATCACCTATCATGTTATTTCACTTATACACTTTTATATCACATAAACTCATATATATAAATCATGTCACATAACTTATCTCATAACTTATTTGATCTTCCTATATATTCTCATCTTATAACTTATATTACCTATGCATATAACCTTATGAGCTATTCTTATATTACCCTATATCAACCATACTTTGTTTATCTCACTTTTCATATCATTCATTCAAAAGCATGTTAACACCTATAATCATGCATACATACAATTTATGTCATGCATATACATATAATCATATATTCATGCATTAAACATAGGAAATAGACTTGTCACAAGTCTTGTTTCCATTTAGCACCATAATTGAATTAATATGCACTCATCTGGCCTCACTAGTCCATTTCAATCTCTTATCTTCCCTTTTTATCGATCTTACTTGTCAATGATTCCGGAACTCGTTTAGGCTTTGAATCTACATAATTATACATTTTAAGACAATTATTAGATACCTACACCTTTTAATTGGATACTAGCAACTTAAACGAACTTATTAAACCAATATTAACATTTTCCTTTAGGGGGGAATCGATTCCCTCCTGTGGGGGTATCGGTTCCCCTCTGGCATTCTGGAATTCTGTCGTTTGAAGGGGTATCGGTTCCCCTTGAATGGGTACCGATTCCCCTTGCCCAGAAATCATATTTTTAGCTCGAAAATCACTTCATTTTCTCTCAAACACTTCATATATCATCCCCTTTTCATTCTTAACTCTAGTAGACATACTTAAACCAATCTATATTCATTTATTTCATCTTAAACCTCAAAATCCTATTATCCATATAAGATTCAAAAATCATACCAAATTTTCAATGTGTTCTAAATCAAATTCTATCACTCCAAATCTCTTAATTTAACCATTGACAAGTCAAATTTAACTTCAAATTCTACTTATCAATTCTTTTCCAAAGTTTCATATAAAAACTCCAAATCTTTAATCTCTCTTAACTCCTCCATTCTTTGATTTTTACTATAACCCAAGCTTTCCTTATGTTTATCCATCAACTAAAGATCAAAACCAAGCTTAAAATTCAAATAATAATCAACTAATAAAACTCTCACCTTTGCCTTGCTCTCCCACGCATGAAGAAGAAGAAAGGAGAAGAGAACTCTGGATATTTCTCCCATTTCCCACGTGTATATAATTCCTTAAATGATCAAATGACCATTTTACCCTTTATTTCCTTTAACAATTACAAAATAACCTTCATCATATGTACCCAATAATCATTGAACTATTTCATTCTTATACTTTAGTCACCAAATTCTGAAACTTTACAATTTGGTCACTAACCCGATATTGAGGATGTTACATCCTGAATCCGAAATCGAAATCTGTTTCACCAAATTCGAACCCGATAAGTTGTTTTTCACTAATTTATTATCTGATTTGATCTGTTTTTCAGAATTAAGCTCCGTTTTTCAGAATTAAGCTCCGTTTTTTATGTAATTTCTGTTGATATGGATCCGAGGAAATATTGGAAGTTGAATTAAAGATCAAAGGTGTTTGAATGGAATTTTAATGGTCGATCAGTATGGCATGAAAATCGAGGTAATACATTACTACCTCTTTATGCTTTATAGAATATGTTGGTATTGGTAAATGCATGAATGGAAATGTTTGGTCTCATATGTATAATTAATGAAGTTCTACACTCGATTCGATTACTGTAAAAAATTCTGTAACTGAATATGGATCAGATGACTAATATATGAAATTGATGGACATTTTGAATTGAATTACAAGTTATGAGATTAAGTGATATCGGAATCAGCGTTGGATATGCAATTTATAATTTATCTCATTTGATAAGGTATGAAAATACTTCGATTAGGTAAAATTACAAAATTACTCTTATATTGGAAAATGACAAGAATTGTCCCTGAAAGTTGGTTAATAACTCTGAAAAGACATATTGATTCGTTAAAATTTCATATGTGCATAAGAAATGCTAGTTTTGCTTAGGAAATATGGATAACCGGTTTTTAAACCCAAAAGGGTTTGTGCAAGATACTAGAAGTCGGTTAAAGAATCATTTCAAGATCAAAGAATGCTCGAGAAAGCAATTAATCATAGGATCTCTAAATTATATTATTTGGTTGAGAGTTAATACCAAAATTATCTGGTTAAGAAATTACAAAAATACCCTTGAGAGGTAAAATAATCCGAGTTGACCTTGAATGAGAAAGTACTTTGAGGATTCGTATTTAACTCGATTAAGTATGGATTTAATTGTTAAGATCTTGTCTTTATACAGAAAAATTCATGATATTCCATTTGTAAAATCTGAGAAGGCACTTGACCCGAAAATAATGAATCTGTAAAATGATTAAAATAATGAATCTGTAAAATGACCAAAATACCCCTATAATGGAAATGACCCAAGAATACCACCATGCTTAGGAATGATGGGATATCCTCGAGCTCTGTATTAATTGGAATAAAACTGAATACCAAAATGACCAAAATACTCTTATGGCCTATACTAAGTAAATGTCTTGGATTAATTAAGGAGTCAAAATAAGCATAGGTGTTGGACTACTTTTAGAAATTATGGAACACAACTTAAGTGAGCTGATCAATCTTAAGGATATGTCAGTACCTGAACGGCATAGATGTTACTTGAATGCGTGTTCGTCTTCTCAAGTGTGGTTCGATGATAATTTTGAAAGTACCCAGCTGAGCTCAACTCTAGGTCGCATTCGATAATAAGAAATGGATATTCGTTAGACAAATCAACCACGAAGACCAAATTAAATTGAATGGAAGTACAATACGTATATGATAGTCAGAAACGTCTCGATTACCCTAAAAAACCCGAAGTAACTGTAATGGACTTGACTGCTAAATGAATTGACCAGTCGACAATCATTAATTCTGGGAGATACTCATTTGAAGCTGTTTGATAATGAAATCAATCGAAAAAGACTGTAAATATCTTGAACCTTCATTTCTTCTTTATCAGCTCAAGTCATATTCTGAATAACTGATGAATCCGTCAGTTATTGAACTCTTCCAATAGTGATTCTGAATTCTGATATTATATCAACATACTGAAGATCTGTGTTTCTTGGCTTGATAAGATTATCCAGTACCTCTGAATAATATCTGTAAACTCTGGTTTGTTCCCTAATCATATAAATATTTTATCTGATTTCCGACTTGAATTCTGTTCTGATACATGACCTGAATTCTGTTCTGATTTCTAATCTGGGTTCTGTTATGATATTTGTTCTGAATTCTGTTTTGATTTCTTATATCTCCGTTTACTAACGGAAAAATGTTTTAATTGGGGGGTATTGTTGAAGGAAGTGTTTTTGCAGGTTCCTCGTCTTTGTGCTCAGGGCCTTACAAGTTGTGTGGGTTGGGTGTATGGTTATGGGGAACCTACACATTCTGTTGTGAAGGGATGGGGGTATATATATATATATATATATATATATATATATGTTTTAAAAGATCTATATATTTTTACTAGTTTTACGGGAACACACTAGATAACCTATTCTGATCTCCTGAACTCAGTCGCCTGAAATATTTCTTTGAACTGAAAGCTCATTGTCTGTTACTATCTAAAATACCAGTAGGATTTCCGCTCAACCTAAAGATTTGTAGATGTATAAACCGATAAGAAAAATATATGTTTATTTTTATATCTATCAACATCAGTAAGGGAGTTCTTCCAGGGTTGCTTGCAGAGTACGCTACATGTGATTAGGGGGCATGTAATTGTATTTTGTTTTATATACGAGTCTGAAAATCTATTTTATTTCTTCGTACTGATAAATCATTTTATAATTACATGTTTTAATAAAAGTTTTGAATTTTCCGCCATTTTTTACGGTGGGTTGCTCCGGTGGCCCTAATGTGACATTCCAGATCAAATCAGGTTAACCGTATCAGTTTGAGGGGTTTACAGGGCATCTTTGGAGATTCAATATCGAATATTAGGGCATCTTTGGGGATTCAATATCCTGATTCGAATAATTAAATCTTCTAAAGGCATTTCCTCCACCAGCAGGAATAAGCCGACTATCAGTACCCTTTGAGTTGTTTCCCTCGAAACAAATTTTGTCTCTCGAGATAGTTTCTTTTGAAAAAATCTTTGAGTCTGTTTCTTTAGAAACAAAGTTTTGTCTCTCTTAAGACAATTTCCTTTGAGAAAAAAATCTTTGAGATCGTTTCCATTGAAACAAAATTCGTCTTTTAAGACAATTTCTTTTGAGAAAAATCCTTGAGTCTGTTTCTTTGGAAACAAAATTTTCCATCTTTGAGTCTGTTTCCCTTGAAACAAAACAAACATCTTTGAGATCGTTTCCATGGAAACAAATTTTGTCTTATTTGGAAACACAAAATCTTTAAGTCTGTTTCTCTTGAAACAAAACCATCTTTGAGTCATTTCCTTGAAACGAATTTTGTCTCTCTTGAGACAGCTTCTCTTGAAGCATAATCTTTGAGTCGGTTTCTCTTGAAACCATTATCCCTAAAGACGGCCAGCCGTCCTCATCACGTAGGAACCGTGTCATCCCCTGATCAGACCTCCTCATCACGTAGGAGCCGTGTCACCCTTGATAACCAGTCATCCTCATCACGTAGGAACCATATTATCATTCCTAAAGATTGTATGTCATCCTCATCACGTAGGAACCGTGTCATCCACCGACCAGGCCTCCTCATCACGTAGGAGTCGTATCACCCCTAAATAACCAGTAGTTCTCATCACGTAGGAACGGAATTATCACCCTTCCTAAAGATGACCAGAACTCTTCATCACGTATGAGCCGTGTCATCCACCGACCATATCTCCTTATCACGTAGGAGTCGTTCCACCTTTAGACAATCAGACCTATTCATCACGTAAGAGTCGTATCGTCCCCCAACACAAACGCATCAAATTTTAAACCAAAAATTGAGAACCATGCAAAAACTTGTTGTCTTTCTCGTCTTTGCCCTATTCTTGTTAACATAAGAATGTGTAAAAAGGGGCACCTGTAGACACTCGTTTTTGTCCGGGTCTACTAAAAATATTATTATATTATTTGTATTATTTGTATTATTATTAATCTATTATTATTATTAATTAAGTAATTTACATTTTTACAAGCCAAATATAGCTCAACAGTACAAGCTCACAAACCAGTGACCCAAGTCACAAACATACCTGTTAGGATTATGAAGATGCTCAATTGAACAACCAAAAAAGTGCAAAGGGGGTAAATGGATAAAATTGAATTTAGGGAGTAAGGAGAACAAAAAGATAAGAAAAATTAGGCACAAGGATTTAAAGAGGTTCGACTTTTCAACCAACTCTACATCCACAACCTTAGCTCCTCACTAAGAATTTTCTAACAAATTCACTAATTTGTTCTTTCTTTTTCAAGGATAAAGAGATAACCTTTACACTCCCTATCTTTCACTAATTTGTTCTTTCTTTTTCACGGATAAATTGATAACCTTTACACTCCCTATCTTTTCAATTAGTTAAGATATAACCAAAAACCCGTTACAAGGAAAAAGAATGTAAGAAATAAAACCTCTAAAAAGGAAGGTGTTTACAATAATTTAGCTCACAAGAACAAAATATTTACAAGAGAATTGGAGTAAAGAGTGAAAATCTCTTTTCTTGTGTTTTAATGCTTGGATAGGTGTTCTAAACCTTCTTCAAGTGTCCATAACTTGTATTTATGTGTTGGAATGTTGTTGTGGTTGTTTCTAGCCGTTGGAGGTGGTTTGGAGCCGTTGGGGATCAATTTTCGTGCAAAATAAAGTTGCCCAGAACAAGTGGTATCAGTACTCCTAAAGGGAGTATCGGTACTACCTTTGGGTATGGGTACCATTTTTGTATTATGGAATTTGAGCAAAGTTGGTAGTATCGGTACTACCTAGTGAGTATTGATACTTCCCTTACCTTTGGTATCAGTACCATAAGAACAATATCGGTACTGTTCACGAGGTATCGATACTGTAATAACAGTATCGATACTGTAATAACAGTATCGATACTACTTGTATAGAAAAACGTTTTGTGCTCAATTTCAAGCTTTAAGAACTTTGAATTATTTTTGAAAACTTTGAAGAACTTTGAACAAATTCAATTCAAGTCCAAAAACATTTTGCCTTAAATTGTTATATCAAAATATAGTTTAACAATCTCCCCCTTTTTGATATAACAAAACATTAAAAAATTGTTTTTGGCAAAACTCCCCCTTAATAAAATGTTTAATGAAAAAGATACCAATTGTTAGAAAATATGTGAAAATGTTCAGCTTCCCCTTTTTCATTAAGAAATTGAATTTTTCAAAGTCATACTTCTCCTCCATTTTGTTAGATAAAAAAGAATTCAACTTTAAAGTTCAAAAATAACATTGGAGAGTAAGTGATAAATTTAACATTAAAAGCATTTGAAAAATCAAAGCTCCCCCTCAAAAAGTGCATTCCAAACAAAAATTGACTTTACAAATTTGACACTAAAATAAAATTGAATTTCAACAAAGAATAACAAAAATGTTAATAGCACATGAAATTCAATCTATCAAAGTCTAAAATACTTTATGCAATACCAATCATTGAAATTTAGTACATATGCATAAAGCTTTCAAAAATGTTATGCATTTGAAAAAATTTGATATCAATTGTTAGAGAGATATCTTTAACATTAAAAACACATGCAAAAACATTAAAATTTAGGTAAAAAATTTAAAATTTGTAAAAACAAAGCATTTTAAAAGTTTATATCAATTGTTAGAGAGATATCATTTGCATTGAAAATCAATTTTGACCAAAATTCATTATGATGAACTAAAAATTATGAAAATCATTAAAACTTTAAAATGTTCTTCATAAAAAATTTCAACATACATGAGATTAAAAACAATGCATTATCATTTAAAAACAAAACTCATGCATGCATAAACAAAATGAGAAACCAAATAACCAAAATAAAAGCATTAAGCTTAGAGGTTACCCATTTATTTTCAAGTGTGGCTAGAGCATTTGAGTATCTTCATCTTCATCACCATTGATCCCACACACCTACAAGAGAAATTTATTTGGATTTTGGTATCCAAATTGCTTTGGATCATTTTACGTTAGTTTCAATGCCCCTTGTTCCCTTAGGAACCCATACTTGTCTAATTTTAAAAGATTTTCTTCTCTTTATGGGACAAGTATGTTCCAAATGACCATAAAAATGGCAATGTGAGCATTTTTCCATTTTCAAACATAATGAGTTGTTTTTAGAAATTAATTCTTTTTTTTGTTAAGCTCTCAAGTTTAACTTTCAAATCAAAATTTTCTTTTTTTCTAAATCTCTGATTTTAATTTTTGAAAGCTCTAAATCATTTTTCAAAATTTCATTTTGATTTTCAAAATCAACTTTGGCTTTCAAAATCAAATCATTTTCAACTTTAAATTTTGAAATTAATTTCTTATATTTGGAATTCATGGTCTCAAATTCCAAATACAACTCATTTTAAGCATCTTGTAAATCATCAAAAGAATGTGAATTTAAATCATTAGAGTTAGAATATACCATTGAATCTCCTTCGATGGCCATGAGGCATAGGTTGGCTACTTCATCTTCATCATTAGAGTCATCTTCATCATTGGAGTCATCTTCATCACTCCAAGCCGCCACAAATGCCTTTTTCTTTTATGATCCCTTATTCTTTAGGAGAGGGAATTCATACTTGACATGCCCTGTTATTTGATAATTGAAGCATACAGGGGGACCTTTCTTCTTGTTGCTTCTCTTCATCTTCTTTCTCTTCCTTCACCATCATCTCATGAGTAAGAAGAGAACCAATCAACTCGTCAAGAGTGAAGGACTTTAGATCTCTAGCTTCGATAATCATCGTCTTCTTCGATTTCCAAGACTTTGGAAGAGAGTAGAACATCTTCCTCACAAGATTTTCATTGGAGATAACTTCTCCAAATCCTTTGAGACCATTGACAATAACAGAAAATCTATCCGTCATAGTTTTGATGTCTTCATCGGGTGTCTTCTTGAAATTCTCGTAGCTATGGTTGAGAATACTTATCTTGGTTTCCCTCACTTTATCGGTCCCATCATGAGTAACTTGGAGCTTATCCCATATCTCCTTGGCATTGAAACAAGAGGAGACTCTTCCATATTCATCCAGGCCTAATGCACAAAAGAAAATGTGCATAGCCTTGGCATTGAGTTGGAAATTCTTCTTCTCTCCATCACTCCAATCATCCATCTCGTCGGTTGGAATGGTGTAACCTTTTATGATAGAGTTCCAAGCTCCTAAATCGTTGGCTTGAATGAAGAGCATCATCCTATTCTTCCAATAGGCATAATTTGCTCCATTGAAGTATGGTGGCTTGTTGACCGGTTGTGAATCTTCAATATAGTAGGCACCGGAGGTTGAAGCCATTTTTTTGTCGGTTGCTTTGGGAATTGGTCGAGCTTTTTCTAAGAACAACTCAAGGTGGTTAAACCTTCTAAGGAGTTAGGCTCTAATACCAATTATTAGGATTATGAAAAGGCTTAATTAAACAACCGAAAAAAGTGCAAAGGGGGTAAATGGATAAAATTGAATTTAGGGAGTAAGGAGAACAAAAAGATAAGAAAAATTAGGCATAATGATTTAAAGTGGTTCGACTTATCAACCAAGTCTACATGCACTACCTTAGCTCCTCACTAAGGATTTTCTAACAAATTCACTAATTTGTTCTTTCTTTTTCAAGGATAAAGAGATAACCTTTACACTCTCTATCTTTTCGATTAGCTAAGATAGAACCAAAAACCCTTTATAAAAAGTAAAGAAATGTATACAAATAAAACATATAAAAAGGAATGTGTTTACAAGAATTTTTCTCATAAGAACAAAATATTTATAAGAGAATTGGAATAAAGAGTGAAAAAATCTTCTCTTGTGTTTGATGCTTGGATAGGTGTATTAAACCTTCTTCAAGTGTCCACAACTTGTATTTATGTGTTGGAATGCTGTGGTCATTTCTAGCCGTTGGAGGTGGTTTGGAACCGTTGGGGATCAATTTTCGTGCAAAATAAAGTTGCCCAGAACAAGGGGTATCTGTACTACCTTTATTTATATTTAAATCAACTAGCTGTTCGGGTTTGATGGTATCGATACTATGGCAATGATATCAGTACTACTATACAAAGTAGTATCGGTACCCCTTTGGGTATCGATACCATTTTTGCATTCTAGAATTTGAGCAAAGTTGGTAGTATCGGTACTACCTAGTGAATATCGATACTTCCCTTACCTTTGGTATCGATACCATAAGAATAATATCGGTACTGTTCATGAGGTATCGATACTGTAAAAACAGAATCGATACTACTTGTACAGAAAAATGTTTTGTGCTCAATTCCAAGCTTTAAGGACTTTGAAAAACTTTAAACAAATTCAATTCAAGTCCAAAAACATTTTGCCTTAAATTGTTATATCAAAATATAGTTCAACAATACCCGAAGCCCATCAACCTAGTAGCCAACTACAATTCAACTCAACCCAGCTAACCCGGATCCAGACTCCAGGCCCAGGGCCCAAACTGACCTAGATCATCTAGGGTTTCCCCTTCTCTACCCCAACGCTGTACCATCAGGACCGTCTGATCTGGACCCATCCAACGATCCAGATCAATGGTCATTTAGGGTATAAAACACTAAGCCTAGATACTGCCACCCGCTGTCGAGCCATTCCTCGATGCCTGACGTCGCCATCGACAGATATGTACCAAACAGTGACATAAGCACTCATCAATCAGTTTATCAACAGTGGAAATCGGAGAAACAAAATAATAATAAGCATCACAAGATATCCCGAGGGATATTTAGGGTGTCAATCAAGCAAGAGATAGGGTATTCATACCATATCCTCTCGGGAAAAAGAAAGAGGGAGGAGGGAACCATAAATCAAGGGGAAACCAGTTTGAAAAAAAAAAAGTGAGGATTTTAGAGAGAAAATATGAGAGGTTGATTCAAGGTTCAAACTAAAAAGATAGAATAAAATAAAAAGAAAAAAGACGAGAAAGCCTCGAACAGAAAAAAAAAGATAAAAGAAAAACAAACATGGAGAGAAAAAACGAGAACCGCAACCAAAGAGAGAGGGAGAGAACCCTTACCTCAGTCAAACACCGATGAGAGCCCACGGGTCGCTGGAGTTAAGTTTTTTTCGAAAGTTAAAGGATTAGATCTAGGTCGTTAGGAGGCTTTTTAGGTTAAACTAAGTGGGGTTTTGGTTTAAGGGAGAGGAGAGGAGTCTTATGGTGGCATTTTCTCTCTCCGACCATCATGCGCCGTCGTGAGCGCCACCGTGGGTGCCACTGGCAGTGGCCGATTATCTCTATTTTTTTTCTTTTCTCTCGGTTTGGGTAGGAAGCAAATGAGGGGTTGGGTTAGTTTTAGGCCTTATTTTGGCCTTAAATATAATTCCCCGAACGACGTCGTTCTGATGGGACTTCTGTTTGTTTTTAGTGCATGTTATAATAGTCGTTTAGGCCCCTCACATGTTGTAATGTTATGTTTCAACCAGTTAATGAAATTATGTTTATTTTATTTTGAGCATTATGGTTTCAGTACTTTTATTTTAGTCATATCCTTACTTACTTTGTTATTTTTATAAGAGTTTGAATTTGGTCACCACATTTGTAAATATTTTATTTCAATAACAGTTGGCATTTGGCTTAATTATAGTTTGGCCCTTTTATGTTTCTTTTTATTTCTTTTTAGTCCTTAATATTGTTAATGGGTTATTTATATTTATGGTTCCTATATTATTTAACATTTATGATTTGGGTTGGTTTATTTTGTAATTAATGTTTAGCCTTTTTAGTTTATGTTAATACCATTTTAGTCCCTTAAGTTTTTTTTATTATTTTAGTCCTTTAAATGTCTGTATTTTCTATTTAGACCCTTAAGTTTCTATTTTTACTATTTTAGCCCTTTAAGTTTTATTTTGCCATTTTATTCCTTTAAATTTATGTTTGTGTCATTTTAGTCCTTTAAGTTTGGTTTTTTCTATTTTAGTCCATTAATTCTTTTTTTGCTATTTTAGTCCTTTAAATTTTTGTTTTAGCTATTTTAGTCCTTCAAGTTTCTATTTTTCCTATTTTGGTCATTGCAATTATAAATACTTTATTTTTTATCATTATATTTTGGGTTGTAATATTCATTTGTTTTTATTTCAATCCCTTGTGTATTTACATTTTATATGTTATGTATTCACTTGTATCAAATATAGATAAATATGCTTATCGCTATTTATTGTAAATATTTTTATTTCGCATGTTTCCAATATTATTGTTTTAATATTAGAAAAATGAAGAAATTTCAAAGTGAGGGAAATCTACGAAGATATCTCCCAACTAAAGGGATGGTATCTTTTCGAGGATTTTTCGCATAAATCATTGTTTTATATTTGATATTTTAATTGTTCTGCATTTAGTTATTTCGAGTATTTTTCACTGTTTTTGCACTTTTATTTTGTTTTATCTTGACGAAATTTGTGAAATAATATCTTTTGTGAGGGAAATCTATAGGAAAGTCTCCTAACTGCAAAGGAAGTGCTTTCCCGAAGATTGTTCACATTTTTTAAATAAATTCGAATGAATAATAAGATCGTAATACAAATATATTTTCAAGTTCTTAATTCCCAATATTTAAACAACATATAATCGTTTAGGTACCAAAATTTGGGAGTTGTGGGGGTGCTAACCCTTCCCCACACGTAACCGACTCCTGAACTCTTAAAAATGAATCTTTGGTAAAATGCAGACCATTTTTTATCATTTAAGGTTTCCAACATACCTAACTTAATGGTTGGTGACGACTCAAAAATCAATTTTTTTTCAAAATCATATTTCATCGCCTTCCCCCCGAACACATATTTTAAAGTCTAACGGACTTCCCCGGGGAGACGTTATGACACATACATTAAAAATACCATGTACATAGATAGATCGAGTGAGAGTGATGGAGTAATCATACTCTTAAAAATTTTAAATCTTCATATAATTTAAATATATTTTCTTTATCTAATTTTGTATCTCTTGAAATTTTAATTTCTAACATACTTATTAAAAGTTCACATCTCTTGACATGAAATGTTATGTCTATTTCTAATAATGTACACCCCATAGTTCAACAAAAATTACAAGACAATTCCATTGACTTCTAATAACCTTAAAAATTCATTAACGAACCCATCAAATGACCTTAGTGTTAAAAAGAAATGTTGATCTACTTAGATTTTTTTTCAGATTATGTTAGACTTATGACCCAATATCTTTTTGGATCAGGCAATAAAATTACAATCAAAACAACGGTTAAAATAATGGAAACTGTTTGATGTCATCGACAGGTGATGTATGTGTAGTGTTGTCATAATTTCCTACTGCCATTGAAGATGGTCATCCGTTGGTGTCTTGTCGTAGATACATAGAATGAGCTTTCGAGAATTGATTGTTGCGGTCATGAAAGGCACTTTGTTAATGAGATTCATTTGATTTTGGAATAAATTCCCCATTGAAGTTGTTCCATTAAAATCTTGTTGAAAACACTAAGTATTGGAATACTGATTTTGGTATGATTGTGGAGTTGAAATCTCAGCACGCCTTAAAGTCTTGTTAAAGAGACCAAGCATAGGCATACCAATTCTGGTAGCATTGCGGAGTTGAAATCTCAACGGGCCACTCATGCACATTATTACCATTTCTTGCTGTCATTGGAGTGATGCTCCATTAAAGTATTGCTTAGAAGAAGCATTCAAACACTAATTTTGATATGTAGTATCAATATGAACAACTTGTGCACACTCAACTTCTACAATGAAAAATCCATCATCCGATAAGAACCCTCCATCAGAGAAGCACTCGGAATTGAATTTGCAGGCGTAAATGCATACATTGTATTGTTGTTTCCTACCATCAATGGTACTCCGTTGATGTCTTGTCGATAACAACCCGCCATTGGAGACTCTTAATTAACAAATTACGAAGAAGAAGCATATGGAATCAAATGTGCAGGAACAAATGCATACATTGTATTGTTGGTTCCTGCCATCGATGACACTACAAAAACTCTTTGACGTTAGTTAGCCTTTTATTCTATAAATTCTTAGTGCACAATAATACATAGGCGACAGAGCCGACCATATATCATTCAGATTAGTGGGCATGACTATGGGCATAACGCGTTTGATGTGGCATCCAGTCAGTAGCTTTCAGAAAATCCAGTCAACACTTCTAGAAGGACGAATGAATCAGCCACATTTTTGAAATTCGAATTAGGAATTATCTCTTATTAAGGATTTAATTTGAATATTTTCTAGGAATTATCTTTTATTATTTTTAGGGTTTTAGAAAGCTATAAAGAACCTCTCAAGGTAAGCTTGAAAACATATTCAAATTTATTTTTGTTCTTTGTTTTAGGGTTTTATAAAAGTTTTCTTTTTCTTTATTTTCCAAGCTTTCTTTTATTTTTTATTTTTAAATTGTTGAGTATGATTGTCATACTTAGCTAATTTTCTCAATAAGCCAATGGTTGAAGCGATGACTCAATTTCGATTGTGAGAATTGAAAAGCACCTAATACCTTTGGGTTATATTCTCAATTTTCAAGAAACTAGGTTTGACAATCGACCTTTTCTTTAAAAATAAAATCGCTTTTAAATCAAAAAGAGTTTGTTGGTTTGGATGTTGTTATGATATAAAGTTGGGAGAAAGAATCGGCTAGTAGCAAGTTTGACTTCTTTTGAACACACTTAGCGGTGGTCCACTAAGGGAAATTGAGATTGGGCTCGATTCTTATTGAGACAACATAGTCCGAGTCGGGTTTTTCCAAAACTTAAAATTGAGTTGGCACTGACGATGATAATTGTAGTTAGTCCACATAAGGACTAGAATTTAAAGATAAATTTTGGATTGTCGGTTTACAAGATAGAAAAACAAGTTATAGGGGTTAGACCCTATAAACTATAACCGACATTAATCTGAAGTGAAAATCTTATTCAATGATCGGTTGGAATTGAGGCAAAGCAAAACCTGAGGTTGTTTTTACTATAATTGAATTTTCATCATAGTTTATTTTCTTAATTTCCTTCTTAATTTATTTTTACAATTTTTCAAAACAAACCCCCCAATTTTATTTTCAATTTAATCAGAATCAAAAAGCCCTCTAGATTAGCAACTTCAAAGTTCTTGTAGACCGACCCTTACTTCTCTTTACTACTTTATTTCCTTACTTATTTATTCTGAGAATAATAAATTTTATTTAATAGTAGAACAACGCATGTCAAATTGGCGCCGTTGTGGGAACTTCGACTAAAATTACTAATAAAGTTTTTTTTTGATTTATGACTAAGGGAAATTTAGGATAATTAGTAGACTTTGACCCAGAAATCGAAGCTACATCAGGCGCAAATTACACGCCAGAACCAATGGTACAACAAACAGTCCGCCGGTTACCGTGAACTGTCATGTCAAATTGGCGCCGTTGTGGGAACTTCGACTAAAATTACTAATAAAGTTTTTTTTTGATTTATGACTAAGGGAAATTTAGGATAATTAGTAGACTTTGACCCAGAAATCGAAGCTACATCAGGCGCAAATTACACGCCAGAACCAATGGTACAACAAACAGTCCGCCGGTTACCCGTGACACCTGTCGTTCAACAACATGAAACCTCAGGAAGTATCTGAAGACCAAATTAAATTATGATTTTTTCCTTTTTCTTTATCTGGTTTAGCTAAAGAATGATTGTTTTATTTACCTACCAATTCTATCAATACATGGGCTGACTTGACTCAAACTTTTCTTGATAGATTTTTCCAACAACAAAGGCAAGTGAATTGAGAAGAAGTTTTATGGGAATAAGACAAAAAGACGGATAATCGCTTTACGATTAATGGGAGCGATTTAAAAAGCTTTGCTCAAGCTGTCCGCAACACGGATTATCCGAGCAAACACTTCTCTAGTATTTTTACGAAGGGCTACTTCCTATGGAAATGAAGACTATAGATGTTGCTAATAGAGGAGATCTCGTCAACAAAACCCCAACTACAGCAAGAAAATTAATTTCAACAATGGCTGCCAACTCTCAGTAGTTTGGCTCTTCAAGTGAACCCAACCGACGGGTTCACGAGATAAGTACTATTTCCCTTCAAAACAAAATTGATAAGTTAATAGATGTAGTTAATTCTCTTGTCTCGGGAAAAATTAGAGTAGCAAGAGTATGTGGAATATGCATAATGCCAGATCATCCGATGAACAGTTGTCCAATGCTACAAGAGGACGATGGCGCATAAGTGAATGTTGTGGGGAATTTCCTAGGACCTCCCTAGAGGCCCTTCAACCCATATTCAAACATTTATAATTCGGGATGGAGAGACCATCCAAATTTGAGCTATGGACAAAACCCAAGTCCAAATCAAACCTATCAGCGAAGACCCCCATAAACATTTCAACAACAAAAATCCTCTTTGGAATCCATTGTTGAGCGTTTGGTCTTGTCCCAAGAAAAGTTCCAAAATTGTACTGAGGCCCATTTTCAAGAACCAGACAAGCAAATGAGCCAACTAGCTCAAATCGTGGGAATATTAGAATTATGAGGAAGTTACCTTCTCAAATGGAGTTAAATATGAGAGAGAATGTAAGCTTCATCACCCTCCAAAGTGGTATATTATGGCACAACCAATCCCAAAAATTGTTGGCACAAATTCCCTAAAAAAAGAATTAAAACCCCAAAAAGAAGAAAAAACTATTGACATAAACCCCCATAAAAAAAGGGATTGACACAAATCCCCAGAAGAAAAAGCACCATAATACGATCCGACACCATCTCCCTATGCCACTCTGCCTTTTTTTTCTTCAAGGTTAGTGAAAGGAGACAGACAAGCCAAAGAGAAGGAAATTTTGGAAGTATTCCAGAAGGTTCAAATCAACATACCTCTCCTTGACGTAATCCGAAAAATACCAAGGTATGCTATATTTCTTAAGGACCTTTGTATGAAAAAAAGAATACTTACCGAAAATGAAAACGTGAATTTGAGATAGCATGTTTCAGCCATTTTTATGTTTGTTATACCTTGTAAAATTGGTAAGGTTGGAATAAAACGTGCAATGTGTGATTTAGGAGCTTATATAAATATAATACTTTTATTTTTGTACAACTTACTTTCTAATGAGCACTTGAAAGATACAAGAGTGACAATACAATTGGTGTATCAATCAATTATTTATTCCAAATGACTACTGGAAGATGTCTTAGTTAAGGTAAATGAGCTTATATTTCTAGCAGATTTCTATGTCATTGACATAGAAAACGACCGAGCGAATACTTGTTCAGAGATACTTTTAGGCCCTCCTTTCCTTCGCACAACAATTACAAAAATCGATGTAAGAAGTGGAATTTTTACAATGGAGTTTGAAGGTGAGATCGTAAAATTTGATGTATACAAAGTAATGTGTTGTCCTGATAATGTTGTCAGTTTAAACTTTATAGATGTTATTGAGTCTGTTGTTGAAGAATTTATAGAATCTAATTTTATTGATAATCTATGCATGGAATTGAAGGAATTTGACAATGAAATTAGTGAGTTTGAGAAAAATATATTCGGTTAATTGTGATTCATGATTTATTCCCTCAAATCCTAAGATGTTACCTTATGTTTTGCAGGCCCCTCAAATCGATTTTAAAATAGTTGCCAAAACACTTGAAGAACACTTTTTTTGGGAAAAAGAGATGCATTGCCAATGATTTTTTCGACAAGATAAAAATAATTCGAAGAAAAGCTTATGAGAATGCCAAAATCTACAAGAAAAAAAATTAAAAGAATTATACGATCGTAGAATTTCTCATAAGAAAGTTCCTAGTTGGAAAAAGCGTATGAAATAGAGGAAGTTTTTCTCGAAGAACTTGTAGTCTGAAATAGGTCGTCGAGCTAATGACGTTAAACAAAGCGCTAAATGAAAGCAAACCCATTTCATTTTAGTGATCATTAGATTGTTGACATATATCAACATCTTAGCCATTAATTTTACAAATATCTAGATTTTTTTACAAATAATTCTAGCCATAATATTAAATATTACAAATATTTAGATTATTTTATAGATATTTTTAGACAACTATTATTTATATATTAGTCTATAATATTCTCAATATATATATATGCACACTAAATGACACTTATAGATTTTCAAGTTACATTGACTTTCAACGTATGGAAATGTTTATAAAGGTACATTAATAGACGACGCCAAAGTCGCGGTGAAAAGATTCAAAAATTGTTCTGCTGCATGGTATGCAACGTTTGCACATGAAGTGGAGGTAATTGCTAGTATTAATCATGTCAATCTGGTTCCCTTCAGAGGCTATTACACTACCACGGTTCCTATGGAAGGTCACCAGAGACTAATCGTATGCAATTTGATGTGAAATAGAAGCTTACACTACCATCTTTTTTGGATCAGAAGTGACGAAGCATAGTTGGCATATTCATCAGAAAATCGACAGGAGTGGCACGCAGACTAGCGTACCTTCGTTATGGCGCACAGCCTGCTGTCATACATAGAGATGTTAAGGCTAGTAACATACCTTTATATGACACATTCGAACCAAAACTGGCTGATTTTGGCCTTGCTAAGTTCACTCCAAATGACTTCTCTCATATGAGCACAAGGGTAACCGATACTCTGGGGCATGTAGCTCTGGAGCACGCTCTGTACGATAGACTAACAGAAAGAACCGATGTTTACAGTTTCAAGGTTGTCCTACTTGAGCTTTTAAGCAGTAAGAAAGTAGTCATTTCCATAAATGATCATCACACTTTGGTTTTGACTGATTGGGCTTGGTTATCTGTGGAACAAGGCAGATTATTCGATGTCATAGACGAAACTATGCCCGAACTAGGCCCTCCAGAAGTAATGGAGAAATACGTTTTGGTAGCCATCTTTGGTTCGAATCTCCAATCCATTCACCTCGATCTTTTCCGGTATGTATTGTTGTGTAGGCCTGGCCATTCTTAATAGGAACAACATATCTGACTGATATCCTCCTTTGTTGAGTAGTCATTGTCCCCTTATGTCTACAGTATTACAAGCTCCCCCAATTCTAAGCATACAACAAAAGAAATGGTCAGCTGGCCATGTGATGTATAAGGAAAAAGGAAAACGAATGGAAGTTACACAAGGCTTGTTAATTTTCTTTTATCATGTAGCTGAGATCATTATATCTAGTTTTGACAAATTGTGGGGTTTTCTTTTTGTTTCTAGGGTGAAGCAAACAAACGGTATTCCAATAGATCGTTGGTTTATTAACTATCATATTATTAAAAGTTACAAAATGGTCACTTGATTATTCATATGTTTCAAACTCGTCTTTTTCTGTTTAAAAATTGACGGATGTTTGAGCTGGACGTTAACCTGTTGACTGAGATACGATAAAATCTGATCTCAGAATCGTTTGAGATATATTTTGTAGATCGATTATCCGTTTACATTATTCCATCGAATCAATGCTTGTAAGATTATGTCGTCAAACTATGCTTGAAAGCAACGACGGTGTTTGTAGATATCATTATAATATGATTTTATCATATCTCAGTCAATAGGTTAACATCCAGCTCAGACGACCGTTAATTCTTTAACGAAAAGGAAAAGTTTGAAACATAAGAATAGTCAAATGATCATTTTGTAACTTCTAATAGTCAGAGGACTCAACGAAACAATATCCTATAACCGAGGAACTATTTATGTATTTCACCCTTGTTTCTATTATTTTATAAATCACTACTTCAATCTCACATGCACGGCTTAGATAATAATTACTAGTATAGTACCATTGGAACCGGTCTTCTAGGTACCTCAGCGAACACAGAATGATTATATATATTCTCTCCTCTTTTTCTTCTTTTTGATAGGATTAATAGTGTTACTGAAGAATACCACTAGCTTACCGACGGTGATGTCGTTGTTACTAAGAACGGAATCATAAATTTATTAAAGCAGTTTAAATTATTTTTTATTTTTCATAAATACAATTTTTTCAATTGAAGTGTCGAGTAAATTTTTATTTATTTATTTTTAAATATATATATATATATATATTTTTGATATTAATTAATACTTTTAAAAAAATTGATGGGGGACAAGACTTGTCTTGCCCCTTCTGCCCATGGTTGTTCCCACCATCTACAGCGGCATATATTCTTTAGGATAGATATATATTTATTCTGAAATCTGAATTTTATTTATTTAATTATTTATTTTACTTAAAATTTTATTGGTACTCATTCTATACAAAAATTTTGTATTATTAATATATGTATGTAGATCTTCAAAAATAATTTTATATCCATCACTGTTCACCATACACTTCTGGAGTCTCCACAGTTGCTCTTCTTCAACATGACCAGACACCATTTTCGGTTGATTTTCTGTCAATCGAACATTCAAATCCTTCGTTCAAGAAGTCAAGCATTCACATTTACTTTTTAGTATTGTCCACGAATAACTATTTGATGTCATCGGCAGGCGATGATGTATGTGTAGTGTTGTCATAGTTTCCTGCTGCCATTGAAGATGATCCTCCGTTTGTGTTGTGTAGATACGTAGAATAAGCATTCGAGAATTGATTGTTGTCGGTCATGAAAAGCACTTTGTTAATGACATTCATTTGATTTTCTAACGGATCTCCCGTTGAAGATGCTCTATTAAAATCTTGTTGAAAATTCCAAGTATTGGAATACTGATTTTGGTATGATTGTGGAGTTGAAGTCTCAACAGGCCACACATGCACATTATTACCATTTCCTGCAGCCGTTAAAGATGATACTCCGTCAATGTCGTGCCGTGGATACGTAGAATAAGAGTTCGAAAATTGATCATTGTCGGTCAAGGAAGGCACTTCGTTAAAGACTTTCATCGGATCCATTAACGAATCCCCTGTTGAAGAGGCTCCATTTAAATCTTGTTGAAAAGACAAAGCATAGGCATATTGGTTCTGGTAGCATTGGGGACTTGAAATCTCAGACTCATGCACATTATTACCATTTCCCGCTGTCATTGGAGTTGACACTCCATTAATGTATTGCTGAGAAGAAGCATTCAAACACTGATTTTGATATGCAGTATCAATCTGAACTTGTGTAGATGCACTCGGCTTCTGCAATGAAAAATCCATCATCGGATAAGAACCCTCCATCGTAGAAGCATTCGGAATCAAATGTGCAGGAGCAAATGTATACATTGTATTTTTGTTTCCTGCCATCATTGGTGCTCCGTTGATGTCTTGTCGATAACAACCCGCCATCGTAAACTCTCCATTAACAACTTGTGAAGAAGAAGCATTCAGAATTGAATGTGTAGGCGCAAATGCATACATTGTTTTGTTGTTTTCTGCCATTGATGGTGCTCCATTGATTTCTTGTGGATAACAACCCTCCGTTAGAGACACTCCATTAACAACTTGCGGAGAATAAGCGTTTGGAATCCGACTTGCAGACACAGCTGCCATTGAGAAATTCTGAGATGCAATCATTGCATTACCGTTTCCCGCCATTGAAGAAGCTATATTAGTAAGCAGCTGGGAAAAACTAGCAGTCGAATACGGATCATGAGAGGCATACGTTGGCCTAAGGCCCGGAGATGATAGTGGAGCTATCTTGGCACTTTTATTACCATTTGTTGTTGCCAACAAAGGCGTTCCATTATAGTCATGCTGATAAGAAGAAACATTCGGGTCCACCAGATTGTTGTTCGGCGCCATCGAAGGTGCTCCGTTAACAGGTTGCGAGGAAGAATCCGCCATCGAAGATACTCCATTAACAGCTCGCGGGGTAGAACAAGCACCTGAAGTATGATCTCCATTTTCATGTACATTATTCTTTGCAGCCTTCTTTCTTGTCACATAAATCTTGCACAGTACCCACTTATCAAGCTACAATACAAAGTCAAATATTAGTTTTTTACAACAAATTATAATTAAATCTTTTACTCATTTGAAATTACAGAAGATAAATTTTACCCTTTTTCCGGATTCAACGCTGTTATTTTCTACTCTATATTCACACATTTTCCATATGCTTTTTTGGCCGTCGGAATGCTGGCCTTCGTAATAATCAAGGTTCCTTTTGTAGCCGATGGTCTCCTTATGACCCGAACCGACAACGGGTTTCTCGTCTGCAGTCGGCTTCCAGTAGCCGTCACAGTTCCCCGCCGTACGGTCTGGCCTCTTTCCGTTGGGGTATTTTTTATTCCTCGGTGTTAAAAAGTACCACTCCTCTCCCCCGTCACTTTGTTCGTATTGTTCTGTCACAATTATGAAATTTTTTTTTCATCGATTAAGTTTAATAAGAACACGAGAAAATAGTATTAATGACATACTAATCATCGACGTATGATTGAATTCTTTATGAAAAAGTAATACCATAAAAGAACATAAAAAAATAACATACGAAGATTCAAATTAAATAAGAAAAAATACGAGAATAACATAAATATAATACTAATATTCAGATTATGATTTAATTTACTTACCAGTAAGTTTGGATGGAGTACTGCCATAGAGATCAACCTCATGGATGTTTTTATTAGGAGGCAAGGGTCTATAGTTAATCTTATTCAACAAGTAATTCTCAATCAACTCCGCATCAGTAGGGACAAATCGAAACCCGACAGGTATCGGACAGTCTTCGTCGATGATGGCCATTCCATCGCCTTCAGGAGCGATGATGTCAGCATTCCGAGCAGCAGTTGGTGTAACGTTTTGATTGTTAACACCCTCCACCGTTGAGAAGATTTCACGGCCTTCGACGGCGGCAATGCCATGATTCAGGGCAGCAGAAGAATTTTGCTCGTTAACTTGATTATTAGCGTTTTCTGCCATTGCTTGAAAATAGTAAGGTGAGAGAGAAGAGTTACTACAATAATTTTTGGTTCTGTTTTTTTTTTTTTTACTATGAACTTAAGTTTTTATATCCAAATAAATATTATTTTATAAATTACATGTCACCTATTTCTACTGAGACTGTATAAATTCAAAAATATTAGTATTAAAATTTATTATATATTACAATATAACATTATATATATAATATTTCCTATATTTTCTATTTTAGTAGGAGTGCCTGACGTGATTTCAGGTATTTTAAATTTATCTTATATATTTATTTTTATAGATTATTTATTTTATATAGGTTTTGAAATAAAAATTAATTTACTTGCTATTTTAAATATAACATTATATATACAACATTTCCTATATTTTCTACTTTTAGTAGGAGTGCGTAACATGATTTCAGATATTTTACATATTTATTTTTATAGATTATTTTAAATTTACTTCCTATTTTTTTTGGGTGTTTTTCTAACCGTTTCTAATTTTTTTATTAATTTAAAATTTATTATTATTTAAAATATTTTGCATGAATTAAGCGACTTGAGTAGTTAAAAGAATGGTTGTTATCTCTAGATATTTCAAATTCGAGCTCATCATCAGTAAGAGTATTTGAACATTCATTGTCAAATGATAAATAATAATTCAAGATGATGCAATCTTATAATTATTACATACTAATTAAAAATATTTTAAATTTATTAAATAATTGTTTTTAATGTAAATATTAAAATTTAAACCCTATTGACATGATAATTTAGTTGTACTTCGTGTATTTTTCACAAATTTTTCAGTACATTGTAAAATTTTGATGTATATTTAAAATATACATTCTTTTTTAAAAATATTTTTATAATTTTAAATCATTTATAAGGGTGACATGCAACTAAATAATGTCACGTCAACCTTCGCTTTCTATGTAATAGTAGAGAGAGATATTTGATGGCCGGCATGGGAAATGATTTCGTACGATAATTTTAATATACGGTTAAAAAAATATTTTATTAGTTTTGTTATTATTTTTTTAACAAAATTAATAAAATTTATTAAAAATATTATTATTTCAATCGATTTTTTTATTATTGGGCGTTTTACCGGGTTTAGTAAATCCTACCGGTTTTGTTATTTTTTCTATTGATTTTGTTATTATTGAGCATTTTATCGGAAATGTTAATAACATTAATGTTTTAGGTAGAAATAATAATGTTTTCGGTAATTTTTACCAGTTTTATTAAAAAAATAATAATAAAACCTGTAGTTCATTTATTTAACCATATATTAAGACTGCAGCACTGTAGAACTCTCTTGACCGGCATAGACTCTTGAAAGATGAAGTTGAAACTTTAGGGAAGAAAACAGAGCAGCAAAAATTCATCAGAAACTTCAAAATTTACCTGTGTAGCCCAGATCTGTAAGCAACACCGACTCAACCCGAATTCTCGTGTTAATTGGTATAATTTCTCTGTTTTTTGTACAACACGCTTTTGTTTTGTTTTTACAATTCAATTGCATGTTATTCTATTGCCTCTATATTGTTCATGTATAGTAAACAGTGACGGACATAATATTTTATGTTAAGAGTCAAATTTATATAACAGTTGTTATTACTGAGTCACATGGGTAATTTCTCTCTATTTCCACAGTGACCAAGAAAAGCAAAACATGGTGAAAAATGAAATGTTGGAAGGGCTGGTCACAGGAAAGCCAGTTATCGATGAGGCAGCGACCAGTATTCTATACGGAGATAGTACCGGCGGCTATAATCACAATGGTTCATCTTCTGTCACCGGTACTGTTATCTTTAGCACCTTAGTGGCAATATCTGGTGCATATGCATTTGGAAATGCAGCAAGTATGGTGAAAATGTACCTTTTGTATGTGTTCTTTTCACCAACTTGAAATATTTTGTTGGTTTAGCTATATGTTCTGGTCAGGAATTAATGTGTTGAATTCGTGTATTTGAGTGGTTTGGGATTCATTTTCAGGTGGGGTACTTGTCGCTGGCTAAAAGCGGCATTACGGACGACCTCGGCCTTTCTCTAGCTGAGGTAAAATAAATGCTGTCAAAACCAGTGGTCAAAAGAAGATGAAAAGAAGTTGAATCACAACCAAAGTAATTAGCTTTACTATCTGATGCAGTATGCAGTTTTTAGTTCCATATTAACAAGGGGAGGGATGCTTGGAGCAGCATGCAGTGGCAAGATCGCGGGTCTTCTCAGCCGAAGAGGCGTAAGTCTTTCTATTAACCCTTAATATTTATCGAAGATGCCTGGTATCCAGGTTTCCCGATTCTTGGATGCTTTAGATTTCTATACAAGCAATTGGGATTTCAGAAGTTTTCTGCATCACAGGGTGGCTTGCAATAGTATTCTCTAAGGATGCTTGGTGGCTCGACTTGGGAAGATTTCTAGTTGGATGTGGATCTGAGGTTCTTTGCTACGTGGTAACACTCGTAGCTCGCCATAATTTCTAACATGATTCATTGGTATTGTGAAATTCTGTCATCTAAATCTTTTCTTATACAGATTCCTCTTTATTTATCTGAAATCACTCCTAAGAATGTTTGGGGAGCATTCGCTTCGCTTTTCACCGTATGTATACTTCTTTCAGTCTATATCTGATTTCTGGGAGCTGGTTTTCTTTAGCTGATATATGTTAGTATTTACAGGTAATGCTATGCTGTGGCAAGGCAGTCATGTTCATAATCGGTTCTCTGATCAATTGGCGCACCTCAGCCCTTATAGGTCACTTCTTTCGATATATTTTAAACTTTTCGTACTGAGATTGGAATTCCGAAAGCTGCAATTAGTTTTGTTTTCAGGAATCGTACCGTGTGTGCTGCAATTGATGGGAGGTTTCTTAATTCCAGAGTCTCCAAGATGGCTGGTCGGTAAGGTTTAATGTATATATAGGCAATTGTTAATGTGTCCAATTGGTAATGGTAACCATCTGCAGGCCAAGACTAATGAAACAAAAGAGTTTGAAGCCACCCGGCGACGCCTTCGGGGAGAAAAGACCGATATCTATCAAGAAGCTACTGATATCAGAGTAAATCTCATATTTTCTCAAATTAACACGAAATTTTCTATCGGAATGAAACGGGACTTTTGTTATGAAACAGTTATACACAGAATACATGCAGCAGATCACGGATGGAGGGCTTCGGAATCTCTTCCAGAAGAGATATATCAGTCCATTGATTGTGAGAGATAATTAGATATACATTTGCATTCATTGTCAAAAGTTGTTTTATGCTTGCTTATTTCAGGTCAGAGTAGAACTCATGGTGTTCCAACAGTTTGGAGGCCTAGGTGGTTTTTCATACTATACAAGCTTTATTTTCAAGTCAGCCGGTACATTTTCAAAACTACGTTTAATTTAACCGTGAAAACATAGATCAAAACCATAAGCAAAGGTGTTCTGTCTTTCGCAGGTTTTCCTAGCAAGGTCGGATCCATTGCGATAGCTGTTCTTCAGGTTAGCAAATGACATTACCATTTGATATCAGATTAAAACATTGCACTGGTGCATTATACAACCCAGGTAAATGTTTGGCAGATCTTAATGGCTATTCTCGGAGTACTCTTCATCGGTAAGTTCGGACGACGACCACTTCTGCTGGTTAGTTAGTATCGACAACAGTTCTCTTCCATCTATAAACTTTATCAGCATTGAAAAACATTCAATTAGCACCAATCTCTGCAGATATCAGCAGGTGGAACATGCTTGGGATGTGTCATTACAGGACTTCCATTCTTCCTGCAGGTTTCAGCTTAAACTCTTGCATTGTTTCGCCATTTGCAGCCTTTTTTAAACACATTGTCTTCCATGAAATGAGCAGGATTTTCATGCAAGCAAGGAACTAACAGCCACATTGGTGAATTTTGTAGTATTGATAAAGCTACTATATATTAACATACAATCTTCAAGTTTACAGTTTAGGTTCCTTCACTTAGCAGGATATTTGATCATTTATCTTCCATCCCTGTGAAACCTGAAAACCAGGTTTTCCTGCTTAGTTTTGATCTGGGCATGGGGGGAATTCCCTGGATCATAGTTTCTGAGGTAAATTTCTCAATTTCAATTCATCCGATATATATATATATATGCACACATACATACACTCCTATATTATGTGATTGTACTTCAGATATTTCCTATGAACATAAAGGGTTCAGGAGAAAGTCTGGTGAATTTGCTAAACTGGGCAAGTTATTGGGTTGTTTCATACACTTTCACTTTTCTCTTTAAATGGAACTCAGCTGGTGATATTCCTTGAGTCCTATTTTTATTTTTTCTATGCTGTTTTCTTGAGATTTTCTGGGATTTTAAATGTTTTTTTCCTTTCAGGAACATTCTTCATCTTTGCCTTCATCGGTGATGTCGGAATTATCTTTATTGGAAAACTAGTTCTGGAGACCAAGGGGAGAACACTAGAAGCACTACAAACATGTCAATGACTCCAAATCTAAGTATCAGTACATTGAATCGATAAAAATATTACATATCTATAATATTTCATCATAGACTACATAACACAATATTCTGCCAAGAAAAGACTACACACCATCCGTTATATATAAAGCTTATTGATGCCCAAAATCTTAGACATTGCAGTAACATTTAAGTTAAATAAAAACACCTCGAGCTACCTGGGAAGCGTAATGTTGCAGATATTCGTCCTAGTCGAAGGGTTTGAAGAGCAAGTCATTTTTTTCATCCACAAGTTCTTCTGGAACCTTTACAGGGTAGCCTCCTCTCGGGTTTGCGAAAACTGCGATGCTGTATCTTACCTTGTTTCCTTTTGTCAAGACACGATGGTAAGGCGCAGACAATCGATCATTACGATGGTGATGAACAATGAGAAGAAAATGAGAGGCGGCTGTGTTAGGGTATGGATACAAAACTAAAGGTTTAATTGAAAATTAGGTGTTTAAATTATATTTTTATCTATTTCAGATGTTAATGTTTGTTTCTTCCAAATAGATCTTTATGTTTTTAAAATTATTATTTAAGGTGTTTGATCATGTTGTTAAAAAATTTGTTATTCATTTAGTGTTTGGGTAAACTACTAATTTAGTATATAAATTATCAATTTTGATCCGTTTTTATATTTAAACTTTCATTTTTTTTAAAAGCATACATAAATTTTAGTTTTTGTTCCATTTTTAATACCAAAACTTAAGTTTTGAAAAACTTAAAGTTCAGGTAATAAAACACGTTTAGTATCTAAATCATACTTAAGTTTTGAAAAGAAATGAAAGTTTATGTACTAAAACGGATCAAAACTAATAGTTTATGTAGTAAACGCATAATTTACCTTTAGTGTTTTACATGTATTCTATTCTTTAGTATTGATTTTTAAAAAATTAGAATCCTTAATTTTTTAAAAGCTTCCTTAAAAAACTTAAAATTCCAAAATCTTTAGTTCCAAATTTTTAAATGTTATAGGTTACCGTTGAATTAGTCACCATCGATTCTTTTATGTGGTTGAATTCTCATCCATTGATCTCTCTTTCATCGTTGTTCGTTGGCACGTTAAATCGTCTTTTCATCCGACCATCATCTATCTATCGTCGGCTGTATAGCCTTCTGAACTAAAATTGAACCATTTGAATACACGTGCATTGCCTGATTTTTTTTCATCTTTAAAGAGATTTAGGGATTTGTGAGGTTTTAAGAAATTAAAAAAATAATTTTTAAAATAATAAATTTAATATTTTTATGAAAAGTTAATAAAAATTTAATACAATGTGTCAAACAACCATTAGTTGACAAATTATTTTAACGGTCGTTGATGACTTTAAAATGATGATAAAATAAAACTTTAAGTATCTTAAATGGTAACGAAAGAAATATTAAATACCTATTTAAAAAAAGTACTTGAAATTTTTGAAATAAACAATAGATATAATTTAAACACTTGTTTATATCTTTTATTTTATTTATTAATTATTGATTTGTGAATTGCATGATCAGACCACTCTACAATCTATTAGATCTATATATTGTTAATTAAAATATTCTTATTTGTGATAGTGGGCATGTGTTTAATACAAGTTGTAAAATAATATTGGAACGTGTTATGAAAATATAAGATCTAGTTTGAATAATCCGCACTGATGTGAGTTGGTTAACTAAGAGATGGATCTCTTTAATTGATAAAGATGTTGAATAAATTAAATCATAGTAGCATCTATGTGGGATTGTCTAATTAACAAACGAATTAGTCATTTGAGTATCTCTTTGGTTAACAATAAAGTAAGAAGATAGTGGGTTATGAGGGAGTCTAGAGTAACTATAACTAACAAATTCAAAGAGTTTAGATAATTCTAATTTTAAATCTGTAATTGAATCATTAATTAAATTCTATGGTTTACCTCTCATAATCAAATTCTATTTTATTCTTAATTACTCTACTGTATTATCAGTTTGCAACTCAATACATTTGCAAGTTATTCTGGCGTTATTTTTGTCCCAGCCTACCGGTCTTGACATTTTGTAATAATCTGGTAAGTAAAATGCTTTGCTGATGAACAATGATTGAACAGTGTTTAACACGGCTGGATGGTTCAGTAGCTTCCTCACAGGACTATCATTCTTCTTACAGGTACTAATGTAATGAAAAACAAAGTTTTCCAACTTATTATCAACAATTAAGCTAGACATGATAGACTACATAACACAAGATTCCGCCCCATAATATATATATATATATATATATATATATATACTACACACCATCCATTCCAAATAAAGCTTATTGATGCCCAAAATCTTAGATATTGCAGTAAACTTTAAGATCAATAAAATCTCCTCGAGCTGCCTGGGCAGCGTAATATCCCAAATATTCTTCGAAGTCAAAGGTTTTGAAGAGCAAGCCATTTTTGTCAGCCACAAGCTCTTCTGGAACCTTTACAGGGTATACTCCTCTCGGGTTTGCGAAAACTGCGATGCTGTATCTTACCTTGTTCCCCTTCGTCGTTACCCGATGGTAAGGCGCGGACAATCGACCATTTAACCATACGCTAAGGGACTCGCCGATTATGACTACGAAATAGTTGGGCGAGGGCTTTATATTGATCCACTCGCCATCTTTTGTTCGAATCTCTAACCCATTAACCTCGTTTTGATGCAAAAGAGTCATGAAATCCTTGTCATTATGCGCATCTGCTCCAAGGGTAGGCTCGGTTCCGGTTTGTGGCCTTCCATATTTAGTGTCCCTCAGGTCATAATTTGTGTTGTCGATGAGTTCATCCTTGTATTTCTCGATGCCAAAATTCTCCAAAACCATCCTCCTAATCGTCTTTTCTAATCCTGCTGCTAACTGTGTAAAAGATTCAATAGTTTTGCTGTCCAGAGAAGATTAGAAAATGTATTCAGCAAAATCGAAACAGAATCGAAACGTAAATCACCTTAAGCTTATGTTTCCTTGAGGCCACAAGATCTTGGTGAGACCTTGATCAATGTTTCCAGCAACATGTGCTTCATCGATCATCATGCTTTCACGCAGTAGTTTTGCCGTAGCATCATGGTAGCCAAGGAAGGGTTTGTTGGAAATGAAAAGCTGTTTCGTTGGTGAAGGAAGGTCAAAGAGCTCTTCCATGGCTCCGAACACCTCCTCTCGAATCTCTGCGACTTTGTCGAACAAAACCTCGAAACCGCCATACTCTTCAAGTGCTTCTCGGACTTGGACTTCCACGGAACCCCATTCAGGGCTGCCTGGCTTCAGCTCTTGCTTTGAGAAATCTATAACTGGAAGTCTATCCTCAGTTTCTGAGCTCATTTGTATCTTCAAACAAAGAATAATGGAAGGGTTTGAAAATTGGCCTTGATATCTAAATCTTTATTTAGCAATAAAGTTTTTGGTCATTTTCTCCCCTTGTCCACTTCCATCATTTATTTATTTGCATTATTGCTTTGCCAACTATTCAATCATCATCTTCATTTAATTTTATGCAGGTCGACTTTCATCTATAGCATTCTCACTTGTCATTTTCAATTTCTTTTTCACAACACTTCACCCCGAAAAAATAGTTCTGGATCCACCACTAATCCAGGTGACGATGTAGGAATTATAGTAACAGAACTTTGATTCTCTTGTTCAATTGCATTACAAAGTCATGGTCAATCATTTTATTGATCATCGTTAAAAAATAATCCTTTAATTTTCTTTTCGTCTTTACTTCATCTCCAATATTTTATTTCATAAAACTCAAAATCTCTTGAAATTATCACATTATTAGTGAGAAAATTATAAAATCTGTAAGTCTTACTTATTTCATTATATATGATAAAGATGTATTACTCTCCTCTGTCATCAAAAGTTTCTCATCTGCTCAACAACATGTCAAATTTTGACGTTATTGATGGAGATTGGTGTCAATTAGGTTAATTTTTTTTATTACTTTTTATGCTTTGTTCATCGTGGGCAAGAAAATTTGAATACGATCTTGAAATTGAGAGGATCACACGCCGACTTAGAAAAGAAACAAGATAATGGAAGCAATCTTCGGCCAAAGAAGAGATGGCTGAAAAAACACTACGCCAACTAGTTATTCCCGAAATCGCAAATCAACCATTATGCATTGATTATCAAGATTTTGAGGTGTCATTGAGCTCAAATCTGAACTCATTTATCTATTTCCAACTTTTTGAGAACTTGACTCACACATTGATTACCAATATTAATGATTAGAGATATCTAAAAGATTCATTCCGGATCTTTACATTTTATCTACAAGGAACAATTGTTTGCAACTGATCAATGTTCACTATCTATTTGAAGAAATGTATCATTGAGTTGTGTACAGTGTGTGATTGTGTTTTGCACTATTCCGCTTCATTCAAGAACAATTGTTCTGTGCTTTATAGTCTTTGTAAATTGTATTATCAGTTTATAACTCAATGCATTTGCAAGTTATTCCGGTGTTATTTTTGTCCTAGCTGGTAATACTACTGGTCTTAACATTTTGTAATTATCTGGTAAGTACAATGATTTAACGGTGTTTATCATGACTGGATTAAGAGGCGGATCTAGAAACATTTTTTAGGGTGGACACATATGTATCAGTAACATAAATTTTTCGTATGAAGCGGATATAAATAAAATTTTAGGATGGACACTATTAATAAAATGATCAACTAATAAAAATAAATAAATTTTAAAGTGGACACATGTGCACTCTGGATAACACATAGATCCGCCACTGGCTGGATTATGCTTCAGTAGCTTCCTACATCTGCCACTGGCTGGATTATGCTTCAGTAGCTTCCTCACAGGACTATCATTCTTCTTACAAGTACTAATGTAATGAAAAACCAAGTTTTTCAACTTATTTCATTATCATAAATCAGACAAGACATTATAGACTACATAACACAAGATTCCGCCAAGTAACGTCTGTATACCATAATAAAATGGGTAAACTACTCAAATAATAAATTAATTATGTAATTAGTGTTGATATAACCACTATAATTTTAATTTTAAGAATATTATCACATAACTATTCAAGTGATTTAATTTGAAAGGGGATTGATTTCAAAGTTACTGATTGTAAGCCTCATTTCAGTTGGGTCATGAGGAAATTGATGAAGTTGAGAGATGAGACTGAGACTTTGTTTGATGGCATTGTCGATTGGTCGGCTGCTACCAATAGATGGGTGTGGGAGAGGGTCTGTGATAGGAGAGGCAAAGTGAGTTGGCACAAGCTTCTTTGGTTTCCTAGTCAATCTCTAAGCACTCGATTATCGCTTGGATTGCCTGTTTGGACAGATTGCTTACAAAGGATAGGCTCGTGCAGTTTGATATTGTCTCAGATGAGATTTGTGGTTTGTGTGGGGTAGAGAAGGAATCATGATATCACTTGTTTGCAAAGTGTCCTTATTCTTGTAGGGTTTGGCAGGGGATCATGAGGACTTGCAGCTTTCAATCGAGATATATGAGTTAGGAGCAGACTGTGTGCTGGGCGACCGAGTATTGGAGGGGCAAGTCGCTTATCATTCATATTTTAAAGCTTGCTTGGACTAGTTTTTTGTATAGCATATGGAAAGAATGTAATTTTAGACAGTTTAGGGATGTTGTTCATTCGGGTGATGTTTTAGTTGAGCATATAAAGGATATAGTTCATATCACACTAAGTAATACTGGCATAGATAAAGGTGATAGTGTGAATATGAGGCTATGTGTTGAGTGGGGCTTCCTTAATTGAAGTTGCCTTCTGGTAGTCTGTTGTAATTTGACTACATTCTGTTAATGAAATTTTTTATTTATCAATATATATATATATATATATATATATATAATCATATATCGTTACAAAACAAATAATATAGTTAATGTGAACCTCTAACTCACCGTTAGCCAATAACAACCAGATTAGCTATGCTATTTTATTTATTTTATAACAGTAGATAACTACATTAGAATCTGAAATCTTAGACTTTGCAGTAAACTTTAACATCAATAAAATTTCCTCGAGCTGCCTGGGCAGCGTTGTATCCCAAATATTCATCGTAGTCAAAGGGTTTGAAGAGCAAATCATTTTTGTCATCCACAAGCTCCTCAGGAACCTTTACAGGGTACCCTCCTCTCGGCTTTGCAGAAACTGCGATGCAGTATCTTGCCTCGTTTCCTTTAGTCACGACCCGATGGTAAGGCGCAGACAATCGACCATTTAACCATACCAACAACAAAAAATAGAGTAGAACTTATATATGTTCTCTCTAGCTTAAACTTTAATTGTGATGACAATGATGATGACTTACGTTAAGGGATTCGCCGAATATGACTATGAAAGAGTTGGGCGATGGCTTTATATTGATCCATTCGCCATCTTTGGTTTGAATATCCAATCCGTTCACCTCGTTTTGATACAAAAGATTTATCCAAGCCTTGTCAGTATGTGCATCTGCTCCAAGGTGGGCTCGTTGCTGGTTTGTGGCCTTACATATTTAATGGCCCTCAGGTATAATCAGACCCGTTTATGAGATTTTAGGAGCCCAGGATGAATATAAAAATTAGACCACCAATAATAAGCATAAAAAAATTAAATTGTAAGAGCAAGAATAAATAAACAAATTTGTTTGTAAATTATTTTTTTAGTACATTTAATAAACTATCTAATAAATACATAGTTATCTCAGATATTTTCGGGACCCTGAGCAAAACTAAAAGATAGACCCTTATAAAATAAAAGTATATTCTAATACTTTGAATAATTAAATTAATATTATGTTAATAAATCGTATAAAAATGATTAAATTAGGGGCTTAAACTATAAAAGTATAAAATATGATTGAAAAAATCAGGGACCCCAATTATAAAGGTAAAAAGTGATATTAAAAAAATAGGGTATCAATTTTAAAGGTAAAAAGTAAGATTAAAAAAATTAGGGGTCTCAATTATAAAGGTAAAAGGTGATATTGAAAAAAAGGAGCTTAAATATAAAGGTACAAGATGGGATTGAAAAACTTAGGATCATCAATTATAAATGTAAAAAATTAGGATTGAAAAAAAATTAAAGGCCTCCATTATAAAGATAAAAAGTAGGATTACAAAAATTAGGGACCTCAATTATAAGGATAAAAAACTAAAATTAAAGAAAATTAAAGGGTTAAATTATAAAAATAAACAATATTATAAAAAAATTAAGAGCCCCATACAAAATGAGAGGCATGAACAGTTGCTCAAAGTGCACCACTAATATCAATATATATATATATATATACTCAAAGTGCACCACTAATAGCAATATATATATATATATATATATATATATATAAATATAATTTTAATTAAAAACGAAAAATAATTTACAAATAACCAACAAAATTAAAATGTAATGTTGAGTATAATTAAAAAAATAAATAATCAAAACAAAAAAATAATAGATGGGTGAACAAATAATATGTATAAATTTCACAATATTGGACCCGAGTAAGAGAGGCCTGGGCAAGTGCCCCTTTTGCCCATGCTCAAATACGAGCCTGTGTATAATTTGAGTCGTCGATGAGTTCATCCATGTATTTGATATTTCACGATGCCAAAACTCTCCAAAACCGTCCTCCTAACCGTCTTCTCTAATCCTGCTGCTAACTGTGTAAGAGATTCAATAGTTTTGCTGTCGAAAGGAAATCAGAAAATATATTCAGCAAAATCGAAACGTAAATGAAAGAGTTATTATTGGAAACCTGAAGCTTATGTTTCCTTGAGGTCACAAGATGTTGGTACGTGAGACCTTGATCGATGTTTCCAGCAACATGTGCCTCATCGATCATCATGCCTTCACGCGATGTTTTGCCCTAGCGTCCATAAAAAGGGTTTTGTCGGAAATGAAAAGCTGTTTCGTTGGTAAAGGAAGGTGAAAGAGCTCTTCCGTGGCTCCGAACACTACCTCTCGAACCTCAACGACTTTGTCGAACAACGCCTCGAAACCGCCGTACTCCTCTAGTGCTTCTCGGACGTGGAGTTTCGCCAAATCCCATTCAGGGCTGCCTGGCTTCAGCTCTTGCTTTGAGAAATCTATAACTGGAAGTCTAACCCCAGTTTCTGAGCTCATTTCTATCTTCGCTTTTGGAACGGTGTGAGAACAGAGCCACGGTGGTCGATGATGAGTGATCGGTGATGAAGAATGAGAAGAAAATGAGAGACGGCTGTGTTAGGGTATGGATACAAAACTAAAGGTTTAATTGAAGTAAGTGTTAAGATTATGTTTTTGTTTATTTTAGGGTAAAGGCGACAAATGATCTCTCAATAGTTCAGACTAATCCAACTACTCACTACTCAGAATATCTTTTTGTTTATCAAAAGTGTTGAGGATGAGATCCATTAATTGATAGTAAGATCAAGTATGTTTATATATTTATATTTTTTTGTGAGTTTGAATTGTAATATTTATCTTAAATATGTAACACTTCTCAACTTAATTAAATAAATTGCCAAAACACTAAAAATATGTGTCGTAACCGTCATTCTGGTGGATCCAAAATCGAATTTCGACTTAATTTTGATGTGAGGGAACCGCCACCGATCATTTAAAATTAGGTTGATCGGATACCTTAATTTACTATTTTACCTGGTTTGCGTTTTTACCAAGATTGAATCGGATTTGGGAGTCGATTATAATAAGGGAATGATTAACACCCTTGTATTACCCTTTCGATACTAATTTAATTTTTCGGTTGTCTTAATTGCAAAAAAAATTAAAAGTTAAATTGAAATTTAAAAATTCGATCCGAATTACTTACCTTTGATCGATTTTAAAATTGTCCAGAAAACATAGCCAAATGAATGTTAGATAACAAAATAAAATAAGCAAAAAAACAGGACATTAAAATAAATAAAAATAAGGTATTAAAAAATTAAAAAAAGAATTAAAATTAAGGTTGAAATAAAATAAATTAAAAAAAAGGCTAATTTGGAATTGATACGGGGAATTGGAGGTCAAATTTAAATTAATTGGAGGCTGCAATGAAAGAAATACAAGTTAAGGAGTCAATTTGCAAAAATATAAAAACATAAACAATGATTAAATTGAATAAATTAAAAATTAAAGGGTAAAATTGCACATGATGACTAAAGCGAATTACGCTTCAAAATAGGGGGACTGCATAAAGGATTTGAAAATCCTCTAATTACATATCGGTCCTTCTTATAAATACCCCTTTCAAACCCAAAAATTCATTTCATCTCATTTTAAACAAAACACCCCCTCTCTTCTCAAACGCTCTCAACTCTTTCCCACCCGGCCGAATGGCCGACCACCGATTTAGCTATGCACCACCACCCCGACGGCCGAAAAAAATCAACTTTACACCTTTCGAAAGCCCACGTTGCCCTAAGGTCGGATTTAACCCCCAAATCCCCCTGAATCAACCCCATAAGGCGTAGATCTATGCCTAAAGGTCTCGAGCTTTACCTTTTTTGACGTGCTCCAACGACCTCCGATTTTCTCGCGATCGTGCTCTCCTTTGCCAATCGTAATTTGGTGAAAGCTTTGATTTTTTGTGTTGATTCGGAAAATTGCTTTGCTTGTTATTTTTTTTTGCTTGTTTGCTGTTGTGATTTTTCTAGTTATTTTCTTGTATTCACTGCTGTTGGTATTTGGCTCGGGTTTTTCGTGGCTCTTATTTCTGTTGCTCGGCTCACTTGGGTTGTTTTAATGGTTTGGTTGCTCCGATCGTTGTTGTTTTCATATCTCTTGGTGTCCTTTGGTGTGCCTCACCAGATGTATTTATATGGCTCCTTCGAGGGGATTGTTTCCAACTTTGACGGGGTTGTTCCCCTCGTTTCCGATTAACTTGGGCTTACCGTCGTTCATGTGGCTAGAAATCACGGGATGGTACAGTCCCGATTTTCTCGGCCGACCGGTTCTCTTTGACTGAGACTTTGGTGTTACGGCGCCCTTTTGCTAAACACAAAACCCCAATCGGGTTAGGGCTGGGTCATGCCCCTTAACCGATTGGGCTTTTGTTGGATCCGTTTTGGACTCTTTTGGGCCTAAAATAATAAAAATAAATAAATATAAAATAAAATAAAATAAATATAATATAATGTAACTATAATAATAAAAACTATAATATGTTTTCAAAAATTATATAATATGTTTAAAAAAAAAATATTCTGATGTGAAATTATAGTTTCAACATTCCTTTGCTATCATAATGTTAAATTTATATTTTTTTAATCGATACATAATTATAATATTAATAAATTATTTATAAATTTAAAATTATTATACCTTTTTATAACAAAGTTTTTAGATAATAGTTAATTGAATTTTATATATTTTCTTAAAACATATATAATAAATAAAAATGGAAAAAGTATAATTTTACCTTATATTTAGGTATAATTACAATAATACTACTATATATATTCCAATTAAATCCCTATTTTATTGAATAAAAAAAATATTTTTTTAATAAATATATTATTTTCGGTTGGGTCGTATTTATATTTTATCTCAAAAAATCAAGTCGGGTTGAGGGTGTATAATTTTCCGGTCGGGTTGACCGGAAACCCAATTCGACCCACATTCATCCCTAATCATGATTGCACTAATCAAACGAATTCAATAATTAAAAGGATTATTATTAATTGTTATAGATTTAAGTTCAAACGTAACATTTACATAAATCATTATCAAATGATTGAGAGTCTTTCGAATATGTTTTACCTTATAATCAACTTATACTGATAAAAAAATTATGTATCTTGATTTTATTTTAGGTAGATTTGACTCCAACATAAAAAGAAAATATATTTGTTCAGTTTCCGTAAAGTATAGTAAAGTTAGCTAGTTATTGATAAATACATGAATACTTGATATTTGTTAATTTGCTTATTACCAAAATAGGTATTTAAATTATATCTTAAGTTAACTTTAGGTTAATTTTTTTTGTTCAAAATAGGTGTTTAACGTTTTCAACATTATACTTTTAAGTACATATGTTGTAACGGCCGTTAAAAAATTATTACCTAAAACATATCATATATATATATATATATATATATATATATATATATATATATTTTAATTTTTTTTAAAAAAATAAAAATATTATTATTTTAAAGCCCCCAAATTTCTTCAAAATCATAAAAAAAAACCCAAAACCTTAAAATCTCTAATTTTAAATCTCATTTCCAACCATCGTCGGTCATCTTTGACCACCACCTCTATCGACGTCCATCCGTTGATTGCATCCCCTTTGCTGTCACTCCAAACCCCTAAAGACATAAACCCTAAAATTTTAACCCTAGATTTAATGGGCGAAAGGGAATTGGGGTGGACTTATCCTAAGATAAACCCAAGATTTTAGATTCTGTGTCGGGGATTTAAAAAATTGCATGTTTAAAAGCTGAAAAAGATTTGCGGGACGTTCAAAAGCGGAGGGGGGCCGGAGCATTATGATTTTTTTAAAAATAAATATTTTTAAAATATAAACATAACACATTTCAGATAATAATAGTTTTTAATGATTGTTAAACCGTAGACACTTAAGAGCATAATAGAGAAAACGTTATGCTCATATTTTGAGTGAA
The DNA here is from genome assembly GCF_006381635.1 of Hibiscus syriacus. NCBI lineage: Eukaryota > Viridiplantae > Streptophyta > Magnoliopsida > Malvales > Malvaceae > Hibiscus > Hibiscus syriacus. Next base: position 406,760 of record NW_024063094.1, read on the forward strand.
AATTTTTTATGCACCTAAATTAACTTTAAGTATAATTTGGACATTTATTTTACATTAAACCTTGTTAATTTGTTGCATATAAATGATTGAATAGTTAATTTTGTGTTTACTAATTGTTGAATGGATGATTTTGAAGTTAACGATTTAATAACGATAATTAATATTATTCAATTAAATTAATTTATCAAATTTCAAAAAATAAATACATTAAAATGAATTTATTAAGTAGTTTTAATGATAAAAGAAAAAAAAATAAAATTTGTAATGTAATTTTATCCGTTAATTTGTTTTGAACCGATAGTTATAAAATGATGTAAATCTAAAAAAAATTAAAAAAAAAACTAAAAATTTTATATAGTATAAGTGGATTTTTTTTATAAAATAAAAGATAAATTATATTAATAATCACCAAATTTCTATTTTATTTTTGTTTTGATAAGTAAATTATAAAAATTATAATTATAGCACTAAATTGTTCGAATTTATATTTTAGTCACTTGATAGTTATATATTTAATGTCGTGATAATGTGGTAGCTTTTTCTCTTTTGTTTTTCTCCAAAAACTCTAACCTCCACGTAGCAACTGTTGCTCGTCATTGATGGTTGTTTTCAACATATTTGGCATCTAGATGTTCTTCCCCACTCTTTCTTCTTATCAAACTGGTTTTTCTAAAAATTCACTTAAAATGGATAAAAAAAATATAAATAAATCATAACTTCACTATTCTCTTAAAATCAATAAAAAAAAAGTAAATCATAACTTCACTATTCTCTTAATTTGATCTCTATATATGACCGTCTGATGGGATTGATTTCAATTTCTCTTGTTATTCTCCTTAAATGGATGCTTCTCAACATTGAACTTTTCGAACATGCACCCTAAACCTTTCAAATCTAATGAAATCCTAAATTCCCTCCAAAACAATTGGACTTTGTATTGAAATCTCGTAAGTTTTAAAGAGGTTTTGAGAAACTAAAAACCAATAGTGTAGTAGATAATGATGAGATGACGATATCTAGAGTGGGCCAAAAAGTGATCGAAGAACAGTTGTTTCAATGACAACTTGAAATGAAAAAATTTAATGATTTATTTAGATAAAAAGATGAATATGAAAAAAGGAAAATGTTACATTGTATAAAATGAATAAAAAATTACGAGTAAAATTAAAAATGGTCACTAAACTATTTAAAATATTTTTTTAGACGAAGTTAGAAAATAGACATTATTTTTTATTTTATTACACAAAAGACATTACGATGTTATTGTCGTTAATAAGAATGATTTAAAATTAATAGATAATATCTTATTTGATCTTTCAATTATAATTAAAAATTTATTTTACTATTTGTTTCTAATATTTCTAAATTATAATTCTAAAAAAATTTATATAAAAATGTATGAAAATATGTACTTTATTTTAAAATAAGTATTTGACAAGTGAATTGCCACCACAATTTTTATCTACTATTATTATCACATGATGATTTATTTGAAATTTAAATTTTCTTCGATTAATTATTTATTTTATTAATGGCGAGTACCTTGAAATTTTATTTATGTGTGTTTACTCTAAAAAATATTTTTGAATCCACCATTGAATTTATTATTGTATATATTTTTATTTATACCATTGTTACTAGTAGGGAAGGGCATGTGTCAAGTTTCCGGTCAACCCGACTCGATTCGAAAAATATAAACTCTCCACCCGATCTAATTTGAACGTAACCTTTAAAAAAATCCAACCTAACTCGACAAGAACTCAACCCAACCCCGAAATTGTTTTAAAAATCCAACCCGATCGTGTCGAACCTGTTATATTCGAATTTCATGCCTATCCATGCTCACTAGAGGTGGGTATACGGGCTACCCACCCGTTTAGCCCGCGGGTTTTGATGATGCTGGCTTAAACGGATCGGTTTAAAAAGTCCACACTCATAAACAGTTTTGAATTCTAAGGCCCGCGGCCCGTCCATTTAACCCGCGGGTTAAACAGGTTTACCCGCGGCCCGTTAAATAAAAATAATTTTAAATGCTTTAATTGCAATAAAAATAATGTTCTAACTTGCTACACCTTTAAAAATGATCCAGTAACTTGAAAATGAAGGTAGCACCGTCAAAATAATAAATAATATTGAAATTTTATTTTAAATAGCCGGAAATGATTATAAAATAATATATATTTTTAATTTTTTTAATCATTAATATATATATATATATATATATATATATATATATAATTACTTAAACTCAAATTAAAAAAACAATATTCACTTATATCACCAAATTTAAAAACAAATAAAAAATAACCACATTATACTTTTATAAAACACGATTATTCAAAGATATAATATGAAGACACAGAAGTGTCTACAAGCAGAAATTCAAACAGAAAAATTCAACAAAGTCAAACATTATACAAATCTAACAAATTTTCTTTTGTAAAAGCCTTTAAAAGTTGAAAAGTATGTTTTCAATTTTTTCTTTTACTTTTCTTTCTTATTTTTAATCCAAATATTACGTGTCATGTGATATATTATTAGAATATCACGTGATTTTTTTATAATTAAAGAACGAAATAAATAACATACTTCATGAAAAAAATAAAGGTCAAAATTAAATAAAAATTTTTTTTAAATACCAAAGTGATAATGATGTAACTTTTATAAGATTAAAATACTATATAAATCTTTTAATTTTTATTTTTTTAAAATGAAGAATAATTTGATACATTGTAAATGAAAAAAATATCAAGCAGCGGTAGAATTATGACAAATGCCCTAATAAATTTAAAAACTACAATGGTTATAAGTATCATCATATTTATAGGTAATTTATTTTCTTTTTCTATAAAATTCTTTAAGTTTATTTTATCTAAAATTTTATAAATTTTAAATTAAACGGACTATTGCGGATTTCGCGGGCTACCCGCGGTTACACCCATTAAATCCACGGGTTTAACGGTCTAAATTAAAAAACTCGCAATTTAAACGAGCTTCAGTTTTTTAAGCCCGAAACCTGCACAGACCGTGGGTTAAACGGATAACCCGCGGGCCTTAACCCATACACCCACCTCTAATGCTCACTAGTAAACGATGTTTACATTTTATCCACAACTTTTTCGAACCAAGTTGCATATTGCTTTTGGCCATTTTGTCCTCTTTGGCGTCCATTGCACTTCCATAATTTATTATTTGCATTATTGCCTTGTCGCCTTGCCAACTATTTAATCATGTATCTTGATTTTATTTCAGGTGGGTTTGATTTCAACATATTTTTCTTTTCATTTTCATAAAATACAATATATAAATCCGTAGGCACATGGGTCCTAACGTAAAGAGAGCACAATCACAAAAAAAGTTGATATGTAAACTAATATAAATCCTAACATGATTTAGATTTTTTATTAGTGATATGTTTTGCCTTTTAAAAATTTATATGTTTATCCCTTGATATAAAATCGTCCGTCCCTGAGCATAACGAAGCACAAACTCGGACACCTTTAGTTTACCTTCTTCTTGCTGAAACCCAACCCGTCCAGAAAACGGCACCGACACAACTGATTAACTGAGGACCCTCACGATTATAAGAGAAGACAAACTAAACAGAAAAACTGGTTTCTGTTTCTCTTATAAACACAATATATTAACACGAAATGTACACTAATTATCAATACGGGTAGATGGAGAGAAGCAAGAAAGATGTTGTCCTTTTAGCCAACTGCATTCATTGTTGAAATAAATCCACAAACTTTTTTTCTACCAACCTACCAATAACTTGATTGATATATATGGCCCTTTTAAAGTATTCTTTAAGATATTATTAATTCTATTTAGAGTATTTGCATCACGTATGTGTCTTTGAAGTGAAACGAGCTATGGTGCAGCAAAGAACTGAAGTAAATGAGTCTCTTCTCGTTAGACAAGGAGATGGCAACGTTGCTTACAGTGAAGAAAATGGTGCTTTTGGTGTTGGGGATAATGTTACCGCCATTCTTGCTCTTAGCACCTTCACGGTAGCTTGCATTGCTTTTGGCGTTGGCTGTGCTGTAAGTGTATTTTCATTGAATTTTTTTTGAACAGTTTAATGTTTCTGGAATTTGCGACAAGATAGAACTTATTATTTTCTGTGATTGCATTGCAGGTAGGTTATTCATCACCTACTCAATCTTCAATCATGCAAGACTTGGGACTTTCTGTTGCAGAGGTAAATGAATTCATCCACTAATTATGTTCATATTTGCTTTTCTTGCCTTGAAAAATGTCTGCAAGTAGAGGAGCTTCTTAAAGTTCTAATCTTGGAGAATTTACGTGTCTGCTAAACTTAATTGCATTCCAATAGGTCTATAAGAGTTTCCAGTTTTACAACCAATTCTTTGTTTCTGCAGTTTTCACTTTTTGGTTCAACACTGAGTATTGGGGCAACCCTAGGTGCTGTAATATGAGGGAAGATAACCGATTTGCTCGGTCGGAAATTGGTATGCTTTGTCCGGCGTCGTTGAATATTGATATGCTAAAATCCTACAAGCTGTTTAACTCCATGTCTTTGGATCAGACCATGTGGATTTTGAATTTGTTCTACATCAGTGGCTGGCTTGTCATAGCATTTGCAAAGGTTTTAGCTCTTCTGCTCGTTCCTTTATAAGCTTTTCGTTTACGACATGCTCGATTTATGTACTAAGTCGGATATCAAGTTGCATTGTTTTTCCATGATGACTCACAATGCTAACTAGAATCCTGGCTGTTATGAATCAGTTTACCTGTTCGTAATACGTGTTTTCATTTGTTTTGGGAAGGTCCCTTGGTTGCTTGACCTTGGAAGACTATCATTAGGATTCACAAATGGAATCTCCGGTTATTTGGTAACTCATCTGAAGTTTGCTCTGATACATTTTCTTATCCATTTGCTGTTAAATGTCGGCTTACGGTGGATAATTGTATTTACATTTTGATCTCGAACAGGCGCCCATCTACATTGCAGAAATAACAACAAAGAATGTCAGGGGAAGATTTGCAGTCATAGTGCCGGTAAAGTTCATAATTAATCAAACATAACCTGCAATGGACTTACTGGCTCATGGTTCTTGTACTACTTGGTCACCAGTTGATGGTTTGTTGGGGCATTTCATTCATGTATATTGTTGGCTCCTTTGTCAATTGGCGCACCTTGGCTCTCATAGGTATCTAAAATTTTCTTAAATAAATACGAATCGGTTAAGCAATCTGATAGTTTCGTAACAGTTCCGGAATGGTTTTTGCATACAGCTACTAGTCCTGGTCTACTTCAACTCCTACTCCTCTTCTTCATACCGGAATCTCCTCGATGGCTGGTGAGTTCGAGTCGAAAGAAATCAGAAAATCTCATTACCAACCAGACTAACTACTGAGAATATTTCTCTGCAGGCAAAAGTTGGTCGTCACAAAGAGCTCGAAGCCGCTTTGTTGTGCCTCAGGGGAGATAAAGCTGATATTTCCGATGAAGCAACCAAAATCAAAGTAACCCTTCATTTTCTTTTCTTAAGAAAAAAATTATCAACTTTCATCATGGCAAAATTCCTGCTTCTCTGAACTTTCTTTGTTACAGGATTTTGTGGAATCTCTTAAAAGTTTCTCAAAGGAAGGAAATTTAGACATATTTCAGAAGAAGTATATTCGTCCATTGCTTGTAAGACAAGTAACTTGTTTAAAAATTGATCAATTTCTCTATTCTTTCCATATAATTGATATATCTCTTGTTTTCCTTATAGATTGTTGTTGGAATGCTTGCCCTGATGAATTTGGGAGGACTCAATGCATTTGCATATTATTCTGGTGTTATTTTCGTCTCATCTGGTAATATTACTGCTCTTAACAACCTCCATTAAAATGGAAGAAAAGTTGTGAAAAGTTCAACTATATGAAGTTTTATTTTATGACAATTGAAAGGCGTTTCGAGCATGGTCGGACTCATCGCATTGGCAGCTGTTCAGGTTTGCTTCACTGTAAGCAAAATTCTTCATTGATGGGATGATGTCTATCTAAAGAACCGTTGTTTTGCATTGCAGACAGTGACTGGTATTTTGGGTACAATCGTGATCGATAAATTGGGTAGACGACCGCTCCTACTGGTTAGCAACGGATAAGAATTTAGTAATAATCTGTTGACTAATATGCAGTGTTAATGAACAATGATTTCATTGTGTTTATCAGGTTTCTTCAGCTGGATTGTGCTTCAGTAGCTTCCTCGTAGGACTATCATTTTTCTTAAAAGGTACTCATGTAATGACTCGAATTCGGATAATTCGCACTAGTCCCTTTGATATTGTTGCTGCATTTCACTATGTCCTGACATCTCAGATACAATGATCAATGAGCAGGAGTTTCATTGGTGGGATCAAGGTAGTCATGTTTTTGCACTCATTGGCTTACCGGTAGTACTCCCTTTTCCGCTTTCGTTTCGATTTCCTCCTTTTTATTTTTCTTAGAAGTTCTAACCATTGGATTATGCATTCAGATGCATATGGGAATGAATGTACTCGGTGCTGGAATACCATGGCTGTTACTATCTGAGGTCTGCAAATTGTGTTCGCCTATGTTACTTATTCAGTCATGTGTACTTGCATCATATGGAACTGTTACTTGTGTCACAGTTGTTTCCGATCAACGTAAAAGGTTCAGCCGGAAGCCTCTGCAATGTTATCGGCAGTATCTTTGGTTGGTTTGTCGCGTACTACTTTAACTACCTAATCAAATGGAACTCTGCAGGTGATTGATTGCGTTGTTTATTTTTAATGTAACATATCTCAAGCTTCTTGACCTTACAGATTACTGCATTTCTTTTGGCATTGTTTCAGGGACATTCTTCATGTTTTCTGCCTTTTGCTGTGCAAACTTTGTCCTGACGGTGGCAATGGTACCGGAGACGAAAGGGCGAACACTGGAGGAAATACAAGCATCGATTACTCATTCTTCAGATTGAAAAAAGCAAGTTTGCCAAACTCTTTAGCGACATTGCTGTTTTCATGTTACAACTTACTCGGCAATTACAACATCTCACAAGTGTTTAATTTCTCTACTAAATAAGATATTAACATAAAATACATATACAAAATTCGGTATTGTATTTTTAAAATGTTTATATATAATTTTAGTCCGATTTTATATCTCCCAATATATATATATATATATATATATATCCCTCAAAAAATTAAGAGTAAACTATATTATATATTACTGAACTTTAAGCTTTATATAGTTTGTATCACTGTATTTACAATTATTTCAATTGAAACATTGAATTTTAATTTTTCTTTTCAATTATATCTTCGAATCGTTAATTTGATAATAACATGATGACATGAATTACGACTGTTGGCATAAATGTTATATTGAAACAATGTCATTTTAATGAGAATTATAATAAAATTCAAAGTTAGGTGGTGTTTGTTTTTGCAGAGGTAAAAGGTCTGCAGTCTGCAAACCACATCTGCAGGCATCTGCAGCAGAAGAGGTGGACCAAAAGTCTGTAGTCTGCAAGAAGAAGACTGTTTGTTTTTTAACGTATGCAGACTGCTAAAATGAACTGAAATATAAATAAACTGATTTTTTAAACTTAAAAGCGTTTTGCAATACTGAGATTTAAATAATTTTAGTTTTAGAATGCTGAAATTTAAATAATCTATACAACTACAATAATAAATTATTTAAAATAAATCAATCCATATTTTAAAATAAATCAATCCATACTGATAAATTATTTAAAATAAATCAATCCATATTTTAAAATAAATCAATCCATACAAATAAATTATTTAAAATAAATCAATCCATACTAATAAATTATTTAAAATAAATCAATCTATATTTTAAAATAAATCAATCCATACTAATAAATTATTTAAAATAAATCAATCCATATTTTAAAATAAATCAATCCATACTAATAAATTATTTAAAATAAATCAATCTATACAACTACAATAATAAATCAATATATATTTTAAAATAAATCAATCTATACTAATAAATTATTTAAAATAAATCAATCCATACTAATAAATTATTTAAAATAAAGCAATCCATATTCATACTAATAAATTATTTAAAATAAATCAATCCATATTTTAAAATAAATCAATCTATACTAATAAATTATTTAAAATAAATCAAAATATACAACTACAATAATAAATCAAATCATATTTTAAAATAAATCAATCCATACTAATAAATTATTTAAAATAAATCAATCCATATTTTAAAATAAATCAATTCATACTAATAAATTATTTAAAATAAATTATTTTATAATAAATTATTTTTAAAATAAATTATTTTATAATAAATTATTTTAAAATAAATTATTTTAAAATAAATAATCTTATTAAAATATTTAAAATTATTTTAATAAATAATTATATTTTATAATTATTCTTGAAGAGGTTTGAAGACCTTTGAAGACATAAAATCAAGTCTGCACCAAGAAGAGCTCGCGCAGACGTTTGAAGAGCTTCTGTCTTCTAAAAAACAAACAATCTGCGAAGCCTAATGTATGCGCGTGGTCTGCACGACGCAGACATAAGTAGTTTGAAGAACTTACACAGTAAAAACAAACACTACCTTAGTCTAGTGGTAAAAGGTTCCATGTTCAAACCAATTTAAGCGCATTTTGTTTATATTTTTATTAGTTTTCCTCATCAAATGGTGTCATTGTGATGTGACATTCATGTCAGCAACATCATCAATATTATCTTGTCATTATCATATTAATGATTCAGTGGCATAATTGAAACAAAAACAAAACTTTAATAATTTAATTGAATTAATTAAAAATTTAATGATATATATGATAACGTGTACAAATGTCTCCCGACTATCCGGAATTATTTTGTTGAGTCTCTCGACTATTGTAAGCTGTAAAATAGTCATCAGACTACTACTTATGTTTCAAATTCGTCATTTTCTGTTAAAAAATTAACTATCTTCTGAGATGGACGTTAATATGATGAATGAAATATGATAATAGTTTGAGATTATAAGATTAGATTTTATTATATCTCAGTCAGCATGTTAATGTCTAACTCAGATTGTCATTAATTTTTTTAACGGAAACAAATAAGTTTGGAACATAATGAATAGTCGAGTGATCATTTTGTAACTTTTAATAGTTGAGAAACTTAACAAAACAACTTCATGTAGTTGGAAGACAATTTTATAACTTTTAATATTCGAGGATTCAATAAAACAATATCTTATAGTCATAAAACTATTTATATACTTTACCTTAAATAATACATCTAAGTAAAATGGGGTGTTTTTCTTCTAATAATGCAGTCGAAAAAATTTGTTCGAAATAGTATACTTGAAAGATTATTTGCTCGAATGGGATGAATATTATAGTACACATCGGAGTCGCACTGGCTCCTCGTGTCTCCCCAAGGCCGCATAGATCACCATGCGACTTTCCCCTCCCCGGACCACCATACGTCTTTCCCCAATAATAAATTCAGAAATTTATTATATATATAATATATATAACAAAGTAAAAAGTGCAAAAAAAAATAACATGGGAAAGAAGCATGGTTATCCGGGGATGGGGAGTCTTATGATATTCCATGCGACCTTGGGGAGACGTGAAGAGCGAATCCGATGTATACTGTAACATTCATCTCATTCAAACAAATAATCTCTTGAATATATTATTCGAATAATTTTTTTAACTGCATTATTGCAAAAAAATCAGCCAAATAAAATGATATCTAATATAGTTTACCTAGAAATTAAATATTTCACTCATGGAGCTTCCTTGGAAGGAAAGGGGTGATGGAACCGACAAAGGGTATCTCTATCTTCCAAGTCTGAAAAAATGGATGAAGGGATAGGGTTAGGAGGAAAGTGGGAAACTAGACATGGACCCTACTGATCAAGCCAACCAAACTTCTTTGGATTCTGGTATGGCCCAAATTCTGTCTATTTGCATGTGACTACTGACTCTTACCCTAACATGTTTTTGTTGCTATTTTGGTCCCATTTTGCTCCATGCCAAACACAACTGGGTTACCCCAAAATCCACAATGGCTGCCTCTGCAATTTCCAACTACTTGCTGCTTTTACTCTATCCCAAAATAAAACTCTCGAATATATAGGATCATGAGTGTTAATGAATGGAGATGTATGTTGATTGACATTAACAATAAAACTCCCGAATATATAGGATCATGAGTGTTAATGAATGAAGATGTATGTTGATTGACATTAACATGGGCTTATTACTGTAAAGTTTTTGTTTTTATCCAAATCCAATTTGGAAAGTTGGTTTCTTTTATTGAATAAAAAGACAGAAGCCCATAACCTAGAGGAATACTTCAATAAATAAACAGGGATAAACAAATATAAAAAGCCGATGATATCTTAACTGCCGCTGTTATCCTTGACTGGGAAACCATTTCTTCTTTTATTTTATTATTATAAAGGTGAAATCTTCATATCGGATTGGTACCAATCGCCAATCCACTGTCACCATGGAGAAAAAACTTTATTATAGTATTATTTTATGTTATCATGGTGGTCCCTTCTAGCTGGTAATGGTAAAGTGCTGCTAGTCTTTCAAGGCGGTTGTCGAGTTTTTTTTCCTTTTTGGGTTTTTGTGGGTTTCTTCTATAATTCGATTGGTGATGGATTCTGGGTTTCCTGGCCGAGATTGGGATTCTTATTTCCAAGTTCTTCTTCAAACTCATCGTCACAGTCACAGATAACAGCTGCCTTTCCATTCCCTCTGCTTTTTTCTCAATCAAAAGGTTTATCCTTTTAGCTAAATTAAAATGCTGATTATTGTTTTACAATAGCTAGTAATGATGGGATGGATTCTTTTTAGCTGAGCTAATTTGGGTTTGTGGGATGGGAGGCAAAGGTGAATTCATGATTAAGGTTATTGGATTTTGAATTATGGATCATAGAGACCTAAAGTTTGAAACTTTTGAGTATTTTGGTTTGCTCATAAGCTGTAGTTATTGATTGAAAGGACATAATTTTTATGTCTAGAAAGCAAAATCCTTCATGGGGTTCTTCTGTGTCTCTTAAATTTGTTCCTATCCTACCTTCCTGTCCAAAAACTGAACAAAGAAATTATTGGGAACCCAAATTTCTTGCTCTAATGCTATAGGGAAATCTGGATTATTTACTGGTTTAGACTTCAATGTTCTTGAACCTTTATGGTCTCCACTTGCTTTATGCTTTTGGGAAAAAGTTAAAAATGAATAGACAACAAAATTTAAAAACTAAAAATGAATAAAAGTAGATAAAGGTAAACTAGGAAAAGCATCAACCAAATAGAGTGTAAGTTTTCTTATCTCAAATTTGTTTGCAGCCATGCCACTACTTTTTACTTCTATAGTGTAGAATTCTTTTATGGTATCTGTTATTCATAGATATATGTTTCTTTTCCTTTTGTTGAGTATCAGGAGAAAATGTCTTCATCAAGGCAAAGCCACTCGTCTAACAACTCTAGGAGATCAAGTGTAACACCCCTGGACCAATGCGATTGACTCGATTTGATACGAGATGTCACATTAGAACCATCAGAGCGACCTACGGTAAAAATTTTGAAAAAATTAAAATTTCTGTTAAAGCGCATAAAATCATAAAATAATTTATAATTAAAAAATAAGTTTAGAAATTCATTCATGTATTACAAATACAATTAAAATCATATAAGTTCATATTCATCATAAAAAAAATCAAATGTGAGATACATACCCCACACTTGCACCATACTCTTCAACCCAAGCTAAAGGAACTCCCATTACAGATGTCGATATCTACACCAGATCATTTCTTTTAACCTGAAATGGAGAGTAAAAGAGTGAGCTTTGTGAAGCTCAGTAATACAGAACTACAAAGTGATGCTGAAGGGTATGCAGCTAAATGGAAAAGCATAAATTTTCCTTATTGATTAAAATGTCTACATATTTTCAAGATGAGTTGAGGTTCCGTTGATATTTCTTCGAGTAAAAGACATGAAGATTTCAGTTAAGAGAAAAAAATCAGATGACCAAGTTCAGGAGATCGGAATATGATGTCTAATGTGTTCCAACAAAACAAAGTAATGTATATAGATCCTTTAAAAACGTCAGTAGTTTAAAACATAATTTGAAACCACAGTAATACCCTCCAACCGAACACCTTTATGCATTTTTCCTCAGAACTGTATCCATAATAACTTACCCTAAGCACACAGTAAAGGAGCCACCTTAAGGGAATACCTTGGGGCCTATGGGACTACCTAATGGTCTCTTTAAGTCCGTAAGGAATTACAAGCTTGATCAGAGCTGAACCTCTATACTCCAGAATCCTACCCATACAGTATCCATTGGAAATCAGATTGAGCAGTAACTTTAATATCAAAATCATGATCCAATAGAATATCATAAGAGTGACAATAAAGTTATTTATATCACATAATTACCTTCCACCCATACACCATATGTAGTCCCATGATTTACCCAAGGGAGTGTCTTGGGGCCTTAAAGCCTACTTAAAGTCACCTTAGGTTCGTAAGGAATTACCAGCTTGATCAGAGTTGAACCTCTATACTCAAGCCTATCCAGATAATGTCCCAATAAAATAGTTCAAGTAGTAACCAGTAATCCCATGATCCATAAATCAGGAACGATTATATTTTCCAGTGAAAGCAGGAAATCAGAGAACACATATCATGTAGCCATATTTCATTAACAGTAAATAAAAACATCAGTAAATTCGTAATTTTGGAAAATCACGTTTTAAAACAGGTAAAACAATTAGATGTTACATAGGGAACACACTAGAGGATCAAATTATTCTTTAGGGGTACTTGGTATTTATTAGCAAGGGAACCATGAAACTTTTGTAATTTAATAGGATTTCAGAATCAAGATCCTTATAAAAATGGGGTTTGATAGCTAACGGATTCATCAATCATTCGGGAAATGATTTATCAAGATCATATAGTATTTGGATATTTTTCGGAAGCACTAAGTAATCAGGAAGGTATTCAAAATCTTTTTGCATAAGAGTTACTTGAGATTTCAGGTATGATAGAAGTGATTTCATTATTCAGGAATTTAGGGACATTTTGGACATTTGGTTCTTGGAGAATTCTTAGTAATTTAATCTAATAAGAGTGAAACGATGATTCATGGTATTTAAGATTCATGTTGATTTATCATGATATCGAGTCAACTCGAACTGAACAAATCTCATCACTATGATACCTGTCAATCAGTCAAATTGATGCACTTCAAGGATATTCACACTTTAACATCACTAGTCGAACTGATCATCTTTAGAATCATCGTTGAATGGATCTTAGGGAGACAAACATGTATTCCAATGGTATTTATTTCATTTCTGTATTGCAACGGTATCAAGAAATGTCGACGTGCTTGATTCGTGGTTCAAAACTCTTATGGAAGGTACAACATATAAGTTCATCAGTGTTTCTAGACTTATCCAAGTCATTCGCTTAATTCTAGGTCAATGAGGGTACTTAGGTAATTTAGTAGTCAAGCTTATCCCGATCACTTCAGAGTTTCTAGAGTAATTTGGTCGTTTACACAATTTAGATACATATTGTACTTTCATTCAGTTCAACTTGGTCATATAATATAGTCATTTCGAGAAATTCAGACATGTAAAGTACCTTCGATAATTTTAGTCTCCTGGTGTTTGCTCAGGAAATAGAAATTCTAGGTTATTTTGGTATTCGAGTTTGATTTATTCATTTCAGAGCTTGAGGGTATTTAGTCATTCTAGGGTTTGGAGGTACTTTATGTCATTTTACACTTCAGGGGCATTTTGGTTATTTCTTTCAACCAATCTTTTCATTTAATTCAATTTTCTGAACAATTCAAACATAAATAATGCTCCTGATGTTTTAGTCTTTAGTTGTTTGCCGATGAATCAATAATTCTAGGTATTGTACCTTATCAGATGTTAAGATCTAATTATCAGTGATTTTTCAAACATATCATGAATTTAATAGGGAATCAGTAGTTTGTCAGATTAAATACGAATTCTCAGGGCACTTTCACTATTAGGGTCAGTCCAGTCCATTTTTACCTCTCAGGGGTAATTTCATAAATTCTTAACCATGTGATTCGGGTATTAAACCTTTTAATAAAAATAATTATAATTTAAAAATTCTGAGGTTGATTATTTTATCGGTTAATCACTGAACCTGAAATTATTTCTTATCAGTCTTCTACTGTCATATACATGTAATCTGATTCTTATTCAGTTTAATTATTTTTCATCACATTTAGAACAAATTTAGAAATATATTAATTACACATGTAACCAAACTTATTCATCTAAACATTAACCAATGGCAACATGTTCCATAAAGCATACCTAAGGTAGTATTGTATTAAGTCGATTTCCGTATTCCACCAATCAAACATTTAAATTTCATTTGATCACTGTCGAACTTGAATCCAACGTCCAATAATATCTCAGATACATATAAATAGAAATTACATAAGAAACGGGGTTTAATTGCAAAAAAATGATCGAATCGGAAGGTAAAATGCTTAAAAATAGCTTACTGAGTTTGAATTTGGGGAAACAGACTTCGGATTCGGACTCAAGACGTCGAAAGATATAAAATATGACTTTTTAAAAAAATTGACTTTTTGGGTCAAAGTCAACAATCAACTCTGGTCAACAAACAACTTCACTCAGACGAGTTAATTCGGACGAGTTGACTCAACTTGATCGGTTCGGGTTGACTCGATTGGGTCAAACAGACCAGGTTCAGAAAGGGTTGGGCTAGTTCGGTCTACCTGGACCATTTCTAGAAGAATGCAGAGCTAGGGGACAAGCCCCATGCTTGATGGAGGCGCGTGGTGTGCGTGCGATGGTGACGAAAGCTGTTTTGAATGGCCGATTACTTCATGTTTCAACACTTGCCAAAATCGATCCAAATTAACATCAATAATCAGCTAAAATGGTGTAAAACAATTAAAAATATTAACTGCTTACCCTTAACGTCGAACGACGAATGCAACGACGGTGAGCGATGAACCTGACTGAGTTTTGGTCAGAATTCCACGAAGAGTTCAACGACTATGACTGTGAGTTCAACGGCGATGGTTGTGAGCTCAACGGATGGACAATTTGACCGGAATCGTGAGAACAGTAAATGTGAGTTTTTCCGATGAACCTTCGTTCGACGATTCACGACAATGATCTCTCCCAACGGTTAATAATTTCTGCATTCATCCCAATCTTGGAAGTTACCCCACAAGTAACGTGAGAGATATTCGTTCGAAAAATTTTAACCGAATTTCTGAAGTAAATTTGAGTTTTGTTATTCCTCCAAACGTTCCGTGATGATAAGATCGTAACTGACCTTTATAAGTAAAGTTTTGAGATTAAAATCTACAACCCAAGTAGATTGGAGAACAAGGTATTCGGTCCAAACTTAGACAAGGTGTTTTGTTCCAAAACGTTTTGCATTGATGTACTGAAAGGAAGAATCTTTGGAATCATGCTTGTTCTTATTTTACGAGTTTGAAACCCAATAAGTTATGAGCTTTGTACCCCAATGATTTGACATATATGAGATTAAAGGAAAATGTTTGTATACTTGGTAAAAGTGTAAATCTCGAGATTATTTTGTTAGGTCTGAAAGAAAACAATTATGTCTACATGTTGCACTGAAGTTAAGCAAGTATTATTATGATTAAGGATTTGTATTTAAGGTATATTTGGTTTAAAAGGAGAATTTTGTTCAGATTTTGGAATTATGACTCAATCTGTTCAAAAAGTTAATCATTTCTGCATTCATCCCAATCTTAGAAGTTACCCCACAAGTAACGTGAGAGATATTCGTTCGAAAAATGTTTGTGGTCGAGATTAGCGTTAAAGGATTCGAATGATCTCTCCCTAGTTTACTCCCAACGACAATGAGTTTTGGTTCTTGGTGGCCTAGGTTGGGGTCGTGAGACAGTGGCGATGCCATTGAAGGTGGCAGTGTACCTCTCGGCTGGCTATTTAACGGTAGCCGGCGAGGGGAATAATGGTGAAACATGATGATTTCCAAGCACGATTTTGAACTCTCAACTGGGAATAAAATTATTGAGGTGATATAATTTGATCCATATCTAATAAAAGTGAATTTTTAATCTTTACTGACAAGAGATGGATAATTTCAGGGTTAGGTCTCTTAATTATCGTCAAGCTTGTAAAACAACCAACATACATCGAAATCAAGCATTTTAGTCCTCAACTTTTCCCTTGTTACGACTTTAATTCAATACTTTAAATTAATAAAATTTAGTCCCTAAATTAAGGTATGACAATTATCGTCCCTTTAAAATAATTTCGTCCTCGAAATTCACCCAAGTCACATAAACTTAGAAATGAAATTTTCCTCAATTCTTCAATATCTCCATGTAGCTTTTACAGGATTACGATTCCTCCATTGAAACTTAACCAACAAAATAAACCTTAACCAACAGAATACGTTTACTCGTCAGAACTCTTCTTCATCATAATTCCAAAATCTGAACAAAATTCTCCTTGTAAACCAAATATACCTTAAATACAAATCCTTAATCATAATAATACTTGCTTAACTTCAGTGCAACATGTAGACATAATTGTTTTCTTTCAGACCTAACAAAATCATCTCGAGATTTACACTTTTACCAAGTATACAAACATTTTCCTTTAATCTCATATATGTCAAATCATTGGGGTACAAAGCTCATAACTTATTGGGTTTCAAACTCGTAAAATAAGAACAAGCATGATTCCAAAGATTCTTCCTTTCAGTACATCAATGCAAAACGTTTTTGGACAAAACACCTTGTCTAAGTTTGGACCGAATACCTTGTTCTCCAATCTACTTGGGTTGTAGATTTTAATCTCAAAACTTTACTTATAAAGGTTGGTTACGATCTTATCATCACGAAACGTTTGGAGGAATAACAAAACTCAAATTCACTTCAGAAGTTAGGTCAAAATTTTTCGAACGAATATCTCTCACGTTACTTGTGGGGTAATTTCCAAGATTGGGATGAATGCAGAAATTATTAACTTTTTGAACAGATTGAGTCATAACAGATAAGATACTTTGGTATACTTATTACAAAATGATTTCTTGACATCAGAATTTGGACTCAAAGAGTACAATCATAATTTAGGGGCATGTACAGGCCAGACATCTTATGAGAGTTGATCGGTCGATCTACCTAGAAGACTTGACTCAACCTAAGCTCTGATACCATTAAATGTAGCACCCTCATACCAATACGGGTAACCCGATCTGATCGAAATATCATATTAGGGCCACCAGAGCAACCCACAATAAAAATCCCAAAAAATTAAAATTTCTGTTAAAGCGCATAAAGTCATAGAACAATTTATGATTAAAATACAAGTTCAAAAAATCATTCATGTATTACAGATAGAATTAAAATCATACAAATTCATACTTAGTATAAAAAAATCAAATGTGACATACATGTCTCCTAATTACATTGTACCGTACTCTTCAACCCAAGCCAAAGAAACTCCCATTACAGATGTCGATATATGTATTGGATCAATTCTTTTAACCTTAAATGAAGAGTAAGAGAGTGAGATTTGGGAAGCTCAGTAATACAGAACTACCAAGTGATGCTGAATGACATGCAAATAAATGGAAAAGAATAAATTTTCCATATTGATTCAAACGTCTATAGGCTTTCAGGATAAGCTGAGGTTCCACTGATATTTCTTCGAGTAAAAAACATGAAAATTTCAGTTAAGAGGAAAGAATTAGATGACCAGGTTCAGGAGATCAGAATAGGATGTCTAGTGTGTTCCAACAAAATAGAGTAATGCATATAAATACTTTAAAAATGTTAGTAGTTTAAAACATAATTTAAACCACAATAATACCCTCCAACTGAACACCTTAATGCAGTTTTCCTCAAAACTACATCCATAAGGACTTACCCTAAGCACACAGCAAACGAGCCACCCTAAGGGAATACCTTAAGGCGTATGAGCATACCCAAGGGTCTCCTTAAGTCCGTAAGGAATTACTAGCTTGATCAGAGCTGAATTTTCATACTCCAGAATCCTACCCATACAGTATTCACTAGAAATCAGATTGAGTAGTAACTTTAATATAAAAATCATGTTCCAATAGAATATCGTAAGAGTGACAATGAAGTTATTTATATCACATAATTTCCCTCCACCCATACATCATATGTAGTCTCATGATTTACCCAAGAGAATGCCTTGAGGCCTTAAAGCCTACCCAAGGTCACCTTAGATCCGTAAGGAATTACCAACTTGATCAGAGCTGAACATCCATACTCCAACCTACCCAGATAATGTCCCAATAAAACAATTCAAGTAGTAATTAGTAATCTCATGATCCATACATAAGGAATAATTACATTTTCCAGTGAAAATAGAAAATCAGTGTAACACCCCAACCCGTACTCGACCCGAATACGAGTATGAGATGTCACATTGATCTTTTAAAACACTTTTGCTTACAAAATAACAAAACATTTGAACTAATATTAAGAAAATATGATAATATATTATTGAATTATGTTTGTTATAACCAATTTAAGAAAAATATACATTTTATGAACGGTAAAATACGGTATGAACAGTAAAATATGTATGAACAGTAATGAACAGTACCATGAACAGTACCTGCTATAGTACCAAATGTTAAATTTTCTAGATTGCAAACAGGGAACCGATTCCCCTACTACAGTACTTCCGTAAAACGTACATAAAACTCGTAAAAATTTAACCGTTCATTACTATACATTTACATTTACATAAATACGTTCAAAACATTAGAAAAGTTGATCAGGGCATTCATAACTAACAACTTATTACATGCCAACACACTTTAGACAACAAAATACATACTTTGTTGTTTACTTCTGATCTGATCTTCTAATAATGGTGTTGTCTTTGCCACTTCTATTTATGCTCTTCTTGTTTCTTGGTACCTACGAGTAAATCACTTACACGTTAAGTCATAGACTTAGTGAGGCATAATTAAATATATAACAATGAATTCATGAAACATACACTCTTACCGTTCAATCGTAACATTATAACCTGCATGTATCCATTACACTACAACATATATGATCATGTCATGCATATATGAAATTTATCGTCTTATGCAAGTCTCACTTCACTTTATCTTTGTATTGCCCATGTACATTATTGAGAACAGAAGGTACGCGAGTACACTGAGGTTGTGCACGAATGCTGTTACCACAAATCGAATAAATTTCCACTAGGGGCACTGAATATTTGTCCCGAAGGACCACTATATCTCGAAAGACCACTGTATATGTCCCAAAGGACCACTATGTCCCGAAGGACCACTGTATATCCCTCGACTCTTGGCATGCCAATTATACCTACAACTCTCATATTAAATAACATGGACTTAAAAATGAACACATTTCTCATTTTCATATATTTTTCATCACTTTTCATATAAACACATATTTCACTTCACATGTATACATATGATCATTTCTATTATTTCACATACATGGATTAATTCTCTGACAATTGCATTCTTTCATATAATATAATATTAAAGCATAATGAATTATGCATGAAATTACTGTATCCAATATATATATCTATATATGGATGCATGTACATGACTATGAAATCATAAATTCAACTATAAGAGATAGACTTATTGCAAGTCTTATCTCCATACAATTCTATCTAGTATGTGCACTCACCTTAGCCTTGCTGGATTTGAATCAATTCTAGAACTTATCTCTTTATCAATCGTTTCTAATCCCTCGATCGTTCTTACTTGTCACTTGTTCCGGAACTCGTTTAGGCTCGATATCTACATAAACATAATTTCCAAGACAATTATTAAAAGCCTAAACCTTATAAATTGATACTAATAGCTTAAACGAATTTAATGAACCAAACTTCAACTTTTCCTTTAGGGGGCATCGATACCCTCCCCATAGGGAATCGGTTCCCCCTGCTTAATCTGTAAAAACCCAGAATTTACTATTCAAACCCAAAAATCATCAACTCTTAACTAAATTTTCTCATACAAAGTTCCTTTCATACCACCAAACTTAACTACAACCATTTTAACTAACTTCTATCATTTCAACACTTTAAAATCTCCCATGCTTCATTCAAATTCTCAAAGCTAAAAATCATACCCAAATTTTTCTTTTTATCCAAACTTAATTCTAACACTTATAACTTCTTATTCATTCCTATGACAAGTCAAATTCAACTTATAAATTCACTTATTAACTCTTTTTCAAAAATTCACTTTGAAACCCATTCTCTTTTATCTTACATAACTTCTTCATCTTTTGATTATAAGACAACTTAAGCTTTCCTTAAGCTTAAGTATCACCTAAGGATCAAAACCCACTATTGAATTTTAATAATTAACTAAAAAAAATAAACTTACCTTGGCTTGGGTACTCCACGGTGGAGAAGAAGAAGATGAGAGAATTGCCTTAGAACTTGTTTCCTCCCTATGTATCCCACGTGTTTCTCTTATCTTATAAGGGAAATAAAAATCTTTCAGGTCAAATGACCATTTTCCCTTTAATTCATTTCATATTTACTAACAATCAGTTTTTTAACTATTCAATTATTCTACCTTAATCACCAAACTCTGACTTTTTACAATTTAGTCAATAACCCGTTGTTTGGGATGTTACAATTAGAGAACACATATTATGTAGCCATAGTTCATTAACAGTAAATCAAAAATCAGCAAATCCGTAATTTTGGAAAATCAGATTTTAAAATAGGTAAAATAATTACATGTCACATAGGGAACACACTAGATGATCCAGATATTCTTCGGAGGTAATTGGTATTTATCAGGTAGAGAACCATGAAACTTTTGTAATTTAATAGGATTTCAAAATCAAGATCCCTATAAAAATAGGGTTTGATAACTAACAGATTTATCAGTCATGCATGAAGTGATTTATCAACATCATATAGTATTCCGATATTTTGTAGAGGCACTAAGTAACCAGGTATGACAAGAGTGATTTCATTATTCAGGAAATCAGGGACATTTTGGACATTTGGTTCTTGGAGAATTCTTAGTAATTTAATCTAATAAGAGTGAAATGATAACTTATGGTATTTAAGATTCATTTCAATTTATCAGGATATCGAGTCAACTCAAACTGAACAAATCCCATCACTATGATACCTGTCAATCAATCAAAGCGATGCACTTCAAGGATATTCACACTTTAATACTGGCATCACTAATCGAATTGATCATCTTTAGAATCATCATTGAATGAACCTTAGGGAGACGAACAAGTATTCAAATGGTATTTATTTTCATTTATGTATATCAAGAAATGTCGAAGTGCTTGATTCGTGGTTCAAAACCTTTATCGACGAACCAACATATAAGTTCATCAGTATTTTCAGGCTTATCCAAGTCATTCACTTAATTTTAGGTCATTAAGGGTACTTAGGTCATTTAATATTCTAGTTTATCTCGATCACTTCGAATTTTCTAATGTAATTCGGTTGTTTCCATAATTCAGATACATACCGTACTTTCATTCAGTTCAACTTGGTCATATAATGTAGTGATTTCGAGAAATTTAGACATGTAAAGTACATTTGGTAATTTAGTCTCTCGGTGTTCACTCAGGAAATAAAAATTCTAGGTCCTTTTGGTATTTGAGGTTGATTTATTCATTTAAGGGCTTGAGGGTATTTAGTCCTTCCAGGGCTTGGAGCTAATTTGGGTCATTTTACACTTCAGGGGCATTTTGGTCATTTCTTTCAATACAATCTTTCTATTTAATTCAATTTTTTGAACAATTCAAACATAAATAATACTCCCAATGTTTTAGTCTTTAGCTATTTGTTGATGAATAAATAATTCTAGGTCTTGTACTTTCTCGGATGTTAAGATCTTATTATCAGCGACTTTTCGAACATATCAAGAATTTAATAGGTGAATCAATAGTTTTTCGGATTAAATATCAATTTTTAGGGTATTTTCACTATTAGGGTCAGTCCGATCCAATTTACCTTATAGGGGTAATTTTGTAATTTCATAACTATATGATTATGCTATTAAACCTTTTAACGAAAATAATTAGAATTTAAAGATTCTGAGGTTGATTGTTTTATCGGTTAATCACTGAACCTGAAATTATTTCTTAACAGTCTTCTAGTGTCCTATACGTGTAATCTAAGTCTTATTCAATTTAATTACTTTTCATCGCATTTGGAACAAGTTTAGAAATTATTAATCACACACATGTAACCAAACTTATTCATATATGCATTAACTAATGCCAGAATATTGCATAAAGCATACATAAGGTAGTAATGTATTACCTTGGTATTTGTGCTCCACTGATCGAATATTTAAACTCCATTTGATCACTCTCGAACTTGAATCCAACGTCCAATAATATCTCATATACATAAAAATATAAATTATATCAGAAACAGGGTTTAATTATGGAAAATTGATCGAATTAGAAGATAAAATACTGAAAAATAGCTTACCGAGTTTGAATTTGGGTAAACATGCTTAGGATTCGGACTCAGGACGTCGAAAAACATAAAATATGACTTTTCAAAAATTTTAACTTTTTGGATCAAAGTCATCGGTCAACTCTGGTCAAAGTCAATTGACGGACCTGGACGAGTTGACTCAACTTGACAGGTTTGGGTTGACTCGGTCGTGTCAAATAGACCCGATTCATACTGGGTTGGGCCGGTTTGGTCCACCTGGATCGTTTCTAGAAGAAACCAGAGTTAAGGGATGAGCCCCATGCGCGGTGGAGGTGCGTGGTACGGGTGCAGCAACGATGAAAGCTGTTCTGAACGACTGATTACTCCCTGTTTCAACACTTGCCAAAATTGATCCAAATCAACATCAATAATAAGCCCAAAACGGTGTAAAACAGTTGAAAAAAATGAACTGACTCACCCTTAACGGCGAATGACGAATACAACAACGGTGAACGATGGACCTTATTGGATTTTTGGTCAGAATTCCACGAAGAGTTCGACAATGATGGCTGTGAGCTCAACGAACAGACGATTTGACCAGAATCGCGAGAACAATAAAGGTGAGTTTTTTCGATGGACCTTCAATCAATGATTCACGATAGACAACGAGACTACTCAACAAGTGGAGGGCAAGGTTGATCAGAACAAAGTGACACTTTTGTTGGTACGAGCGGTGACCCTCGTTGGTGAGTGGTAGCCAAGATTAGCGTTAAAGGATTCAAACGATCTCTCCCCATTTTACTCTCAACGACAGAGAGTTTTGGCGCTTGGTGGCCTAGGTTGGGGTCGCGAGACAGTGGCAGTGCACCCCTTAGTTGGCTAAACAACGGTGGCCGGCGAGGGGAATAGTGGTGAAACATGATTATTTCCTGGCACGGTTTTGAACTCCCAACTGAGAAGAAAATGATTGAGGTGATATAATATGATCCATATATAATAAAAGTGAATTTTTAATTTTTAATTTTTAATGACAATAAATGGATAATTTTAGGGTTAGGTCCCTAAACTATTGTCAAGCTTGCAAAACAACCATCATACATGGAAATCAAGTATTTTAGTCCTCAAATTTTCCCTTGTTACGACTTTAATTCAATACTTTAAATTAATAAAATTTAGTCCCTAAATTAAGGTGAGACATCAAGTCACAGTGCTCGAGTTATTGCTTAAACCACTGTAGATGCAAAACTCCATGTAGAATTTGAAGAGTCCAGTAGCTCCTTTGACTATTCGAGTTCAGTGTGTGTGAGTGGAGACCAACAACCTAGGTCAGACAGGGTATCTCCATAACATACAGAAAGGCAAGTTTATCCGACCTTTTGGGCGCTTGTTAGCCTTAGATGAGAAAGCTTACAAGGTTATAGCATACAGTGAGAATGTCCCTGAAATGTTGACCATGGTTAGTCATACATCCCCGAGTGTTGGAGACTACCTGGTTCTTGGCATTGGAACTGATAGAAAAACTATTTTTATCACCCCAAGTTCCTCTGCCTTGCTGAAGGCCCTAGGAATTTGAGAGTTTTATCTTTCGAATCCAATCTTGGTCCATTGCAAGACATCTGGAAAGCCCTTTTATGCGATAATCCATTGGGTAATAGGGAGCTTGATTATTGATTTTGAACCTGTGAAGCCTTATGAAGTTTCCATGACTACTGCGGGAGCCTTGCAGTCGTACAAGCTAGCAGCAAAGGCAATTACTCGCTTGCAGTCTCTTCCTAATGGGAGCATGGAAAGGCTCTGTGATACGATGGTGCAGGAGGTTTTTGAGCTCACTGGTTATGACAAGGTGATGGCATATAAGTTCCATGACGATGACCATGGAGAAGTGGTTTCTAAGATAACAAAGCCTGGCCTAGAGCCATATCTAGGTTTGCACTATTCAGCCACCAATATCCCTCAGGCTGCTCGTTTTCTGTTTATGAAGAATAGAGTTCGTATGATTGTTGATTGTCAAGCAAAACATGTAAAAGTATACCAAGATGATAAGCTTCCTTCTGACCTAACATTTTGTGGTTCGACCCTAAGGTCTCCACACAACTTCCATTTACAGTATATGGAGAACATGAATTATATTGGTTATGGTTGTTATAGTCAATGACGGAGATGACAAGGGTGATAGCACTGGTTCCCCAGTCACAACAAAAGAGAAAGAGATTGTGGGGTTTGGTAATATGCCACAACACTACTCCTAGGTTTGTTCCATTCCCTCTCAGGTATGCCTGTGAGTTTTTTGCTCAAGTATTTTCCATCCATGTCAATAAGGAGTTAGAGTTGGAAAGTCAAATGATTGAGAAGAATATCCTTCGTACTTAGACCCTTTTATGTGACATGCTTATGCGTGATGCACCCGTGGGTATTGTATCACAGAACCCAAATATAATTGATTTGGTGAAATGTGATGGGGCTGTCTTATTATACAGGGACCAAATATGGAAACTAGAAGTAACTCCAAGCGATTCTCAACTGTATGAGATAGCGTCCTGGCTTTCTGAGTATCATATGGATTCCACAGGTCTGACTACTGATAGATTGTATGATGCCGGGTTCCCAGGGGTTTTGAGACTTGGTGATGTAGTATGTTGGATGGCAGCTATGAGGATAACCCCCAAGGACAAGCTTTTCTGGTTCCGGTAACATACGGCTGCTGAAATTAGATGGGGTGGTGCAAAGCATGAACTTGGTGAGAAAGATGATGATAGGAAGATGCACCCAAAGTCATCATTCGAGGCTTTCCTTGAAGTTGTCAAGACTAGGGAGTTTGCCATTGGAAGGACTGAGAAATGGATGCAATCCATTCTTTGCAGCTTATTCTACGGAATGCATTCAAAGATGTTGAGACCCCAGATAAAAATACCAATGTCATATACTCGAAGCTCGCTGACCTCAAAATAGAGGGGATACAAGAGCTGGAGGCAGTGACAAGTAGGGATGGGTATGGATCGGGTTTGGGCCAACTCATTCCGACTCAAAAATTTTACATCTTTTATCTAATCCGATCCGAAAAATATATACCTACACCTTACTCGAAATCGACCCGACTTTTTAGATAAATTTCGAATTCGACCCGATCAAACCCAAAATAATAATAAAAATATTATTTTTATTCAATAAAAACAGTTATTTAATTAAAAATAATAATATATAAAGGAGTATTATTGTAATTATCCTTAAATATATAAGGTAAAATAATATTTTTTTGGGCCGGATCAATTATTTTTCACCATAAATCCGAATCCGACCTAACCCATACATTTCCTTTAAAAAACCGACCCGAACCCAAAATTTAAAAAAAAGATCCGATCGGGTCGGGTCTTAACCCGACGGGTTCGGATCCATGCCCATCCCTGGTGACAAGTGATACGGTTCGTTTGATTGAAACAGCTACTGTGCCAATTTTGGCTGTTGATGTTGATGGGCTTGGTTAATGGTGGAATATGAAATTTGCTGACTTGACTGTCTTTCAGTTGATAAGGCATTGGAAGGCATTTACTCACGCTTCTTGAAGATTCTTCAGTTGAAATAGTCAAGAAAAATGTTGTTCTTTTGATTGAAACAGCTACTGTGCCAATTTTGGCTGTTGATGTTGATGGCTTGGTTAATGGTTGGAATATGAAATTTGCTGACTTGACTGGTCTTTCAGTTGATAAGGCAATTGGAAGGCATTTACTCACGCTTCTTGAAGATTCTTCAGTTGAAATAGTCAAGAAAAATGTTGTTCTTGGCATTGCAGGGTATGTAATATATACCTACACCTTACTCGAAATCGACTCGACTTTTTAGATAAATTTTGAATTTGACCCGATTAGATCCGAAATAATAATAAAAATATTATTTTTATTCAATAAAAATAGTTATTTAATTAAAAATAATAATATATAGAGGAATATTATTGTAATTATTCTTAAATATATAAAGTAAAATAATATTTTTTTGGGCCGGATCAGTTATTTTTCACCATAAATCCGAATCCGACCTAACCCGTACATTTCCTTTAAAAAACCGACCCGAACCCAAAATTTAAAAAAAGGATCCGATCGGGTCGGGTCTTAACCCGACGGGTTCGGGTCCATGCCCATCCCTGGTGACAAGTGATACGGTTCGTTTGATTGAAACAGCTACTGTGCCAATTTTGGCTGTTGATGTTGATGGCTTGGTTAATGGTTGGAATATGAAATTTGCTGACTTGACTGGTCTTTCAGTTGATAAGGCAATTGGAAGGCATTTACTCACGCTTCTTGAAGATTCTTCAGTTGAAATAGTCAAGAAAAATGTTGTTCTTGGCATTGCAGGGTATGTAATATTCCCTACCTTGGTTTCTTTCTTTCTGTTCTATTTCTTTTTCTCTTTTCCCTTTTCTGTTACCATTTAATTTTCCTTTTAACATCAATAATTTTGTCATAATTATTTCTGATCAGGAAAGGAAGAAAAGAACATCCAATTTGAGATCAAAACCCATGGGTTGAGGTCTGAGGCCGGTCCTATCAGTTTAGTTGTCAATGCTTGTGCCAACAGGGATCTCCATGAAAATGTTGTGAGGGTTTGTTTTGTGGCACAAGATATAACTGGTCAGAAAATTATCATTGACAAATTTACCCGGATTGAAGGTGATTACAAAGCAATTGTACAAAATCCAAATCCACTGATTCCACCGATATTTGGTATGGATGAATTTGGCCGGTGCTCCGACTGGAATCCAGCAATGACCAAGTTAACTGGATGGAACCGAGATCAAGTGATAGATAAAATGCTGTTGGGGAGATTTTTGGGACCCAGAATGCATGCTGTCGTCTCAAGAATAATGAATCTTATGTCAATCTCGGTGTTGTACTTAACAATGCTGTGACTGGTCATGAACCTGAAAAGGTTCCTTTTGGTTTCTTTGCTCGGAACGGGAAGTATGCGGAATGCTTGTTACGTGTGAATAAGAAATTGGACAGAGAGGGTGCTGTCACCGGTGTCTTCTGTTTCTTGCAGCTTGCAAGCCATGAGCTGCAACAAGCACTTCATGTCCAGCGATTGACAGAGCAAACTGCCATGAAGAGACTGAAAGCATTAGCTTATCTGAAAAGGCGGATCCATAATCCTCTCTCTGGTATTATTTTTTCTAGTAAAATGATGGAAGGCACAGAGTTGGGGCCAGAACAAAAACGGCTTCTGGAGACTAGTACCCTATGCCAGCGCCAGCTCAGGAAGATACTCGACGATTCAGATCTGCATACCATCATTGATGGGTATGATCATATCTTGCAAAAGGATTGCATCACTTCTCTTTTTGTTTTTAATCAGCAATAAACAGTTGCAGCATACAGTTTCGAAACATAGATGCCATGCCAGACATAAGATTCTGCATCAAAAAGATTCATATGAAACTAGTAACTTTAACCATGCGTTTTATTAGCCTGGATTTTGTTGCTTCTGTAATTACCACTTTGTCTTCTTTGGCGGTTCTATGCCCATGCCTGTAGTTATCGCTTGCTTACTTGGTGCCTCCAACCAGTAGGAGTTTCATAATCCAAATTTCGGTTGCGTGCTCCTCGGTAGTTTTGGTTGGCAATATCTTTATTCCACTGCTTAACTTCTTCTCTTTTCTATGTTTTCTAATTTCTTAACAGTTATGTGGATCATGAAATGATGGAATTCACCCTGCATGAGGTATTGATTGCTTCTATTAGTCAAGTGACGGGGAAGAGTAACGGGAAACATATCCGAATAGTCAATGATACAGCAGAAGAGATCATGTCCGACCTTATATGGAGACGGTGTTAGACTTCAACAGATCTTAGCTGACTTCTTGTTGATATCAGTTAATTTTACACCACAAGGAGGCCAACTCGTTGTTGTAGCTAACTTGACCAAAGATCAACTAGGACAGTCTGTTCACCTTGCACATTTGGAGCTCAGGCGCTGCTTTCATTCTTGGATTAACGGTCGCTTCTGCCCCTATAGTTAGACTAATGTATTATTTTCTCTCCTATCTTATTTTCACATCAATTTAATTATTAAAGTTATTTAATTGAATCATTCTATAGTCTGTTCTTAACTTAAAATCCTAAATTGATAACCTTAAACTTTAGATCTAAACCCTAAATAATAACATAAAATCTTTAAACCCTAAATCATAACCTTTAACTTAAAATCTTTAATTTAGGGTTTTAAATAAATGGTAGGATATATAATGATGCAATAGAGTAACTTCGGGAGTTAAATTGATACGGAAATACGATAAGAGCGAAAATGATAAATTGAGTCTACTAGAGAGGTAAAAGTTACCTTTTACCTTCCTTCTTTAATATGCATTCATAGTTTCATACTAATAGTTCGCGTATGTCCTAAATATTCATAAAAGACGAGGAGAACGTTCCTGCACGACAAGTTAATCATCTTGTTTCCTTCTCTTGAGATAGATCCATCGGATGTACGCATATGGAACTGGTTTATATATCCCTTAGTTTTATGCACCTATGAACTTTACCTATCTATGAAGTCAGCCAAAAGTAAAATGCATTTTGTATATGTTTCGATCAGGATAACACACGCAGGCGGTGGAATACCTGAAGCATTGCTGAACCAAATGTTTGGAAGCGACGAAGATGCATCAGAGGAGGGTATCAGTTTGCTCATCAGCCGAAAGTTGGTACAACTCATGAACGGATACATCCGGTATTTAAGGGAAGCCCGGAGGTCGACTTTCATCGTGACGGTTGAACTCGCTGCAGAGAAAGGTCCGGATTCCAGAACCTAACTGATATTGTTGGATATGATTTGACAACGGTGCTTGTACAGTTAAGGGGAACTTTTTGGGAGTTTTGACAATGTATTTTGTCAAAGCATGTGTGTTTTATTTGTTGAATGTGATGCACTTTCAAAAAGATGTATGTTCTTCCAAGTCTGCAGATCAAGAGGTGTTTTCAATAAGTTTTGTTAACCTATTGATGACTGTTGCGAAGCGAACCGGTACATGGAAATTGTAACATGTAATTGTTCAGTCATAATATCTGATATGTTATTTCGTTTTATGAAGTCGAATATCGACAACTTTAAGGTGTTTCAGTAAATTCTTTTACTTATTTTGATCGATATCCTTAGAGATCTCGGGTTGAGTTCGAGTACGACATGTCCGGGGTATTTAAATATTTCAGTAACTTTAAGTTTTGGGAGATGAAGATTTCTTGCTTTAAATGTACTACTTCAATGCCAAGCAAGTATTTTAATTTTTTTTGGATAATTCATTTTATTACCCAAAGAAGCAAAGTCTGCTACAAAACAATCACCGATCACAGTAACTTATATACAGCCTACTTACAAAACAATAGATTGGTTTAATCTATACCCCAAGAAATACAAATGTTAGAGTTAACACAATCAAGCATATTTATGTTTTCCCCCCTTAGTTTAATTCCTACGAATTCTTTGATGCTAATAAGGATTTCATCAGCAGTTCTGGAGCATCCTTTGAAAATTCTTCGATTACGTACCTCCCACAAAACATAGATACAGGCGCACCAAGCAAGTTTTAAGAGTGACTTGCCTTTCCAAGTGTTGCATGCCTAAATTAACATATTCTCCCAAGATAAGATGTTCTTCTTTAGACCGTTTAGGAGCAATATAGCCTCCTTAAATAAGAAGCAATGGGGCATTCAAAGACCAAATGTTCCGAGTTTCCATCGCAACATTACAAAGAACACAATTCCCATTAGTAGCAATCCCAATGCGTTGAAATCGGTCTCGAGGAGGGAGCTTGTCTAAGAGTGCCATCCATGCAATCAAACTATGTTTAGGTATGTGGAGGGGAACCATATCAAGAAAATGCCAAGGGACTTTATCTTCATTCTTTCTAATCTCCTGCTATATATCCCTTATTGTGAGAGCTTCACTCAAAAGGACTGGAAGTGCTTTTGTTCGTAGTTTAAGAATTTTGTTAAAGCTCTAGCTTAGGCTAGCGCCTCATTCCATGTGCCACAATTCGTTCTCCTTTAGAATGTAAGCATTAATCCAAGCAACCCATAACGAACCCTCACCTACAAGGATATTTTTTTATAAGTTTAATCATGCATGCTCTATTCCAAGTTTTTAAGTTTTTCAATACAAGTCCTCTATCAGATTTCAATTTGCAAATGTTTGCCCAACTGACTCTCGCACCAGAAGCAGCCTTATCAGAGCCTTTTCAGAAGAATCGAGAGCAAAGCTGCTCAATCTTGTTGATTATAGATTGAGGAAGCAGTAGTTTCCTGCACTAATAATTAGCAATGCTGAACAGAACAGCTCTAATGATCTCCAGTCTACCAACGTAGTTTAAGTGTTTACCAGACCAGAGGGTGAGTCTTGATTTAATACTTTCAATAAGAGGTTCACAATCTTTCTCTGAGAGCTTTCTTGTATTTAATGGAACTCCAAGGTATCTTACAGGCAAGCTTCCAGGGTTGAACCCAGTTGTTCATTTAATAAGCTCTATGTTACTGGTTGAAATTCCAACAGTAAAGAAGACACATTTGGCAGCATTTAGATTAAGGCCAAACATTTCATAGAAATGATCAAGAACATAAATGAATCCTACAACAGATTCCACATTTCCTTTACAAAAGATCAATAAGTCATCATCAAAGGATAAGTGAGTGAGCCCTATTATTTTGCATTTTGGGTGGTAACTAAACAATCCTTTAGTAGCAGCCAAGTTAAGCAGTCTAGAAAGGACATTCATGGAAATAAAAAAAAAGGATAGGAGAAAGAAGATCACATTGTCTAATACCTCTAGCACCCTTAAAGAATCCTATCAAGCTCCCATTAAAAGATATGGAGAATCTAGCTTTAGTGAAACATGCTTCAATCCAATCAATAAATTTTTTAGAGAGATTAAGAGCTTTTAGAACTGCTGAAATAAAGTCCCAAAGAAGAGTGTCAAATGCCTTTTGGAGATCAATCTTCAAAATAACATCTTGGAGAGATGGTTTTCCTTCCATATCCTTTAACCAATTTCCTGAGCAAGAAGAGTATTGTCAACTATGCTCCTTCATTTTATAAAAGCAGTTTGGTTGAGAGAAACTATTCCTGGAATGAGGCAGGTCAGTCTCTTGACTAAGATCTTAGTGATAGTCTTATAAATAACAGAACATCAAGAGATTGGCCTAAAATCTTTAACTTTGTTGGGGTTGGGAACTTTAGGAACCAAAGCAAGAGTAGTTGCATTAAAAGTAGGAAGCATTGAGGACTGTTGGAAAAAATATTTTACTGCAGCCACTACATCCTCACCAACAATAGACCAAGATTTTTTGAAAAAGAGTGGAGTGAATCCATCTGGGCCAAGGGCTTTGTCATTACCCTGGCCAAAAATAGCTTCTTTGATCTCTTCTGTGGTGACATCTTTGACAAGGCTAGAAGTATAGTCAGAAGGTAGAGAATAGTTCAGAAGATCTTTCAAAAACAGTTGGTCACTGCCTTTGACATTAGGATCAGCAGTCCCAATCAGATTAGTAATGAAAGCTAACACTTCTGAAGCCATAGCATCAAAGGAATCAAGTCTATTTCCCTAATCATCAATGAGCATTCGAATAGTTTCCTTCTTTTCTTAACAGCAACAGCAGAGTGAAAGAATTTGGAGCATTTATCTCCTTTTTTTGATCCATTGCACCTTGGCTTTTTGCTTCAGAAACATTAGCTCAGTTTCTTCAAGGTTGAGTAATTCTTGTTGGATTTGAAGCTCCTTGTCGAAAGAATCTTCTCCTTTTAAAGAGAGAAGTTGTTGTTGTTCAAGTTCAAGTTTCTTTTGTCAAACCCGAGAAGAGATATCACTATAAACAAGTAGTGATTAACTTCTTGAGGCATGATTTGAAGTGCTTGAGTTTTAGAAACAGAGTCTTCATAGGGTTTCCATGAACTGTAAACTTCCAAGACTGTTCGACCTCTCTCAAGAAGTATTTTAATTTTCTTAGCTCTTATTGTGTATAATTTATTTACTTTTCAGGTCTTTAAAATATTTAGGGTAAATTATGCATTTAATACATAAACTACTAGCTTTGGTCCATTCTAGTACCTAAACTTTAATTTTTTTTCAAAATCATATCTAACGTTTACTTTTTGTTTCATTTTAATATCCGTCGTTAAAAACTTAACGTGTTTAATACCTAAACTATCAGTTTCGATCCGTTTTAGTACATAAATTTTCATTTTTTTCAAAATTTAAATATAATTTAGGTACTAAACGTGTTTTGGTACCTAAACTTTCATTTTTTTTCTCCAAAACTTAACAAAGGGGATACTAAAATAAAATAAAAATTAAACTTTAGGCATGATTCTGAAAAAATTAAAATTTTAGATACTAGAACTAAAAATTGACAGTTTATGTACTAAATATATAGTTTTGGGCTTAATACAAAATAAGTGCCTAAATTATGATTCGAAAAATGTCTTAGTGCCTAAAGAATTTTTCTATAAAAATAGGTGTCTAATGTTTTCTCTGTTATCATTTTAGGTGTCCGAGCGTTAACCATTATTAAAAATCTTCGTTAAACAACACCTGTCACTTTCTGTAATTTTGAGAATTTTTATTTAAAATAAAAAAGTATAATTATAATTTTTTTAAAAAAGAACCTAATTTTTTTTTTCAAATCTTAAAAAAACTCAAACATTTAAAACCTTAATTTTAATGCATTTGTCACCATCGGCCACCACCAATACCATTAATCAGTTGAACACTCAACGACGTATGATCGACCAACACCCACAACCAAAACTCTCCATACTTTCGTGATCAATCGAACACCCAAAAACAATATAAATAAAAGATTTTATTTTAGGGTTTTAAAGGATTTATGTTTAGGAATTTATATTTTTTTATTTTTTATTTTATATAAAAAATTCTCAAACTTACTAGAAAGTGACACGTGTCTCTTAACGAATATTTTTAACGACGATTAATGCTCGGGCACCTAAACTTATAGCGGAAAAACGTTAGAAACCTATTTTTAACAAAAAATTATTTAAACATTAAAATATTTTTCGAATCATAATTTAAACATTATTTTTATATTAGGCATTTATTTTTATATTAGGCATTTATTTATAGACTCGTACTAAGACTAAACAGACGACATTTGTCTATACGGCTAGACGCCGTGAAAATCGTGATACACTCGACCACATAATAGGCACCTTTATGATTCAGATTGTTCCATATTTTTTATGATTAATAATGATTCTACTCGTTCGTATATTCCTAGTATCGTGTTTGAAACTTTAGGTATTTGCACTGACAAATCTAAATCTAATAAGAAACGAGGATATAAACATATTTATTTTGAAATTTGAATTTTATTCGAATATTTATTTATTTTATTAATTATATTTACTTAAAATTTTATTTGTGTCTACTTTGTATAAAATTCTTTTGTAAATATATACATGTGTGCTCATACTTAAGAATATTTTTGTATCCGTCATAAAATATCTAAGTATAAAACACTGATAGTGATATTATCGTGATAAATACGATGAGACAATATGTAACCGTAAGTAAAATATTTTGAAGATATCCGTTAAATGTTTAAGATGAAATATTTTTAGTCGATTTAATGAAATTATACCTTGAAAATTTGATTTGATTATTAAAATGAAAAAAATTCAACCATTTAACATAATGAAACATATGCATATTTATTTTCCTGTAGGCTTATCAAAATATGGACTTAATACGTTGGCTGTTGTCGAAGTCCTATACTCCTACGCTGTTTTAAAGTTAAATTCGGATGTAAATACATTTATCAGAAAATTGAAGATTCCTATATTAATCTTTACAGGTGATAATGGACATTGTTGGTGCAACCTTAATTGATAAGTTTAGAAGATGATCAATTCTCTTGGTCCCAAAACTGAGGAACTTTAGGAACTATGTTATACCTTCAGAGAATAATTTCCAGAAACTGTCGGTACTCCTTCAAGATAGACTTTTGAACAAACTTTTCTTCGAACTTAAGCTCGTGAGTCAACCATAATGCATAGACAAGATTTTTGATAAGTACATATAATTTATCATAACAAAATCCAAGATCTTACCACCATATTTGCTTGGTCTATTAGTTTATAAATAGCGACTAGAGTCCCTATAAATACTCCAATCAAGACTGACAAGGGTCGAACCTTCTACAATCCCACATCCAATCTTTTTTTTTTCTTCATGACCGATTCTAATTAGAAGGAATGAACAGTTAAAGACGGACGAGATCAATTAATTCACTAGAATAAATTAAAAATGTGTTTTTTTTTTTGGCTAAACAGTTAGCTGATATTGAAATATTTTGCAGCTATCATAAGGGGGTC
Organism: Hibiscus syriacus; assembly: GCF_006381635.1. Taxonomy (NCBI): domain Eukaryota; kingdom Viridiplantae; phylum Streptophyta; class Magnoliopsida; order Malvales; family Malvaceae; genus Hibiscus; species Hibiscus syriacus. The sequence continues at coordinate 441,626 of NW_024063094.1, forward strand.
GGTCATGCGTTAGCAGCTTCCTTGATAGAATATCCTTCCTTTTAAACGATCATCACTTGTGGAGTAATGTTTCTTTTTCTTTTTAATTATTATTTTAGTGTATATTTAAATGTAATCTACACATGTAAGAGATTAAGAGATAAAGTTATTTGTTTTGTATTTCATGTTTATATAATATGGGGTCATACCAAGTGGTTATTTATTTATAATATTTTTTGGTAGATCCAAAGATGTGCTTTTTTTTATATATACGAGTGAGGGTAGTTAGCAGAAAGATGCAGAAGGAAACCAAAATTTAATACAAAATCCCCCAAGCATTTTCTTTATGTTCCTCTAACATCCTGATTGTTGTTTATTATATTTTTTCTGGGTTTCCAGGACAAAAATTGATGGAGGAAGAAAGGGTATAATGACACAGTCTGAGCCTTTGATCGGGTCATCCGTTTTTATCTGGGTCTACAAAAAATATTAATATATAATTATTATTAATTAAATATTTTACATTTTTTTACATGCCTCACCAAACAATACATAAGGCCTAGCAGTACAAGAAAAAAACCAACAAGCCCCAGAAGCCCATTACAATGGAACCCAACTTAGCCGGATCCATACCTGACCCAAACCAGGCCCGGCTCCGACCCGAAAGAGACCCGAACCGACCCATTTCAGATTAGGGTTTTCTAACCCTAATCCTTATCAACATAAGCCAGCACCGCCAGTCCTCTTCACGGCCGCACGCTCCAGCCGAACGCCACGATGACCAAACCACCGCTGAGTCACTAGCCACCGATGGACATAGTCGTCATCGCCTACATCAGCAACCACAAAACCAAGACACTCAAGAATCAGACCAAATCAACTCCGAATCCACTGAGCATTTTTTAATAACACTAAAATCCTGGAAATTTCGGTATTGATATACCCTACCACTATTCGAACATTAGTGGAAAACTCACTACCAGCAACCAAAATATTATAAATACAGGGGGTTCGACCGAGCAAAGGGGAAGGATTCAAACAAGAGCAAAAATAGAGATTATTCAGGGGTTTCGAACAGAAAAATAAAGAGGAAAACAGAGAAAAATAAATAAAATACATGTAAGAGAGAAGAGTCTTAGCTTGGGAGGAATCGAGAACGCTAAGGGTCGCCGGATCCGAAGAAACCGAAGCGTTTCTTCGTAGATCTCCGGCGATTGAACACTCTTTGGGCCAAAAAGACCCCGAATTCGTATTCAGGGTTAAAGAACTCTTTGAAAGGTACCAACTTTTTTGTGCTTCGGCCGACGGACGGCGGAGACTCCACCGGATTCTGGGTTTCTTGGCATGGGTAAATATTTGGTAAGGTCCCTTATAGTTTGTATTAATTTGTTTTAGCCATTAATGAAATTTTGGATGTTTTATTTCGTCCCTTTTTGTTTCAATATTTTCATTTCAATCAATAGTTTATATACTATATTATGTTTGCTGATATTATAATTTGACTCTATAATTTATATACATTTTATTTTAGTCACTATTAATGTATTTTGGTCTAATTGTTATTTGCCCTTGCATGTTTTTATTTAATTTATTTTAGTCCTATATGTTTGTCATATATTTTTGGGTAAATTATTATTGTGTTTGTTAATTCTTAATTAATAAATTTCAGTCCTGTCTGTGTCTTAATATATTTTAGTCTAATATATGTTTTAGTTTTTTTTATTTATGTTATGTTTCATTTAGACCCATGTTTGTAATTTAATAATTATTAATGTTTATAATTTCATTTATAAACTTATTTAATTTTTATTTTGGTTCTTTAAGTTTTTGTAATTACTATTTTAGGACTTAAAGTTTATGTTTTTTCCATTTTAATATTTTAAATTTTAGTTTGTGATATTTGGTCTTCAAAATTTCTATTTTTACTATTCTAGTTTTTAAATTTCTGTTTGTGCTATTTTAGTCATTTAATTTTCTATTTTTGCTATTTTAATACTTAAAATTTTTGTTTCTCTTTATTTTGGTCTTTATAATTTTAAATACATATTTTTGCTATTTGTATTTATGTTTATAATATTTATTTGTTCTTATTTCAGTCCTTTTAATTTCCTCTTTTAAGTTATTAATTTGAGGCAAATTAATTAATATTCAATAAATAGATCATATTTTAATTTGATATTTGATTCAGGGTTTCTACCATCACGACAACGTGTAAGCGAAACAGTATTAATTTTGGGCGCTGTGGGGGTGCTAATCATTCCTCACGCGTAACCGACTCCCGAACCTTGTTTTAATCTAATCTTTGTTAGCAGACCAGTTTTTTGTCTTAAAAAATGATTTTTCTTAAAATTGTTTTTAAAAGAAATTTTTAGGTATTCGACATACCTAACCAAAAGGTTGATGGAGACTCTTTTTCAATTTTATCCAATTTAATTCAAAATCCTCAATTTTTCTAAAATTTAAAGTCATAATCGTTTTTAAATAAACATTTAATTTTTCCGCCTAAAAAACGGTTACGACAGGAAGAGAAGAAGAAGGTGGTGTTGATGGTGAGCAGCTGAATAGTTCAAGTGTCACCACTTCTCTTGTTCTCAGCACCTTTGTGGCAGCTTGCATTTCCTTTGGTTTTGGATGTGTTGTAAGTACATCAATCTGTGATTATTTGCATGTAGTTGACAGTCTGTTCTACTTCTGATCCAGTTTTAATTAGCATTTATTCACTAGTTTTTTTTTCTTCTTTTTCATGGTTTTCTGATAGATGGATATTCATCACCTACTCAGTCTGCTATCATGGAGGACCTGAATCTTTCTGTTGCAGAGGTAAAAGTAAATGCTTTGTACATTGATCATGGATGTTCAATTTAGAGCTTGTAAACAACTGAATGTGCTCTGCAGTTTTCACTTTTTGGTTCAATGTTAAAGCTGGGATCAATTCTAGGAGCTTTAGCAAGTGGGAAGACTGCTGATATCCTCGGTCGTAAAGGCGTAAGCTTCGAACACTAACCTGACCGAACTTTATAAGCCTTTAATCGAATGTTGGTCGAAAAACCATGTCTAATTCCTCAATGTTCTTGGACCAGACCATGTGGGTTTTAAACTTGTTCTACATTGTAGGATGGCTTGCAATAGCATTTGCTAAGGTCTCTTCTGTCTTCCATTGTCTGTACTGTAACACTTTTCTTTATCGATATGCTCCCTTTCTTCCGTTTGTTCGTCTATAATGTTGTGTTTTCATGTGTTGGGAAGGTTCCATGGTTGATACAGGAAGATTATTGCTGGGATTCCGGAATGGGATTGCTGTATATGTGGTACCTGTATATCTTGTGGAGATAACACCGAAGAACCTTCGGGGAAGATTAACGTCACTAGTACAGGCAATTTCTAAACTTAATAGCATTCAGGTCACCGGTACTTGATGTATCATGTTCTTAACAGCTGATTCTGCAGATGATGGGTGTCATAGGCCTTTCTATGATGTATATAATTGGCCCTTTCATCAATTGGCGTTTATGGCTCTAATCGGTAACTTTCGAACTTTCTTACCAATGTGAACTGTATTAGAACTGCAATTTGATTCTATTATTAACTTCGGGACGATTTTGCATATAGGTATAATTCCGAGTCTTCTACAACTCTCACTTCTGTTCTACATTCCAGAGTCTCCTAGATGGCTGGTGAGTTGGATTTCATGCTTTCATTTTACATCGTTTTGCAAGCAATGCCAGAAACAATATAGTTTTGCTCTAACTTTGAGTTTTCTGTAGATAAAAGTTGGTCGAGAAAAGGAGTTCGAAACCGCGCTGCAGTCCCTTAGGGGAAAGAAATCCAATGTTCTTGAGGAAGCAACTTCAATAAAAGTAACATTCCAATTCATTTCTTCTTGTGCAGAACTTCTCTAAAAGAAAACAGATAATATGTAGCTTGAAGAAAGGAAATAACATTAGATCATTTTTCAGAACTATACTGATCGTTGAAACGATTCTCATGGGGACAAATGTCGGATTTATTCCAGCCAAGATACATTCATTCCCTGATTGTAAGAATTGAAACATGATTTCAAAACTTTGCAAGTGTTATCTGTTGAGTTAATCGATTGACATAATCGGCCAAGAGGGGGTGAATTAACAATTAAAATTTTGTGAAACTTTTGCAGAAAATTAAAAGTAATTGCACAACTATTTAGAGTGGTTCGACTTTCTCAATCAAAGTCTACGTCCACTACCTTAACTATCCACACTAAGGATATTCCAACAAATTCACTAATTTGTTTTTTCTTTTGAGGTCAAAGAGATAACCTTACAACACCCTCAAGAATATACCCCAATTCTTGAGAACACTCTTTCCCAAAGAGAAGATTACAAATTTGCAAACTTACAAGGAAATCCTCACAAGATAGATTGTTTGCACAATTCTAGAACAAAGAAAAGAACACTCAAGAATGAATACAATTGAGTACAAGTAGTGTTCTTGAAAGCAAAATGAATATTGAATGAAAAATAGGCTTGAAATGCACAAACTTGAGGTTTGATGCTTTCTCTTTGATTCTCTCTTGATTCTAGTTGCTTGATGTTTCTTGTTATTGATCAATGGCTTCTAAGCTTGTTTAAATACACCTTGAATCACTTCTGAACGTTGGGGATCATTAATGAAGTTATTGGAGCCGTTTAAGTGTGAAAACAATTAATATTTCTGCTTGGAGCGAGGGAGGAATCAGTACCCCCTCGTGGGGGGAATCAGTACCCCTCATGGGGAATCGGTTCCCTAAGTGTAAAATTCAAATATTCGACCGTTGAACAGCGGGGGGAATCGATACCCCCTGGGGAGAATCGGTTCCCTCCGAGCATACTGGAATTTCTCGGAGCAAAATCATTCAGGGGGAATCAGTACCCCCTTGGGGGGAAATCGGTTCCCTCTAGGCAAACTGTAATTTTTGGCTTTAAAACGGTTCGAAATACTTTGTAAAATTTTTTTGAAATAATTTTAAGATTAAAACTTAATTTTACACTTTAGTAAGGATTTAAAATGAACTTTGAAATACTTTGAGTAATATTTTGATATTCGATTTAATATATCGAATATGCTTAGAAAAGTCATTTTCAAAATTAAAATTCTTTTAATTTAATTTGTTATATCGAAACATCAAAATGTTTTCAACAATCTCCCCTTTTTTGATATAACAAAACATTTTAAGATTTTCTAATTTGAAAATGAATTTTGATTTTGAAAAATACTACTCCCCCTTACTTTAACACTTTCTCCCCCTTTTTGTTAAATCAAAAAGACCCTATAAAAAACGTTTTAAACAAGAATTTTGAAAAACGTAAGCCAATTGATTTATTAATATAAAGCTTAAGCTGCTAAGAACACAATCAAAAGAGAGGTTAGCCATTAGTTTCATAATCAATATTCATAAACATGTAATGTATAATTGGTAATATATGTCTAAAGATGCAAAATAAACACGAAATCCAAATCAAATGTATTAAACATAAGTTCGAACAACCAAAAATAAACAATCCAAAAGCATTCAAAATGTTTTAACAATAATGCAAATATCCAAGTTCAATCCAAACAAGCAAAGAAAAGATCAATGTTCAAGCATCCGTAGGAGGATCGGGAGGAGGGAAATGAGCTCACATAACTGCCATTTCATGAGTGAGTGCATCAATACGAGCGTTGGTTACTTCATTGTTTGCACGCATCTCCCGGAGAATTTCCAATTGTTGAGCTTCCATAGTCGAGAAGTGAGATTCTATGGAAGTGAAGCGAGAATCCAAGGATGCATAACGGAAATCAAATGTCTCCATAAATGATTGAAAATATGGAGGCACTTGATCTTCTTGCTGAGCTTGTTCCTCGTGCTACTCCGGCTCATCGTCAGCTTCGTCAATATCTTGCATTAATTGTTCAAGCTCAGGATCGTCGTCAGCTTCTGGTGGAGCTTGTGAAAAACTAGCTCCCGGAGTAATCTCAGAAGATCGAACCCATTCACCGGTTTCTTTATTATTGGTCCATCCCGATCTCGTTAAGGAAAAAAGATTGATTTGTTTTTTTAAGAAGAAAGGAGGCATCTAGACCAACTCTAAGCTCGGCTTTAGAAAAAAGATTACTCAGAATGCAACCATAAACTAGAGAAGAACAAAGTTTCTTATTTGGAACTAAGTTTACGGTTTCAACAATTTCAGCAAAAATAATCTCAGAAAGATTTATTTTAATATTGTTTTCAAAACAATGTAACCACCAAAGATCCAAAGCTCTAAGAGTAGAGTAACGACCTCCGGATAGTCGAAACCATCAAGTGATCATTAGATGAAGAAAACACTCATGAAGATCTAAGACACTTGCACTATCCCTTCTTTTATATCGAGAACCTAATAACTGTTTTTCATTAGATAAACCATCATTATCTAATCCTAATGCATTGGCTATGTAAGTCGGGTCAAGATAGAAGTATTGTCCTAGAAGGTAGGAACGAACTCCTATGGTTTCAGATTGATTTCGGTTTTTAATACAAACAACATTAGAATAAAAGATACGAACAAGCTGATGGTGAACCTTAGGTTCAAGATCACAGAGTTTATCAAATTCCCAATCATTATTTCAATCTAGAACTAAGTAAATCTAGTCCTATGTTCAAAAATTGACAAAATAGAAGTTTTAGAAAAATACCTTGAAGATTTTCGGATTTTGTGAGAATGTGTTGATTTTTGCACTAGTTTGATGATTCCAACATGTTTAAGAGATGATATTTGAAGAGAATTCCGATTAAAAACGTTGTTTTGAGGCAAAATGGAGATAGAGAGAGAGTAGAGAGGAGAACGACGACAAGAGGAAAATAAAAGGTTTTGAGAGAAAAAAAGGGTATTCTGGCCGTGTTATATCCAGAAACCCCAAGGGGTATCGATTTCCCTACATGGGGGAATCGGTTCCCCTTCAAAGGGGGAATCGGTTCCCCTTCAAAGGGGGAATCAGTTCCCCTTCAAGGGGGTATCGATTCCCTCTTCTTTATAATTCAAAAATATGTATTTTAAACACTCAAAATGCTAAATTAATCTTCTCTAGTGGTATTGGCAACTCATATATCAAAAATTAATTATGTTCAATCAGTCAAATTAATCCTTAAACTACATTTGAACATAAAGTTAATTTTTCATCAAGAATCATAAACTCCCCCTAACTAATAGCAATGAATGTAATCAGAAATTACTATCATAAGCATTTTTCATTTATTCTTTAAAGTGCTAAAATTATTTTAACCACTTAGTGAAGATAGGCCAGTTAAACCTAATTCTCTCCTAAGTGTCCAAAAACGTTCCTTGTCTAAAGGTTTTGTAAAGATATCCGCTAATTGATGCAAGGTATCAACAAATTCTAAAACTACATCTTTCTTAGTGACATGGTCTCTAATGAAGTGATGTCTTATTTCAATGTTCTTAGTTCTAGAGTGTTGGATGAGATTTTTAGTGAGACAAATAACACTAATATTGTCACACTTGATAGGAATGGTACCTACTTCAATTCCATAATAAAAAAGTTGTTGTTTCATCCATAAAACTTGTGCACAACAACTACCAGCTGAAATGTATTCGGCTTCAGTGGTAGATAATGCAACACAATTTTGTTTCTTTGAAAACCAAGAAATCAGCATATTTCCAAGGAATTAGCAAGTACCGGAGGTGCTTTTCCTATCTAATTTGCATCCTCCATAATCCGCATCAGAAAAGTCATGCAAGCTAAAGCTAGAGTCTCTAGGATACCAAAGTCCTAAACTAGGAGTGTCCTTAAGGTATCTAAAGATTCTCTTAACAACTAGTAAATGTGATTCCTTAGAACATGATTGAAATCTAGCACATAAGTAAACACTAAACATAATGTCCGGTCTACTTGCAGTTAGATAAAGTAAAGATCCAATCATTGACCTATATAATTTAACATCTACACATTTACCTCCTTCATCTAAGTAAAGCTTTGTTGAAGAGCTCATTGGAGTGTCATGAGGCTTGCCATTTTCCAGTCCAAATTTCTTGAGCATATCTTTGACGTACTTAGCTTGATTGATGAAGATGCCATCTTTTCTTTGCTTGATTTGGAGTCCCAAGAAAAATGAGAGCTCCCCCATCATGCTCATTTCGAATTCGCTTTGCATTAGCTTAGAAAATTCTTGGCAAAGAACATCATTAACCAAATATTATATCATCAACATAAATTTGAACTACTAATAAATCTTTACCTTTATGCTTTAAAAACAATGTAGTGTCAACCTTCCCTTTTGAAAAACCTTTTTCAATTAAAAAGTTTGACAATATTGCATACCAAGCTCTAGGAGCTTGTTTTAAACCATAAAGTGCTTTTATCAATTTAAGAACATGATCCAGAAATTTTGAATCTTCAAAACCTGAAGGTTGTTCCACATACACTTCTTCTTTTATAAAACCATTTAAAAATGAACTTTTAACATCCATTTGATATAATTTAAATTCATGAAAACATACAAATGCTAATAACATTCTAATTGCTTCCATCCTAGCTACGGGAGCGTATGTTTCATCATAGTCTATGCCCTCTTCTTGAGTATACCCTTGAGCAACAAGTCTAGTCTTGTTTCTAACTATATTACCACTCTCATCAAGCTTATTCCTAAATACCCATCTAGTACCTATAGTAGATTTATTACTAGGCCTTTCAACTAATATCCATACTTTACTTCTCTCAAATTGATTTAACTCTTCTTGCATAACCATAATCCAATGTTCATCATTTAATGCTTCTTTAATATTCTTAGGCTCTACGCATGAAATAAATGCAACATAATTACAAATATTTCTAAGAGAAGATCGAGTTGTTACCCCTTTGGATGGATCACCTATAATCTCACAATCCTTGACATAGTTGTACTCTCTTGGATAAGATACTTCACTTTCTTCAATGGTTGGATTCTTGAGAGGATCATGAGTTTCCGCATCTTTTATTTCTTCCTTTGATGATGATTCTCCAACGTCATGCCTAACGTCATTTGTATTTATAATACCTATATCATCATTAACACAAGAATCCTTCCTCGGAAGGAGATTATCATCGAAAACAACATGTATAGGCTCTTTTACAACTAAAGTTCTTTTATTAAATACTCAATAAGTTTTAGAATTTAAGGAATAACCCAGAAAAATTTCTTCATCACTTTTAGCATCAAATTTGCCAAGGTTTTCTTTACCGTTGTTTAAAACAAAACATTTACATCCAAAAGGATGAAAATATCTAATGTTAGGCTTTTTATTTTTGAAAATTTCATATGGAGTTTTCTTTAAAATTGGCCTAATCATTACTCGATTTACAACATAACAAGTGGTATTTGTGGCTTCCGCCCAAAAATATTTTGGCAAATTATTTTCACAAAGCATGGTTCTAGCCATTTCTTCTAAAGTTCGATTTTTCCTCTCAACAACTCCATTTTATTGAGGGGTTCTAGGTGCTGAAAAATTATGGCTAATACCATTAGAATTACAAAAATCATTAAATCCAAGATTTTCAAATTCAGTGCCATGATCACTTCTAACACTAGTGATAGAGTAACCTTTTTCGTTTTGGATTACTTTTGAAAATGTGATGAAATTTTCTAATGCTTCATCTTTAGTACTTAAGAATAGAACCCAAGTATATCTAGAATAATCATCTACCAAGACAAATGCATATTGTTTTGCACCCAAGCTAGTAGTCATAGTTGGCCCAAAAAGATCTATATGGATCAATTGTAATACTCTACTAGTTGATACATCATTAATGGATTTAAAAGAAACTCGCTTTTGTTTTCCTTTAGCACAAGCATCACATATTTTATCATTATCAAATTTTAGTTTAGGCTGCCCTCGAACCAATTCTCCTTGAACTAACCGTTGTAAAACACTCATGCTAGCATGTCCTAGTCTCCTATGCCATAACCAACTATCATGCTCATCCTTAGAAACTAGGCACAAATTAGTCATATCAATAGAATCTAAATGCACCATGTATATGTTTCTTATTCTATGACCAACAAGCATAATCCGATTAGATGCAATATCAATGACTTTACAACCATTAATTTCAAACATGACATTGAATCCCTTGTCGCATAATTGACTAATACTCAATAGATTATGCTTTAATCCATTCACATATAATACATTTTTAATTTGTATGGAAGAGGTATTACCTATAGTACCAATACCTTCAATGTGACCTTTTGAATTATCACCAAAAGTTAATTCTCTTCCATTTTTGGCGTTAAGCTCTATGAACCGGCTTTTGTCTCCGATCATTTGTCTCGAGCATCCACTATCAAGGTACCATGAATTTAGATTTGTTTCCCGTGCCTTGTAGCAATGCTCCTTTTCCTACAAACATAGATTAATTTCTAATTTTTGGTACCCAAATTCTTTTGGGTCCATATTCATTAGTTTCTAAAATACTTGTCCCTTTTGGTATCCATTTATGAAGGACATCCTTATCTTTAGTAGTAATGAATTCTTTAGGAACCCATATACTCCTAACAATTTTACCATTCAAGGTTCGTTGAGGACTTCTATGATTGTAGCTTCTAAAACTTTTCTTAACAAAGTTGGATTTTGAATTCTCACCTTTTTCAAAACTTTTTGTTCCAACCTTATTAAAAGAAGTTTTAAGATCATCAATCTTCTTTTGATGATCATCATGAACTTTTGAAAGTAAGTTATGCAAATCAGTATTTTTCTTTTCAAAATCATTAATTTTGATTTGCAATTCTTTGATCTTACTTTCAAGCTCATTGTTGGTCTTGGATATAAGACTATTTTCGTTTTTCAATTTTGAAATATCATTTTTGTAGTTTGAAAATAGAGTCTTATAATCCGAATCCAACCCATTATAATCCTCTAATAACTCATCATAAGATAATTCATCCAAGTCGAATGAGTTAGAGGTTACCTTAGAATCTTCCCCGATAGCCATCAAGTTGCAACTTCTTGTTCCTCTTCATCGGAACCTTCTTCATCGCTCCATGTAGCTACATGAGCCTTGTGCTTCTTTTTGGATTGACCATTTTTCTTCAATTGTGGGCAATCATATTTGACATGCCCCGGCTTTTTGCATTCATAGCAAATGATTAGGTCTTTCTCCTTTGATTTAGTTTTGAAGCCTTCATGACGTTTGAATTTTCTTCCTCGGTTGGGCATCATCAACTTTCTGAATCGTTTGGCAAATAATGCCATTTCCTCTTCATCATCATCGTCATTCGAATTACTCTCATCTTTTGTGGATTTGAGAGCAACTCCAATGTTTTTCTTCTTCTCCTTTGGTGTCTCGTCAATTTTATCGAGGTCCACTTCATCTTCAAGCATCATTTCATGAGTGAGAAGGGAACCGATTAGTTCTTCAAGAGTTAAGGATGTTAGGTCCTTAGACTCAATGATTGTCGTCTTCTTTGATTGCCACGATTTTGGAATGGAGTAGACTAACTTTCTTACAAGCTTTTCATTTGAAATGTTCTCTCCATATGATTTGAGACCATTGAAAATCGTTGAAAATCTATCCGTCATAGCTTTGATATCTTCATTTGGTTTCATTCTGAAATTTTCATAGCTATGCGTTAGAATAATAATTTTAGATTTCTTTACCTCATCGGTACCTTCATGAGTGACTTGAAGTTTGTCCCATATTTCTTTGGCGGTTGTACAAGATGAAACTCTTCCATATTCATCTGGTTCAAGAGCATAAAATATGATATGGATGGCTTTGGAGTTGAGCTAGAACATTTTTGTCTCTCCTTCACTCCACAATCTTGGATGAGTGAGAGGCTTGATGTATTCTTCTTCTACGGCATTCCATTCTCCCATTTCACTTGCTTGAATGAAGTACATCATCATATTTTTCCAATAGGCATATTTAGCCCCATTGAAGAAAGGAGGTTTGTTGACGGGCATCGAATCGAGACTGGAGTCGAAGTTTGAAGTAGAGGTCATTGAGGACTTTGATTATCGATGTAACTCTTCCCGAATCGACTCAAGAGGAGATTAAACCTTCAAATGAGTTACGCTCTGATGCCAATTATTGAGTTAATCGATTTATAGAATCGGCCAAGAGGGGGGTGAATTGGCAATTAAAATTTTGTGGAAGCTTTTGCAGAAAATTGAAAGTAATTGCACAGCGATTTAGCGTGGTTTGACTTTCTCAATCAAAGTCTACGTCCACTACCTTAGCTATCCACACTAAAGATTTTCCAACAAATTCACTAATTTGTTCTTTCTTTTGAGTCCAAAGAGATAACCTTACAACACCCTCAAGAATATACCCTAATTCTTGAGAACACTCTTTCCCAAAGAGAAGATTACAAATTTGCAAACTTATAAGGAAATTCTCACAAGGTAGATTGTTTGCACAATTCTAGAACAAAGAAAAGAACACTCAAGAATGAATACAATTGAGTACAAGTAGTGTTCTTGAAAGCAAAATGAATATTGAATGAAAAATAGGCTTGAAATGCACAAACTTGAGGTTTGATGCTTTCTCTTTGATTCTCTCTTGATTCTAGTTGCTTGATGTTTCTTGTTATTGATCAATGGTGTCTAAGCTTGTTTAAATACACCTTGAATCACTTCTGAACGTTGGGGATCATTAATGAAGTTATTAGAGCCGTTTAAATGTGAAAACAATTAATATTTCTGCTTGGAGCGTGGGGGGAATCGGTACCCCCTCATGGGGAATCGGTTCCCTAAGTGTAAAATTCAAATATTCGACCGTTAAACAGTGGGGGGGAATCGATACCCCCTGGGGGGAATCGGTTCCCTCCGAGCATATTGGAATTTCTCGGAGCAAAACCATTCAGGGGGAATCGGTACCCCCTTGGGGGGAATCGGTTCCCTATGGACAAACTGTAATTTTTGGCTTTGAAATGGTTCGAAATACTTTGTAAAATTGTTTTGAAATTATTTTAAGATTAAAACTTAATTTTACACTTTAGTAAGGATTTAAAATGAACTTTGAAATACTTTGAGTAATATTTTGATATTCAATTTAATATATTGAATATGCTTAGAAAAGTCATTTTCAAAATTAAAATTCTTTTAATTTAATTTGTTATATCGAAACATCAAAATGTTTTCAACATTATCTATGCTCATATTGCATATAGATTGGAATTGGGCTGATGGTACTACAACATTCTGGAGGAGCCAATTTATATGAATATTACTCTGGTGTTATTTTTGTCTCTGCAGGTACTTTATCACATTATCAAAATGAAAATGAAAAAATCTCAACCCTTTAAAATAATGAAATTATTTTTCTCTTTCCTAGGCTTATCGAAATATGTCGGGCTTAGTACGTTGGCTGTTGTTGAGGTCCTGTACTCCTATGCTGTTTAAAGTTATCTATGGATGTGAAGTGCATATATCAGAAAGCTGAAGATTCATCTATTCATGTTTACAGATAATAACGTCTGCTGTTGGTGCAAGCTTAATCGATAAGTTTGGAAGACGATCACTTCTCTTGGTTGGAAAACCGAGAAAATTTTAGAATCCAAAGGCATTTTCTGGCTAAACAGTTAACTGACATTGCAGTATTGTGCAGGTATCATCAGGTGGATTCCTTTTACAGGTTTCTTTTGGGGAAAAAATCTACATTCCTTTACTTTTTGACTGTTATTTGCGCATTTAACAATGTACTTAGTTACAGTGGAGTGAAGGAACTCCGGTTTTGGCACTGATTAGCATTTCGGTCAGTTACATTATCTTTTGGCATTGTCGTCGTTGTCGTGTATATCATATGGTTTGTATTTCAGTTGTATATGGGGTCATACCAAGTAGGGATGGAAGGAATTCCATGGACTATAGTTGCAGAGGTTAAGTTACATTGTCTTATGCTTGCTCCGACTCGTAATTGTTTCTTTTATATATCTATATTATGTCGATATGTTCTAAACACATGTTCAAACCTACTGATTTGCGTGACGGAAACTCTGTAGTACGTATGTAACGGTGATCGATTTTGTTTCAGATTTTTCCGATGAACATAAAAGGTGCAGCTGGGAGCATAGCCAGTTTATCTGGGAATATTTGTTCCTGGACCGTTTCGTACAACTTTAACTTCTTATTTCAATGGAGCTCAGCAGGTAACCATCAACCTCATCAGGTGTTTGATATTCTTTTAGCTTGTGAACCAAGAAAACTGACTCGTTTACGTTCGATTATTTTAGGGACATTCTTCGTATTTACAGCAGTTTGTGGTCTGAATTTTGTTTTTGTTTCGGAGATGGTGCCGGAGATGAAGGGGCGAACACTTGAAGAAATACAAGCATCAGTTTCTGGCAGTTCACAGTGAGAACAAATTTACAATAAGTAAATAACAGAGTAGAATGAATTGTAATTTTTTTTGAATTAATCACTTGTATCTATTGATCGATTAATTTAATCTCACATTATTATATACTAACCCTATTCCTACCTATATTTTTTTTGCTTTATTAAACGTGTGTTACGTAACCAAACTATTTTATTACTCTCTAAAGCAACAAAATATATACTATATTTTATTAACAAGTTTATTGCTTCCTGAAGCAACCGATATAGTCAATTAAAAGAAATGATTACGGACATTTTTTTCTTTAATGGAACAAAATATACATATTTTTGAATAAGAATTTCTATGAGTGTTACACGCTTTCTTTTATTTTCCTTGTATTTGTTTATACACATTTGCTACTATTGTGGTGCTCGTGTAAAAATCCTTTCTACATTTGCTTTCTGTTTGTCTATTGTTACGTATAGTCAAATTTTCTTTTTGATAAAAACTTATTTTCCGTTATAATTAGAATTATGTTGTGAAATAATATGCCAGATAATTTAGTTCACCCACCACTCTTTTATCATTTCGTAAAACGTCTTGTTCGAAAGAGATAAAGAGATTTTATGAAGGTTAGTTTTTTTATATTGGTTGTCATTCTCAAAGGAATGTTTTATTTTTCTTTGTATATTTGAGTTTAATATTTTTATTTTTGTATGAATTTTTTGTTAACTTTTGTCTCTATTTTTTTCTCTATGCTTAGGTTCGTTACAATTTTCATTCTTTTTATTACTTTATTATATCATTTGTCTTTATGACACGTTTTCTCTACCTTTTAGCATGTTTTCGGTCATTTTCGGTTATTTTCCTTTATCATTTTCTCATGGTTGGATTTGACATCACCACGATTGATCAAGATGACGCTCATTTGTTATCATGGTGGTCTTTCTTGCTTTCGACCTTCAAACTGGATTTTTAACATTTCTCTTATCTGGTCCTTGTGATCTTAATGGTTAGTTTCTTGTGTTAATGTTTATAGAAAAATGTTTTATTATATGTTTTAATTTACGATTGTGATTGTAAACTTTCATTGTAATTTATATATATTTTTTAGTTTTAATAAAAGTAGCTACTTTTATCTACTTTTATCCTGTCAAAAATTATAGTTTAATATGTACTATTAATTGGGAAGAGAAAAGAATGGTTAAATAATAAAGGTTTTTCCATCAACAAGAAAAAAATAAATTTGTGTTCATATTGAATTATTTCAATCATTAGCATTGGTTAGTTGGACATTGAGTCAGATTATTAGATCTTGGAAAGATTTGTGAGTAATTGCTCCCTCAAGCTACAAATAAAATATTTGCATATTTTTTTAATTGGACAAAAAATTGATATATTTTTTAATTTGTCCCATCAACAGATTTTTTTTCTAACATTTTACTTTCTCTAAATGAATAATCATTGGATAAATTCCAACTATAGGATTTATCAAGTCATAAGTAAATCAAATTAGTCCTTAAATTAAGTTACAATAATCAAATCAATAATTATATATACATAAAAAAATGGAACATGCCAATGCATTAGCAGAGATATAGATTCGGCATTTGATTGTTCTTCTTCAAACAATTTCAGTAGGAAAAATGGAGAGGGAAAGCCTGGAAGAAGGGCTGTTAACAGGCAGGCATGGACCAAGTAGCAACGGCACCCTCCGTGACAGTCTTATCGATAATCTTAACGTGCCGGCAGCGTCCTCGTTGACACCGGTTCTCGTCTTCAGTACGTTTGTTGCCGTCTGTGGCTCTTTCTGCTATGGATGTAGTGTAAGTTCTTCACTTCAATTTATGTTAACGTGACAGTTTCGTTATAAATTTTGTACTTCGATTGAATTGATTAAAGAAATTGAACTAACTTTGAAAATGAACCAGCTTGGTTATTCATCACCTGTGCAGAAAGGGATCATGGAAGACTTGAGCCTATCTGTGTCTGCAGTTAGTACATGCCAATCTTTTTATACTCTTTTCCCACTCAATTTCTTTATAAACATAAAAACACGTGTTCAAAGTGCTTCAGCTTACTTAAAGCACAAGAAACTCGTATTTATATTCGAATATGTATTGGACATGGATATAGACATAGCGGAGAAATGAAGAATCCAAGTAATATGGATTTGTAATCCTTGAAACCAATTTGCAGTATTCTGTTTTCGGTTCGATAATGACAATCGGAGGAACGGTGGGGGCAATTTTAAGTGGGAATATAGCAGATCTTATCGGTAGAAAACGGGTGAGTTAGTTTTTTATTTTTGGTTAATCAAATAATCCTAAAAGGTTTCGAGTTTGAATATGTTCCTATACTTTGAGAAACAGACAATGTGGTTCTCTGAAGTTTTCTGCACTGCTGGGTGGCTATCAGTAGCATTTGCAGAGGTTAACTTTCCACTTAGAGTTATTTCATTTTTGATAATGGATCGATTTGTAAGAAAGATCTTAAGAGGTTAATGTTCATTTTATGTTGGAAGAATGCTTTTTGGCTGGACATCGGAAGGCTGTTGATCGGAATCGGGGTCGCCATTATTTGTTATGTGGTAATGTACTAAAGTTTGCAGTTCATGCATATTTCATCAACTTAAAGCAGTTATAAGTAACTTACTAATGAGATATATATACATGGATAGCTGAACTTTCCTTATGAAACAGGTACCTGTCTACATAGCCGAAATAACACCTAAAAGTCATCGGGGTTCGTTTGCATCGGCAAATCAGGTAAACTATACTAAACCCTAATTGAAAATGTGATTGAACAACGTATCATTAGTTAGATTTGAGTTTCCTATGGTGCAGTTGATGACTACTTCTGGGTTTGTACTTATATTTTTCACCGGAACAATCATTTCGTGGCGCATGTTGGCCGTGATCGGTATATAATTTGATTCTTTTATTAACTTAAGCTAAAGGTTGTGTTGGTTTAGTGTTCTACCGATTCTGTTTTCTTCAGGTGTTGTTCCCTCTGTAGTACAGATAATAGGCTTATTTTTCATTCCAGAGTCTCCTAGATGGCTGGTAAGCCTAACTTTTAGTAGTCTGTCGATATTTGGATGCTTTTGAAGTACATAACATGTTTCTTTCGAGTTTATGCAACATAAACGCTAAACATGATCGCCTTCTGCAGGCAAAATCCGGTCGAGAGAAAGAGTTTAAAGCTTCCTTGAAGAGTCTTAGGGGAAAGGACTCGGATATTTCCGAAGAAGCTGCTGATATCAGAGTAGCATGTCACTATATCAGCTTCATAGCTTGTTACTTTTGTGAACAGTTAGTTTACTAATGATAACAAGAAATGTTATGTTCTTACATTCTCTTGTAGGTATATATGGAAACTCTTGAGCAAAGGACAGAAGGAAGTTTCCTCGAATTGTTCCAACGGAGATATGCTAATGCACTCATCGTGAGCCGGAAATGACATTAGATTAACATGATGATTTATTTTCATGACTTTCCTTATCATTTCACGTATCGCTTCTTGGACTTTTCAGATTGGAGTTGGCCTAATGTTATTGCAGCAATTAGGAGGAAGCAGTGGTATGACATACTATACCGGTAGCATATTCAAAGAAGCCGGTAAATTTACATCTTCTGTGTTGTTCCCTGCATAATTATTGCAGGAGAAACTATTTTTGTAGTCAATACAAGTTGAACCTGGTATCTAAAGCAAAAATTAAGACAGTTTTGCTGGCAATAGGTATATCAAGTAACCTTGGCCTTCAAATTTTAGCTATTGTGCAGGTACGTTCATGGCTTTCTTTTCGACTTATGTTCCAAACAATTCTAAGACATGTCAATTATATTGTTTTTGTAGATTCCGGTAGCTATTTTAGGTTTGTTCTTAACGGATAGAACCGGTAGACGACCCCTTCTATTGGTTAGTTTTGTAAATAATTCATTTTAAGAGAGTAAACTTGTTGAACAAGTCAAATAAAGTGGTGTTTCAATCCAATTTTATGCAGGTTTCTGCAAGTGGAATGTGTTTTGCTTGCTTTCTCCAGGGACTGGCATTCTGGTTTAAGGTATATCGAAGTCAAGTCATTTCCTTCATTTCCGATTCTTTTCCCCCCTGAAAACTTTGGTGCTGTTTTACAATCAGGAACTTCCCAATCTGAAGGAACTTACTCCGTCACTAGTACTTATCGGCTTTATGGTACTTCGGTTTGTCATACAATCTCAGTAGAACCTGAATGCATATTATACACAACTATATGAGTAAACTGATCAATACTGTAATGTAAACACAGATTGGTGGTACAGCTTTAACCATGGGCTTGGCAGGAATACCATGGATTATAATGTCAGAGGTATATGTCAATTCTGAGATCGAAAGCTTCACCGTTGCTTGCATATCAAGCTTCTGACAAGCGTTTGACTAAAACATGGTTCAAACCCTTTTTCAGATATTTCCTTTAAATGTTAAAGCTCAAGCTGGAAGTCTGGTGACTTTAATCAATTGGTCCACTGCTTGGATCGTTACTTGCAGTTTCAATTTTATGATGCAATGGAGCTCGGCAGGTCATCCTCCATTTCTATCATTCTGTATCAGAGTAAATTAACATTACATATCTGAACTAAAGTGTATCAGCAAACATCATTGCAGGAACATTTTTCTTTTTCTCGGGAATCGCAGGCGTAACCGTTCTATTTGTGGCCATGTTGGTCCCGGAGACGAAGGGGAGAACACTGGAGGAAATACAAGCATCGATCGCTCGTTTTCTGTAATCTTGGCATGTCCATGAATGCACCAATATGTATAAACAATAAGCATATGGCTTACTTTCTTACTTGTTTTACAAGTGATCATTTCTAGGGATGACAATGCTGGTGAACCCTTTTCCATTTCCACGTATTGGTCTTAAAGGACTCTACATATATACGTTCATATACTGTATAGTACTATTGTATTGATACTTCAATTTTTTTATACATCTTGTTGTACCTCTTAAAATCTCCTCCGCATACTCCGAAGGATGATCCCAGGAGCATCTTCAAATCTCCGATCTCTTCTACACCACATGACTTCCGGAGAACCTAAGAAGATTATCTCTGGACATAAAGCCTTTGGAGTCTTACACCTCTGGAAGCCACGATCTTTCAACATGACCTCTGGCAGGCCCACATAATATATCAAAATTAAATTTACTATCAGTAGACCATATACACTTAACCTGCTAAGTGCTAACCTACGAGCAGCTATATATAATGACTCTAGATCTGACTCCAACACTAAAGATCACTATAAATCTTCTCAAACAAGATTGAGAGAAGGATCGGGAAGCCTCACCATTATTCATCACTTTTCTACCTCCTCATAGAGACAAAATACCTCGATACCAACAACAGCTTTTCCTTCACTTATTGTAACTCTCCACCAAATCAGAAAAAGAGAACCGTCTATTATCACCGTAATTCAATTGTTCCATCAACACATCTAACTTGAAGTTATGCTATTTTATTTTATTTGGGCTCAACTCTTTCGAGTACTTGTACTTCATTTAGGGAGCCGATCATAAATATGTTCGACGGAGCTGAAACCATCCGGCAACCTTGTTTTATCAACAAGGAAATAAATAAGTCTTCCAAAAAAGGAGCAATCGAGTGAATCTATTTTAGTGTATAGTTTCTTTGTTGTTTTTAGTGTTATTTGAGTGTGTATTTATATGTAAGCTACGCATGTAAGTTGAATAAGTTTACTAAAAATTGAGTGACCAAAACATAAACTTACACATGAATAAACGGTTAAAATATAGTTTTTTAAAAAAAAATAAAAATAAACGTCCGTCACATATTTAACAACAAAATGACTCGATTACTCTATCACACTAACCTCCCTCCATCCCTCAATCAAATCTATATTTCCTTGAAACTTATCATATGACCCTTTGTTTCTCTCATCTCCTTCCTTTTCCCTATCTTTTGGAATTGAAACTCGCCATACCTTTTTGTTATCTTTATTACTATGCACAATTCATATTGAACAAGTATTACTTGTGTAAGAAAAGTGTTCACTCTTTTTTAGGGTTATCAAATAAGGCTTCTCCTCATCTTCCTCTTTCCAAATGTGGGTTAGGGTTGGTCCCTAACAATAATGAATACAACCCCACTGTTGTTGAGTCCTCATCACTACCATTGCTCAATACTAAACCATCAATGTCACCCAAGAAGAAAGACCCTGGTGGGGTTTATGGACTTTTGACATGTACTCAGAGTTTAGGGTTTGAGAGTTGTAATGAAAGAAGGGTTGGTGATGGTGATGGTGGTGATGATGATGATGATGAATATAATTGGAGAAGGAAGAGGAGGGAAGAGAAGAGATCAGCCTTGTTTCCACCACCACTTTCTTCATTGAACCAAAAGGGTCAGCCTTGTTTTTACCTGAAGCCTCTAAGGCAAAATGGGAGGTTGGAGTTAACCGAGGTTTTACGTGCCGTTATGGAAGATGGTCGATTGCGATAGCATTTTGTTAAGAGTGATGTTTGCTGTAAATCCAATGAAGATGAAGAGATGGAACATGAAGAAGTAAATGATTTGCATGAAGGAGATAAAGGGGTGAAAGTTGAGGAAATATGGAATTATAGAGTGAAGGATGAAGGTTCCAGGAGATGTCATCAGATGGTTAATTATCATCCACATCATGGCATCAATGACCATCATAGCTTGCATGTAAGGAGGCAGCCTTGTGTGTCAAATAAGGTGAATGAATTATTATTAGCATATGCTTCACAATGACAATAAAAGTTACTGTGCACATAAATATAGTAAAATAAGGTTACTTTGTGTATATGTTAAAAGTTTGGGAATAAAATTTACTCCATTTTTGGAAAACATTGAATATATTGGCGTTATTACGTTAAAAAACAAAAATAAATAATTTTTTTGGAAAAATAACCCCAATCAGTATTTTTAGAAAAAATGACCTCCAAATCTCGCATTTTGTAAAAAGCGATTATAAGTTCTATGTATTTATAATCCACTTTATCCATAAATTAATGAAGTTATCTGAAAAATTAATGAATTTCGTATTTTACAAAATGCGAGGCCTTTAAAACGCGTTCTATAATACGTAAGATAGTCTTACGTGGACAGTTTAAGGGTTATTTTTCTAAATAATGCTATTTGGGGAGTATTTTTCTAAATATTTAATTATTGAGGTTTTTTTGCGTAAAATCACCGAATATATTTGAGCATAGTTCATTATTGAAACATTAAAAAGAACTATTACATATTGATCTTATTAATCAATCAGTCAATTTATATATAAAAAGATAATGGATAGCGACTCTGTGAATTGACATTAAAACAGAATCAATCTGGGATCCAAAACCATAGTTCAAGGAAGTACGACACCTATAAAATTGACATTCAAAAGAACATGAAAATTGATTTAAAATGATGATACACCGGAGCTAATACGGATGCTTTGGATTACATGTCCGATACGGACCAGAGGTATGCTTCCCTTTCTGTTGCCCGTTTCTCGTTCAATTTGGTGAACATTTTCTTCTCAAAACCATTACTACGATCAACTCCGTTCCAATGTCTTCCTGGTCTTATACCGTATCGATTTGGGGCGGCATCTAATTTTCTTACTATCCAACTATGAGGAGGAATATCTTGAGGAACTATAAATCCCGATTCCTTCATCTTCTCAGCGTCCCCTAGGTCTTTAAGAACTAGCTCGGGTTGCTTTTTCTACAATATATTATGAAAATATGTCAACTTAAGTGCTAAACTACCTGAATTCTCATTAGCATCGGATGAGTAGTTAATTACCTTGACCAGATGTGCCATAGGATCACCCCATCTTAGTCTATCCTTCAACATATTGTCAAGCTCTGGATCATCCCTGCAAGTATAAGTTATAAATATAAAATTACTACATGCAGCAATATTGGAGAGAAAAAATAATCTGAATCGAGCAGAAGATACAATGAAGTCACAAGAATTACAACTCAGAACATCGTTTAGAATCTGTGCTATATTACCTGGTTCGAGCAAATGGTTTATTCTTCTCGAGTTCTAATTCTTGCAACCTAGCCTCAGCTTCCCCTTTTTGGGCTAAGCCTTTGCCCCATTCCAACTCTTTCTCCTGTGATAAAGAACATTAAAGCAGACTATTAATTCTTGTTCACTATGAACGAAGCAAACAATAAAGTTCACATTTACTAGGAACACAGCACTAGAATTGGCTACAACGATCATAATTGAGAAAAAAAAAAATGACGCAATTATGAACTGTGCAACTAGCTTCTCCATTTTGTACCTTAGGCTTATCTTCTCCTTTTCGTTTTGATTTAAGGTAATCTTCTTTTGATATGCGCTCCCCTGAAATGATTCACGAGGCATGTGTGAGCCAGATGCAAATGTACACAAGTTTTCAACTAGTTATTACTTAAAAATGACTTGTCATTCACCTTTTGTCTTATCGCGATATACAGGTTCGGCACCTCGTCCGCTTATAGATGGATCCATCTCTTGAAACCTGACACAGCAAAAAGATCACAGACAGGATAAAATCAAATTGGAAGTTACATAAATCTGATTTTGAATGTTTTGAAATTTATAATGAGATATATGCAAGCAAACTAAAAGCACTGCCTATATCATGTTATCATCGAAAGCAAAATAAGAAAGAGAAAATAACTTCAGTGATCGAAAATGTCTTATAATATACGATTTTAACCAACTTTTTTTGGATTTGCGAAAATGACCAACAAATTCGCAACGCAAACTCCAATTTCGCAACACAATTTCCAAATTCGCAACACTGAATTTCAAATTCGCAACTCGATTTCAAAATTCGTAACTCGATTTTCGAATTCGCAACACAAATTTTAATTTCGCAACATGTTTTATCTTCGCAACACAAATGTTTTGGGTATATAACTACGCAGTAGCATCAACTCATAACTTAAATCCCTAAATCACAACTCATTCCATCTCCATCTATTACTCTCTCCGGCGACATCCGTTCACATATCCAATGACATCCTTACTCATCTCTAATTTTTTTTACATAATTTTATTTTTATATATTTTTTTAATGATTTCTCTCCCAAATTATCAACTATCAACTTAATAAAGGTATGTTTTTCTCTAAGTTAGTGATGATATGTAGTTTATAGCTCGTTTGTTTAGTAAAGTAATTTACAATATATAGAATGAAATCATCTAATATTAATCATGTTTGGATATATTTGTGTTTTGGAGGGTCATGGGAGAATGTTCATGTTGTTTTACAATATATGCCTTTACTCATGAATCTTCAACTAAAACTGTCATTAAAAAAGTTAACTTATGAAACTCTAATGTTACGTGTTGCAAAGAAATTGAATTTAGAGCCTCTAAGTGGATTTAGGCTATCTTATCAGAGAAAAGGTAAAATTTATTTGTTAACCAACAATGAAGATGTTGAACGATTCATTGCTTACATTAATGTTTCGCAAGAAGATGATGTTACATTGTATGTTGATGTCTTGACCTTTGCAGCGGAGGCGACATATCACTATCAGTACCTTCTCTCAAATGCTTCACCCTCTGTTTCGGTGACTGTGTATCATTTCTCGCCCTCCATTTCCAAGGTGGTGATAAATCAACATCTGCTCTATTTACTAAAGGTTCTGGTGAAGGCGATTCATTCCGAACCCTTTGTTTCCGTGGAGGAGATAAATCAGTACCATCTGCTCTCTTCACTATAAGTTCTAGTGATGGTGTGTCTTCCCGAACCCTTCGTTTCTGTGGAGATAAATCAGTTTCATCTCTAGATGCCTTGACTTCAGGTGCTGGTAAATCAGTTCTAGCTGCCCTCCTAAAAGGAGGTGATAAATCAAACCCTTCTCTTAATGTTATTTCATCCCGTGCCCTACTTCTCAGTGGTGACAAATCAGATTTCAAACCAAGGGAACATGGTTTTATCGGAGGCGACAAATCCTTAACTTCTATTTCAGAGTTCGAATGCCTTAACCCAGGATCTGGAGAAGGTGTCATTTCGTGCCCGCTGCCTAAGAGGGGAAATATCAGAATTAGGATCCACTGTGTTAGCACGTTTAGGAGAAAGTGAAACCGATCCACTACCGTCTTCAGCAATAGCGTTGTATCCCCTCCTCAACCTAATCTGCTCTAGCTTTTTCATTCTTTTTACTTCAATATCTTCATCCACTACGGGTGTCTCATCTAGGAAAATAATAAAGTTCATAATCAATAACTATCAACCATATATTCATCAAACAGAAAATAGATGATAATTACTGAAGATACTAAATTTTTTTATCCATATTATTATTATTATTATTATTATTATTATTATTATTATTATTATCATTATTAATATTATTATTAATATTATTATTATTATTTTTATTATTAAATATATTAAATACAAACCAGTTACAATTAAACCGGCTCAGTTACAAACCAACTGAAACCGGTCCAAATCCAACCGGAAACCCTAAATATTTGGGTTTCCAGTTAGGGTTTCTAAACCCTAGCCACACCCAGCCGCCTCTGATGGTTCCAGATCCCAGCCGCCGCCTTACTGCCAAGTGGTCCAATGGCCCACTGCCGACAGCCCTCGCCGCCTCCGCCGCTGCCACGCCTCCATCGAAGCCTCCAGAAGACCCAGATGGCCACCCACGTTGCTACTCTAGCAGTGAGTCACCACTGGTAGTCCGGTGACTCACCGAAGGGTAGTCTATTACCCAGTCCGATGACCGCACCGGTGGTGGCTATAAAAGCCACCACCCACCTGAAAAAAAAAAAAGAAGGGACAGAGAAAAAAGAAACTAGACAAAGAAAGAAAAAAAGAAGAAGAGATAGAAAGAAAAAAAAAAACAGAGCAAATATAAACTATTACCAACGATCTCAGCAGCAAGAAGAAAAAAAAGGAAAGGAAGAAGAGACGTACCGAGGAAGCCTTGACCACTAGATCTCGTCAGAACCAACAAAAACCGAAGGTATTAGTTTAGATCTGCTCCGATTGAGAGCGGTTTAATGAAAAAAAACATCGGAACCGTCATTAGGACGGTCCGATCTACATTTAGATAAAAGAAAAAATTTTCCGGCCACCGAATACGGTGGCCGGCGGCGGTGGTTGACGGCGGATGAACGCCGGCTAACGGCTGCCGGCCGACTGAACCTCTCTCAGTCTAGAGAGAAGACAGAGAGTTCTTCTCTCTGTTTGAGAGAAAGAAAAAAAAAAAGAGAAGAATGAAATGGCTGGCCCTTCGGGCCAGCCGATTTGGACTTTTATAGTCCTTCCGAACGACGTCGTTTCGGGAAGGACTATGCGCGTGATTATGGAAAAGTTAAATCCCTTCCGCAGTCCTTCGTACTTGTAAACTTTACATTTTAGTCACTAAATTAAATTTATAATATTTTTAATTCAGTCTTCGAATTTTAATTTCTTTTATTTTAGTCCTTCATATTAAAATAATATATTTAGGATAAATTACAGATTTAATCCCTTAATTTTAATAAATAATTTTTTTAGTCCCTAGTTCATACTTTTAATTTATTTTATTATAAAATTTGAATTTTAGATAAGTTTATTTTGGTCATTAAATTATTAAATAAAAAAAATATATATTTAAACCCTATAAATTCAATTAATTAATAATTAGTTTTATTTTTATAATTTAGTTATTAATTTTATATGTCTTTATTTATTTTATTGTTTTTAAATATATTGTTTAATAGAATTATTATTTTATTATATTGTTAAATATTTTGATATATATTCATAAATATATGTAATAAATATTAACTTTTAAATATTTATTTTTAATATCGAAGAAAAGGACAGTCTTAATACAACTGGATGTCCTATTCTGATGTTTTAAAATTAAACAATATTATTTAAATTAATATTTATCAATATCAAAGAAAAGAGTTGTCTTAAGGCACCTAGAAATTCTTTTCGGATATTTTTAAATAAATAAATATTTTTTTTTTTACAATTTTAAAATTATAAGATTATAAATTAAATATATTTTTTGAATTTTTAAATTTTAAATAATAGAGACAATTTATAATTAAAAAAGTACCAATTTTGGGCGTTGTAGGGGTGCTAATCCTTCCCTAAACGTAACCGACCACGAATCCCTTTTTATTATTAAAAAGAATGAATTTTTGGTTATAAAACGCAGATCAGTTCGATTTTTTAATTGATGTTTTCTTAAAACTCTTTTAAAAAATAATTTTTAGGTATTCGACCTACCTAATCCAAAAAGGCCGATGGCGACTCACAAATTATTTTCAAAATTATTTATTAATATTAATTTCCCCGCCAAATTTAATATTTCGTGCCCGGACAAAAACCGGTTACGACAGCTTGGCGACTCTGCTGGGGACTTAGTCAAACTTTAAAATCAATTGTAAATTGTCTCTATCAGTTAGAAATTAAAAATTCATATATTTAATTTTTAATTCTTTCCTTTCAAATTTTTTATTACTTATTATTTTTTTTATATATATTATTATTACTTATTATTTTTTTTATATATTATTATTTTTTATTTTATTTATTTATTATATTCAAGAATTAATTATTTTATTTGTTTGTTAGAGGTTTTAACATTTCTCCTCACACACAACACTTGCATAACATAAAGCTCTATAATTGAGTTTGTCCCTTTTAAGTGGGAGTGAAAGCGACGTCTTCGTGAGAATTTAATTCTCCGTGTCAGACCTAGCAAGTAACTTTTGGGGTTCATATGCTCTATGTCTTCGTGAGAATTTATTCTCCGTGTTAGTCATAGAGAAATGTATCCCCTCGAATTGAACTCGATCCGTTTAAGTCTGTAATGGACTATGATCGAGGGTTTGATAGCCCCAGGGGGCATCAACAAGGACAGTTCGAGTACCTATACTCCTAGAACTGAAAACCTGCATATAATAAACCTTAGAAACTCTCCCGATCTGAAACTATGCCGAAATTTTGTCAGTAGGTATACACAAATGAGAAATAAGCTCTAATTTTTAATTTATTTTATTTTTTTTGCTTTTTCCTGAATAAATGCATGTGAACTAGAAATCGTGCGGTTAAGTTAAATTTTCCAAACAAAGCATGGAACTAGAAAGCATGAGGTTAAGATTTATACATTGATATACAGTTTTTTTAGTTGGTACTAACTATTCTATTTTTTTTCATGCATATTACATTGCTCTAATATGTTCATATTGATTTCTTTTGTTTGCATTACATGATCATGGCATAACCAAAAGGTGTTGGCTTGAAAGACTGTTCATCATATTGGAAAGAAATCATAAATGGACAAAAAGTTTTATGATCAAACAAAATATGATACGATCAAGGAAAGACATCCTGAAGAAATAACGAGGATCGAAGGAAGTTCTGCACACAGAGAACCGGTTATATTAATACCAAAAGTAATCCATAAAGATTCTGCCAGATTGATACCAAAAGCAGTCTATGGTAAGAGTATCAGTCGGGACATTCAGAGTAGTGGAGATTTTTATGAATCTCAAGCATGTTATTTGAAGGACTTGAACGACCAAAACGAGAAATTGAGCACAGAAATGAAAACCATGCATGAAGATTTTCAGAAGATCAGTCAAACCTTTCAAAATGCTGGCCTAGGAAGTACCCCAGAAGAATGGATAACAGGGGTCACCAAGCTGAAAAAGAACTGCAACATATATGAAGATCTTGTTCAAGAACTTCTTGGACAGAAAAGATCTCTTACAAGGGAAAATGAGCAACTCCGAGAAGTGACAGAAAATGAAAGAGAATGTCATGGAAGAGGTTGCAGTCCAGACAAGCAATATGTCCCTTAAGTTGATAGACTAATTTGGCTTTGGAGAAGTTAGGAATGAAATATATCCCTACATGTAAAGTTTTGTTTGATGTACCGAAACTTTTGCGTTCAATGAAATCTGTTCTAAGATGATCACTCTTGAGTAACACCTTTTCATACATGCATTTGTATTTTGCATTTGTACATTTTTACGTTTGTATTTACATTTACATTTTAAATTTACATCATGCATTAAAACATATTAATTAAATAATAATGTTTATTTATTTTCAATATCAAAGGAAAGGGCAGTCTTAATATAACTGGATGTCCTATTCTGGTATTTTAAATAATTTACATTTACATTTTTACATTTGCATATTTACATTTGGCATCTTTGCATTTGTATTGCACAATTTGTATTCTTGTTATTACATTCACATATTTACATTTGCATTTGGCATCTTTGCATTTTTTATGTCATACATTAAAACATTCATTCATTAAAGTAAGGATTTCAAACGAAGTGATCTTGGTTTTTCCTTGAAGCAAGAACGCTCAGCACGACACAAGAAAAATGTCTAAAGAAACTGAAGATAGGCTAGCCAAATTTGAGATAAAGCAGAAAGAAATACAAGAGGAATTGAGGAGCAAGTTGGCACAAATCGAAGCTAATTCTCAGATCGATCTGCTGAACAATATGAAAGAAATGATTGATAAGCATTTGACTGCTGGAAAGAGTCTTGTTGAAACCCCACAAATTCTTTGGGTGTTACACCTGTTCATATTCCTGAGTTCACCTCTGTACCCCAGGAAATTCAGTCACCAATTTATTTCACTGTTAAGAAACAACATATCAGGCTGGAGTTTCATTCCTACTGACTGTCTTACTGCTTCTGGTTAAAGCCAATGAATTCTGTACTACTTCTAGAGAGACGGTTGAGTCATTTATGAGTTTGACGCCAAAGAACTGAACTTGGTCCCCTTAATTCTCCCACCAAATTTTAAAATTCCAGATTTTGAGAAGTATAATGGGACCACATATCCTGAATATCATATCACTATGTACTGTCGTTGTATAACTGGCTATATAGAGAATGAAAAATTGTTGATCCATTGTTTCCAAGACAGTTTATCCGGGTCTGCATCCAAATGGTATAATCAGCTAAAACGTACTCAAATACGTTCTTGGAGGGATTTAGCTCAAGCTTTTTTGGGTCAATACAAGCACATGACTGATATGGCCCCTGATCGAACAATGTTGTAAAGCATGAATATGAAGTGTAATGAAAGCTTTCGACAATATTCACAATGATGGAAAGACGTTGCTTCTCAAGTACATCCACCATTGACTGAAAAAGAGTTCACTACTTTGTTCATCAGCACATTAAAATTTCCTATGTTAATCACATGATAGGGGTTGTCCCTAATAATTTCTCTGACATCATCATAATTGGAGAAATCATCAAAATGGCTATCAAGAATGGCAAGATAAGAGGCTCTGACAATACTAAAGTCAAGAAAGAAGCTGGGGTTAATACAGTGAAGTCTTATTCAGTTAAACATGGTGCCAAATCTTATAGAGTGATCAAGAAAAAAAAAGAATGTGCAGGGATTTCAATTTCCTCCCTTCCACTGTTCGAGTGAAAAGTTGCATCCAAAAATGCTCTCAGCCAGATCAATTACTCCACAACTTGATCAATCACAGTGGCCTCCAAATGATAATTGGACCTATAAGGAAGTTCCTTGGATAAATCAGACTGGAATTCCAAATGTTCAGTTAAGGTTCTGGTAACCTTAAGAGAATTTCCAAGACCCTTTAGAGCAAGCAATTCAAAAATATAAGGTAAAAGAAGGGGTGAAGTTCAATGTTCAGAAATTGTTTCTTCAACAGAAACTAATATAACCAAATCCTATGAAGAATTGGGCACAAGAAAATGGGAAAAGAAATCAAAAGGCTCCCATGGATGTAATTCGAGATTGGCTTATAGGTCTAAGAAAGAATGAGGCAGATATAACCCAGAAGACATCTCAGATACCTATATCAGATTTTCCGAAAACCAGTAAGGCAAGGGGAAACTTAAGGAGTCTGGTTAATACTACCCCAGTTATAGCTGAAATGAGCATTCAGAACCCCGATAACATGAGAGCATTCATTCGGTCAGAACGATCAAGAAAGTGATAGCCTCACGAGTGAGAAAAACTCTGAAGGTGTTTCAAGAATCTATCTCAGACTGTACCCTCATTTGGTTAAAAGGTCACTACATTACACCAAGATTGGTGAAGGTGTCACCAAAGCCTTATGCCCATTGCTATGATCAAAATAGCTTCTGTAATTTTCACTTGGGAGTATCTGGACATTCAACATGGAATTGTTGGTCACTGTTAAAGGAAATAGAGACGCTCGTTGACAGGGAGTCTTGACACAAGAAACGATCAGAAATGGGGAGCAAATAAGGATAAAAATCCTGGGCCAAGTACATACCCAACAATAGAGGAGTGATGAGTCATGATAAATAAATAAGTGGAAGTGTTATCTACCACTATAGTACTTTTTTATTTTCAGCATCTTGTTGAACTTGTTTTTTTGTTTCTTTCTCCGCCTTTTGTGCAATAAATAAATATGTGTTTCTTTTATGGTTATGAGCAAGATCAAGTTTTAATCTTGAGATTATTGAGTATCAAGTAGATTAAATATTCTTTATATTTGCAAGAGTTAGATCTATTGGCAAGTGATAAAATTATATCTTCCATATCCCATCCAACACCAATTACTCGACCTTTACCAAAACCAATCCTGACACTACATTTATCTGAGATTCTGAAGAAATGTCTCTACCTGTTTTGAGACACAAACTCTAGATGTTTACCTTTTCGGGTATAGTTGATCGATGATACTACATTCCACCATATACATGACTTCAAAAGTCACACATTTGTCTTTTCGAACACAAAACCATCATAAACCAAAAGACCTCAAAAGAACCAAATATCTGAGATTCTGAAGAAATGTCTCTACCTGTTTTGAGACACAAACTCTAGATGTTTACCTTTTCGGGTATAGTTGATCGATGATACTACATTCCACCATATACATGACTTCAAAAGTCACACATTTGTCTTTTCGAACACAAAACCATCATAAACCAAAGACCTCAAAAGAACCAAACTTTCAATTATCCGTGAATTTTACTGCAAGAAGAGACTAGATGAGGCATCATGGACCAACTCATTGATGATAATTTCGAGTGATTAGGGCATACTCAAAGAAGAAGGGGAAAGTGATTGATTGAAATAAATATATCATGCATTAATTACATTTTTTCATGTAAATAAAGTTAATCTTGAATATTCATCCCCCTGTGGATACCTCTTTTTACAAAGGTTTCTGTGTATGAGATGATGAACGGCATTGTTTCATTTATCCTTTAATATATATATATATATATATCCTTTGTTGTCCCCATTTGAGCCTGAATAATGTTTCTTCTAATTCAACCCTAACCAAGGATCACCCTCTACATTAGGGGGCAAGGTAAAGGATATTGGCTCACAAGAATAAAGATTGTCAATACAGTTTTATTACGAAGACAAGTTTCCATGAAGTCATGAAAGTTTTGAACTACAAAGTATGTCAAATACAGAGTGCTTGAAGATCAATCCAATCAAGAATAATGGAAAACCTCCAAAATGCAAAAGGAAAAAGAGGTGCTCAAAGCAATTGAAGTATTATACTCATCCAGCAAAGAAAGAAGAAGAAGAAAAGAAAAAAAAAAAAAAGGAAAACGAATAAAGATGGGTGATTTATTGAGCCTCAAGTTACAAGGTTGATCAAGTACAAACAAGAAGAGCAAGAAATGCTGGAGATATGAGAAATGGAAATGAATCCAAAATTTGGCACTCTAGAGGGATCCAGTTGATGGAAAATTCCTCAGCAAGGCAGATCCAAGTCAAACAAAACAAGATGACGGCATCAGAATGAATTGATCCTTGGTTTGATGACCCTTAAACACTTATTTGGGCCTTTTTATCCCTTTCTTTCGTAACCATAAGCCATGGCCTACGTTACGTACCTGAAAAGTCCATTCTAATCATACATGGGTTTCTAAGTAAAAGATGATATCTTTAGAATTCATTCCGCCTTCCAAGATTGATTTTTATTTGCAAAAATTAGTTTTTAAAATCTTTAATGCATGATATGAAAAATGATAAAGGTGGGTTCAAGATATAAATTTTAAATAACATCTTGAAACCAAAGGAGGATTCGAGTTGAAAACCTGAAAAGGCGGCTCGAATATTGAATGGTGCAACAACGACATAAGAGACGATCTTAAGCTCTTAATAAAGCACCACACATCTCAAAAACGTTCCTGAGATTCTGGAAACGAGAAGCATCTCTACAAGATGAGCATAACAACCATTTCTTCAAGTTAGTGGAAGCCCGAAGCGACATACTGAACCAACTTGAAAGAACCTACTTTACCAAAATCAACCTACACCTCAAATCAGTCAATAATTTTGACACTTGCCATAGACTATGATTTTTGAATGATTTAAAAGTGTAGTTGATTTATTTGATATTCATTAAACTCCTTGTTTATGATTCGATATATTGTGAACCTGAAAGGGGTAATACTTTGCAAAATTCTTTCATTCTTCAATAAAGAAAGGAGAAAAAAACATTTTCAAACAGTACAGTCTCAAATGAGGAAGGTCCTTAAAGCAATTGTTGCTTATTCTACCTCTGTTGTAGAAAAGAATGGACGAAGCCAGAATAATGAAGCACTTCACATTTTGAAGGCAAGTGGTCCAAGAAGCCAGAAAGTCTGGAGAATTTAACTTGTGACACTCTCCTATGACATTATTAGCAGCTCATCAAGAAAGATCGTTTATCTCATACTGAGGGCAATAAGGATCACCAGACAGATTATTTTCTCCAACCATCAATTCATGTTCTCTAGAAGATTACATTATAGAACCATGAGCAAGTCACTACCTGCACTCTGGTTATACCGTGATGCTGGCTCAAGTCTTGATACATCATTGCTACTTCTTCTATGCCGATCACTTTCTTTGTCAAGATGATACCCATTATGTCCTTCAGAAGATTGCTGAATTTGAATTTGAGGACTTAGGGCACAGAATAAGATATTGGAACAGATTCTACACTTGTATGCTGTACAGGATTCCAAAAGTTGAGATAACCAGTTTTACCATCAACTAAACCTTTCCATAGTTAAGGAAGAGTGAGATATGGCAGTGTGTATTTTGGAGCAGCAGAAGAGACAACTGTCGTAGCAGTCATTACAAGAAATGCACCAACAAAAATCTTCTAGTTAATCATGATGATGTTTATGCTTCCGGTAAGATTGTTACACGGGATGCTACCGACAACAAGGTCGAATCCGCCAAATCTATTCATCAATTGCTCCACCGATCACCATTCAGTTCTTGCACCTCTGTTTTCAAAGATATACTAAGACAGTAGAAGGCGATCTTTGCAGCACTGATTCCAGCAAAAAGAAACAAGACATTGATATCACTGGGAAACATGTCTCTAAACAGATCCTTATGTATGGTTTTTAAGGAAACCTAGAAGTATTTCCACCTCATCAGGTTCAAGTGGAGCAACTTTATTCCTTCCAACCCATACTAGATTCCATTTTCAGCACTCATTAAGAACATACTTCTGGACACTCTAAGGTGGCTCATTGTCATAAGCTTCAAGAACCTTACAGATCCTTTCTGTTAATTTGGCACTTCCTGTACATGTTTATAAACAGTTCGACTTTGTTTTTGGATTCCAAGAAGGCCATCATTTCTTTGTCAATGGAAAAGCATCAGCACATGGAGGAAGCAGAATAAGAGAAACTCTGTTCTTAATTGGAAGATTATGAATATAGCCTATTTTCAGTGTGACAGCATGAAAATGCTTCGAATCTACAAATTCTGGCTTTACATCGATAAGTACTGTGATCCCAGTCCAAACTTAAATGGAACAAATGAATGTGCTCATAGCATCTTCTGGAAGTGTTCTTTGAGTTATCTGATCTGGTTTGGCAAAACCAATCATTGAATTTGGAAGATGAATTTGCTAATAGCATCTTCTGGAAGTGTTCTTTGAGTTATCTGATCTGGTTGGACAGAACCAATCATTGAATTTGGAAGATGAATTTGCTAATAGCATCTTCTGGAAGTGTTCTTTGAGTTATCTGATCTGGTTAGACAGAACATAGCATCTTCTGGAAGTGTTCTTTGAGTTATCTGATCTGGTTAGAAGAACATAGCATCTTCTGGAAGTGTTCTTTGAGTTATCTGATCTGGTTAGAAGAATAGCATCTTCTGGAAGTGTTCTTTGAGTTATCTGATCTGGTTAGACAGAACATAGCATCTTCTGGAAGTGTTCTTTGAGTTATCTGATCTGGTTAGACAGAACATAGCATCTTCTGGAAGTGTTTCTTTGAGTTATCTGATCTGGTTGGACAGAACATAGATCTTCTGGAAGTGTTCTTTGAGTTATCTGATCTGGTTAGACAGAACATAGCATCTTCTGGAAGTGTTCTTTGAGTTATCTGATCTGGTTAGAAGAACATAGCATCTTCTGGAAGTGTTCTTTGAGTTATCTGATCTGGTTAGACAGAACATAGCATCTTCTGGAAGTGTTCTTTGAGTTATCTGATCTGGTTAGACAGAACATAGCATCTTCTGGAAGTGTTCTTTGAGTTATCTGATCTGGTTGGACAGAACATAGCATCTTCTGGAAGTGTTCTTTGAGTTATCTGATCTGGTTAGACAGAACATAGCATCTTCTGGAAGTGTTCTTTGAGTTATCTGATCTGGTTAGAAGAACATAGCATCTTCTGGAAGTTTTCTGTGAGTTATCTGATCTGGTTAGAAGAAAATAGCATCTTCTGGAAGTTTTCTTTGAGTTATCTGATCTGATTGGACATAATCAAGCATTGAATTTAGAAAATAAATTTGCCAATAGCATCTTCTGGAAGTGTTCTTTGAGTTATTTGATCCAAAGAAGTGCATCAGCAGCTTTAGTCATTTGAGCAGCACGTATAAAATTTATCAATTTTATAATTGATGAATCTGGACCACATTTCTACATGGATATTGAAGTTTCAGCACTCGAGAATCCCATTCTTGTCAAGTATAACAGTTTATTTTCTTTCATCAGAATTCAAGATTTCTTGGTATTAAAACTGAATGCAAGCTTTTCAAGAGCTTATACAATTGAGTTTTATTCTCAAGAAATTTTTGTGACATATCTACCTCTACATTTGTCAAAGAGGATAGATTCTTTAGGTGTTTACAAAAATAGATGCATTTTCATCATTTTATTCTTGTTGAATTTTTAACAGGAATTTCAAAGATTTTAGCAAAGATTTCAAATCCACTAGATGGATCATTCATTTCCAGAGAAAGTTCATAATGAGAAGAACTCATCTGAAGAAAGAAGAAGAAGTTCATAATGAGAAGAACTTGTTCAACTTTTTGTTTAAATTCATCATTTGATGGATCAACAGTTCCAGAGAAGGTTCATAATGAGAAGAACTCATCTGAAGAAGGAAGAAGAAGTTCATAATGAGAAGAATTTGTTCAACCTTTTACTTGAATCCGTCATTTGATGGATCAGCTTTTCCAGAGAAAGTTCATAATGAGAAGAACTCATCTGAAGAAAGAAGAAGAAGTTCATAATGAGAAGAACTTGTTCAACTTTTTGTTTAAATTCATCATTTGATGGATCAACATTTCCAGAGGAAGAGTTCATAATGAGAAGAACTCGTCATCTGAAGAAGGAAGAAGAAGTTCATAATGAGAAGAACGTGTTCAACCTTTTGCTTGAATTCATCACTTGATGGATCATTCTTTTCCAGAGGAAGAGTTCATAATGAAGAACTCGTCATCTGAAGAAGGAAGAAAAAGTTCATAATGAGAAGAACTCATCAAAAGCTTATTCAACCTTTTGAATGACTCTATCACAGAAAGGAGGTCATCCTCATCCCCAGCAGAGAGTTCATAATAAGAAGAACTTATTTGGAGAAAAAGAAGAATTTATTCAATATCTCCATCATGATCAAAGTAAAGTCAAATGGATAAAAATTTTATTATCTTTTTATCTTTGCCCTATTCTTGTTAACACAAGAATGAGCAAAGAGGGGCAGCTGAAGATACTAAATTTTTTTATCCATATTTATTATTATTATTATTATATTATTATTATTATTATTATCATTATTAATATTATTATTAATATTATTATTATTATTTTTATTATTAAATATATTAAATACAAACCAGTTACAATTAAACCGGCTCAGTTACAAACCAACTGAAACCGGTCCAAATCCAACCGGAAACCCTAAATATTTGGGTTTCCAGTTAGGGTTTCTAAACCCTAGCCACACCCCCGCCTCTGATGGTTCCAGATCCCAGCCGCCGCCTTACTGCCAAGTGGTCCAATGGCCCACTGCCGACAGCCCTCGCCGCCTCCGCCGCTGCCACGCCTCCATCGAAGCCTCCAGACCCAGATGGCCACCCACGTTGCTACTCTAGCAGTGAGTCACCACTGGTAGTCCGTGACTCACCGAAGGGTATCTATTACCCAGTCCGATGACCGCACCGTGGTGGCTATAAAAGCCACCACCCACCTGAAAAAAAAAAAAAGAAGGGACAGAGAAAAAAGAAACTAGACAAAGAAAGAAAAAAAGAAGAAGAGATAGAAAGAAAAAAAAAAACAGAGCAAATATAAACTATTACCAACGATCTCAGCAGCAAGAAGAAAAAAAAGGAAAGGAAGAAGAGACGTACCGAGGAAGCCTTGACCACTAGATCTCGTCAGAACCAACAAAAACCGAAGGTATTAGTTTAGATCTGCTCCGATTGAGAGCGGTTTAATGAAAAAAAACATCGGAACCGTCATTAGGACGGTCCGATCTACATTTAGATAAAAGAAAAAATTTTCCGGCCACCGAATACGGTGGCCGGCGGCGGTGGTTGACGGCGGATGAACGCCGGCTAACGGCTGCCGGCCGACTGAACCTCTCTCAGTCTAGAGAGAAGACAGAGAGTTCTTCTCTCTGTTTGAGAGAAAGAAAAAAAAAAAGAGAAGAAATGAAATGGCTGGCCCTTCGGGCCAGCCGATTTGGACTTTTATAGTCCTTCCCGAACGACGTCGTTTCGGGAAGGACTATGCGCGTGATTATGGAAAAGTTAAATCCCTTCCGCAGTCCTTCGTACTTGTAAACTTTACATTTTAGTCACTAAATTAAATTTATAATATTTTTAATTCAGTCTTCGAATTTTAATTTCTTTTATTTTAGTCCTTCATATTAAAATAATATATTTAGGATAAATTACAGATTTAATCCCTTAATTTTAATAAATAATTTTTTTAGTCCCTAGTTCATACTTTTAATTTATTTTATTATAAAATTTGAATTTTAGATAAGTTTATTTTGGTCATTAAATTATTAAATAAAAAAAATATATATTTAAACCCTATAAATTCAATTAATTAATAATTAGTTTTATTTTTATAATTTAGTTATTAATTTTATATGTCTTTATTTATTTTATTGTTTTTAAATATATTGTTTAATAGAATTATTATTTTATTATATTGTTAAATATTTTGATATATATTCATAAATATATGTAATAAATATTAACTTTTAAATATTTATTTTTAATATCGAAGAAAAGGACAGTCTTAATACAACTGGATGTCCTATTCTGATGTTTTAAAATTAAACAATATTATTTAAATTAATATTTATCAATATCAAAGAAAAGAGTTGTCTTAAGGCACCTAGAAATTCTTTTCGGATATTTTTAAATAAATAAATATTTTTTTTTTACAATTTTAAAATTATAAGATTATAAATTAAATATATTTTTGAATTTTTAAATTTTAAATAATAGAGACAATTTATAATTAAAAAAGTACCAATTTTGGGCGTTGTAGGGGTGCTAATCCTTCCCTAAACGTAACCGACCACGAATCCCTTTTTATTATTAAAAAGAATGAATTTTTGGTTATAAAACGCAGATCAGTTCGATTTTTTAATTGATGTTTTCTTAAAACTCTTTTAAAAAATAATTTTTAGGTATTCGACCTACCTAATCCAAAAAGGCCGATGGCGACTCACAAATTATTTTCAAAATTATTTATTAATATTAATTTCCCCGCCAAATTTAATATTTCGTGCCCGGACAAAAACCGGTTACGACAATTACAATATAAAAAAGATAAAGGAAAAACTTTTGAACTAACCAGGCGAATCATTGCCATCATCGTCTTCGACCTTAACAGGTTTTTGCCAGATCGGGTCTTCATCAACAACCAACACACCAGAGGATTCGGATTTGGTTTTCTTCTTTTTGCTCCTTTTCTTCTTCTGTTCCTCTTCTTCATTTTTGGTCGCCTATCGTTTTAGATATTCCTTCAAACTTGAAGTTGCCATCACTGTACAAATTCAATACGGTTACTAGAGTTTCAAGTATTGTGAGCAAGAGGTGAATTGCAAATTTTGTCATATTTCACCATTGTAAGCCCTTGGATTCCGGCCATGTACACCTCAACAATTGAAAAATTTTGCATGACGAAAGAGACTTAGAGGGTTAAGCACATTTTGTTACAAAACTATGAACTAAGAAACACGTTTTTTTATAATTATCACCTAGTCGCCATCAGTATTATAAATGATGTAACAAATTAACCATGTTGATGCCTAGAGTTAGATGAATTAATAGAAGGAAAAGAGAATTACTGACATGATATCTAAACTTTCAAATCTACAGGTTCCCTAGACCTTCTAGCAACCCATGTGCTTAAAGCTTAGTCCAACAAACAAAAGAGCCACAACAATCAATAAAAAAGAGAAGTCCTGAATTTGGTAGATCTGATAACAATAGAAGTTTGATCAAATGAAGCTATTTTAGGACCAAATGTCAATGAAAGAAACAGATACCAACAATTCAAACCCATAAATATATTGGATTTTTTTTATAGGAATTGAAGGCCTCGTTAAAAACCTCCTTCTTGATTAGAGGGGCTTATAGAGAAGCTCCTTAATCAGCGGAAGGAGGAAAATAATGCCTTAGGATTTTATTAAATATAAGAAAACCAATATACAACCAGAGATACACCCCCAACATAAAACAAAACACCAAAAACAACCCCAAACAGCAACAATAGCTCAGCCTAATCCAAACATAGCTACAACAACAGCCTCTAAAGGATTGACCCGACTAAAAGCCTAACTCTTGGCCCGAAGGGTACCCCAAAACAAAACACCTAAAATAAAAGCCAAAAATAACAGCTAACTGAAACCGTAGAAGCCAAAATAAAAACACTACACCAGGAGAGTTACCATAGAGTTACCATCTACCGAGGAACGCCAAAACATGTGATGGTTGTGTACAAGTAATTTAAGGGGAAAAAAAAAGAAACTGGAGTCCATCAATATTTTGATCGTATAGATCGTTTCAATTACTGAAAAACCCAACTTAGGCTATACCGTGCATGTGTGCACACAAGGAACGAGATGATGAAGAAAAGGGCATTGCTTCCCTTTTTGAAATGGTTTGGTTCTATGCTCTACCTGTGGACCGCTAACAGCCAGAACCATCACACACCATAATCGATTGTAATATAACTACTGATTTAGCATATCTAGTTTTTGCTAACAGGAAGGGAATTTGCTGATTTCCTCGTATATAGCATAATGAAGCAGAGGCAGAGAGCAGATAACTCAAAATCTCTCCCATGAAATAAGTAGAAATCAATGTTCAAGTTAAGTTTAGGGTTCCAATAGCAATGTGGCACAGCTGCTATTTCGCAGTAGCGCACCGTCCACCATTGGAAAAGGCCTCATTAGCGGTGCGAACAAATTTCAGATCAATAGCAGCAGATCGCTGCCGCAAATAGCAGTGTCACGGAAAAATAATGTCAAATATAGCATAATTATGCCGAGGCAGAGAGCATATAACTCAAAATCTCTCGTAAATCAAGTAAAAGTCAATGTTCAAGTTAAGCTTAGGGTTTAGAAATTTTACCTTATTTAATTTCCTGGTCTGTCGGAAGCTTGGGGGCAAGAGCGGAGCTGGGTCGGACTCTGGCGGAGGAGACGGATGAAATAGGAGGAAGAGAAAGTCGAGGCTGGGACAGCGGCGACGAGAGGCTTGTTGGCGGTCAGAATTTCTAAAATAAGTTGTAGAAAAAAATTTGTATATATATTATTTAGGGTAAACTACATTATTCATCATTCAATTATTTTCTCCGTTTGGTCACTGAAATTTAAAGTTTTTCAATTTAACAACTAAACTTTTGAGTTACTCTTGTATCAGTCACACCACTGTTAAATAATTAACATTTGTGACATGACAACATCCACCAAAACGGTATCGTTTTGGATTCTTAAATAAAATCAAATTTAGTCCAAAACTATGTCGTTTTAGTTTCGTATAAAATCTTTTTTTTTTTTCATTTTTTCTTCATTCTTCTTTCTCCTCTTTTTTTCTCTTTCAATCTAAATTAATCCATAATTCAATCATTCCATTAGCCATCATTATGGTCACCTTCATCGGAGGTTTATCAATCAAATACTAAACTCGTCTGATCTTTCTAAACGCGAATCCATTATCTATTTAATCGAAAAACAACTTAAACTCCACAAATGTAAAGTACAACCAAAATTTGTTCACTTATATAATTTATCAGGAAGATTTTAATATTGGGTTGCTTTGGAAAGCCAGGCATTGTTTGCACATTCACCAAATGGTGGAGGGAACAAAGTTTCTGCAGTATTTTGCTAACCCTATGCTTAATCTTGGTTCGGTTCTAGTCTAAAAGAACATTGTTAACATTCTTCACTTTCAAGTCTACATGGTGGCCTGCACTTGTCGTTGGTGGTTGTCATTTCTAAAGGTCGATGATGATTTAGGGGTTGGAAATGGGATTAGGATTTAGTAATTTTAATTTTATTTTATTTTTTATTTTAATTATAGAGTTCAGTATATCTTCTAAGTGCAATAATGCGTCAACATAAAAACATAAATATTGCGATCAACATGCATATCATACAACATAGTAGTCAAGTAAATTAATAGACTTAACTACCCATCATTTGAATACCATAGCAAGAGGCTGCCTTAGTCTTGTGTCTTATTACAATCATACATGATGTGGATCTTACACTCCGAAGAGGAATCCAGAACAGAAAATAAGATGGAGACTAACCCTTTAAAAAGGAACTCAAAATAGGACGGGGATTAACCCACCCTAAACGAGACTGAGTTAACCTTCAAAGAAGAACTCAAAATAGGAATATTCTCACATATCATCATAGACCCCAAGTATATAAATAAGGTTTGAGTCATACATAATCATAACATAATTTAAGAATTAAACATGCATACATAACGTAAAACAATAAAATAGATCATGCTTGTAACCATAAATCATACAACATAAATATTATATACATATGTTATCACACACTCAATGCAATCCTATAAAAATAAATCATACATTATTTTGCATTAAAACATAAACTATAGCACTAGTCGAAGAAAGCATCTCTAGCAGCTAACATAATCGGCTAAATAATATACTTTCTATGATCAACAATATTAGGTCATGCGGTACGAAAACCTATGATAACATAATTCTACATGAGCACTAAAGCACGATACATAAGCGAAAGTAATCATTATTTTAATTAACAATACTCATTCATAACTTGGGTCGAATGTGCGAAGTCCAGCTAACCTAAATGGGGATGGTCTTAATATGTTGGAGAATGGTGTTGAGATATATGATCACATTCATAACATAAAAGCAATTAATAATTCCTTTAATTCAAGAATATTCTTAACATAAATGTAATTTAAAATAATACGAGATGTAGCGTGTTGAAAAATGTAAAGTCAAAGGTCAATTCTTCGAAAAATAAATTTAGTGTATCAAAAAACGTAAAATTAAAGGACAATAGAAAAAGTCCATAATAAAATCAACGATCAACCGTCAGCGATCAATAATCAGTGGTCAACACTCAAAGTTAATGGTCAAAAATTCATGTCAAAGTCAATGGTTCAAATTGAGCAACGGGTCAAATGAGTGTTACATCCGATCAATGGCTCGGTTTAGATTGATTTAGCCCAACTTGATTCATCCGATCAATCTGATTTTGATTCAATTGGATCAGACTTATATTTGTTGGGCTCAGTTAACCTATAGCCTATGGTTGGTTAGGCTCTTAGCAGGCCTTGGTGGAAAGGCTAGCGGGCTAACACAAGGCTTACATGCATTTAGGGTTGTTACAAGAATAAAGGCGGCGGTGGTAAGATGAAGATGATCGATCTCCCGTCAGCGAGTGTGGCGCACAGTAACTAAGAGAAGATTACAGAGAATCACAAAAGGAAAAGGAAGAATAAAAAAAAAGTCTTTTAAATGATTTAGGACGTCGATGGCACAACGAAACTCTTGGGTTTCACCAAAAAGGCAATGATGTCAACTTTAACCTAAACATCCGAGATCATATTCGACACAAGGGTGGCTTCATGGTCCTTTTGACAACATGTGCTCATCGATCAGAACTTAGCTGACGGTGGCACACGACTGTCGGAGATTGTCCTTTAGAACATCCCAGCAAGAGAATGGCAAACTTTTAACAAAATGGTAGCCCAACGGTTTTAGGGCTCCTTAAAGTGGTATTTATACCACGACTTAATGATCTAATTAGAAGACATGACCTTATATACTTTAATATTTCAAAAATATCCCTCCACATTTTTTCTGTGTTCATTTTAGTACTTGATTATCCAATTCAAACATTATATTTTCAATTTCCTCAATTTAATTAACAGTAAAAATAGTGGATCTATTTTTTTATAACTTCTTTTATAACCCTTAAAATTATTAAAAATTATGAATTCAAATACAGTTAAGTATACACTATCATCCAATTTATTTAGGCCTGTAAACGAATCGAATGCACACGAACGGATGTATGTTCATATTCGTTTATTTAAAAAATAAACGAACATAAACGAACACGAACATAAACGAACAATTTTTTTTGTTCATGTTCGTTTA
The DNA here is from genome assembly GCF_006381635.1 of Hibiscus syriacus. NCBI lineage: Eukaryota > Viridiplantae > Streptophyta > Magnoliopsida > Malvales > Malvaceae > Hibiscus > Hibiscus syriacus. The sequence goes on from NW_024063094.1 coordinate 484,801, forward strand.
TTAAAGAATATAACTTGTTCATGTTCGTTCATTTAATAAATAAACGAACATAAACGAACACGAACACGAACATAAATGAACATGAACATAAACGAACATAAACATTAGAGACCCTACCTTCCATTGTTCTTTCATGAAAAATAGTCGACAATGCAAATCAATCAAATCTACAGTGATAAATAGCGTAATAGTTGATTAGCAGTGATGAAATGTTTGAAGATATCAAATATTTCGATCGATCTTTTAAAGATATTAAATGCTTCACACGACTTTAATTTAACGCTATAACATTTATCTTAGTGGTCCATGATTTCATATGAACAATCATTTTCCACTACGTTATTCTAATAAATTCACTGGCTAAAAGTTTTGTGACATCAATGTCAGACTTTAGTGAGGTTTGTTAATAACAGTCCTTTCCGTTAGCAGAGTAGAAAATTTAACAGCATAAAGATTTCGAACGGTACAAATTAGACTACAAGGCAATAACATAGATCCGAAATCCCTTCGATGATACATATTGTAACTGATATTATTGCTAAACCTCCATTCAAAATTTTAACGTACCTAAAGTATACTCCACAACTAAAGGTCATACAAGAATTATGAAAACAAAAGTTCATTGTCAAAGTGTATTTTCTACTTATTAATGGGTTTTTCCTGGAAAACCCATTACTTCCGCTATTACACTATTTTTCAAAAATTGCATAGAAACCTTTGTTTTGTTTTCTGACAAATTCTATATATTTTTCTCTTTACTTATGCTCATATACTTCCGATTGTTACCTTTATCTTCTCATCTATTTCTAGAAAGAAGTATGATGTTTTCTTGAGTTTTAGATGTGAAGATACCCGCAATAACTTTACATATCAACTATTAAGCCAAATAAAACAAAGAAAGAGATGAAAACAGACCTGTAAAACTTCAGATTGCACTATAATATAACTTGTTTTGAAGCTTTCAAATATCGTCTCCACTCTCTAGTGAACACTAGGGTTTGGGAAAAAAGGGGGAAAATGTAACATCTCAAATTATGGGTTAGTGACCAAATTGTAAAGTTTCAGAATTTGATGACTAAAGTAGAAGAATAAAATAGTTCAATGATTATTGGATACATATGATGAAGGTTATTTAGTAATTATTAAAGGGAATAAAGGGCAAAAAGGTCAATTGATTAAGAAATGAATTAAAATGGGAATGGTAAGGATAAATACACGTGGAAAGGGAGAGAATTCTCCAGAGTGCTCTTCTCATTTCTTCTTCTTCTTTACGTGGAAGCCAAGAGAAAAGGTAAGTTTGATTTAGCTTTTGATTTCTTGAAAGTTTTAAGTTGGATTTGAGTCTTTGAGGGTTATATAAGCTTAAGGAAAGCTTATATAAGTTTAAAACACCAAAGAGAGAGAAATAGAAAGGAATTTTTGTTAAGGGTTTATAAATGAACTTTTGTTATATAAAGGTTTTTGAAGTTCTAAAGTTGGATTTGACTTGTCAAGGGTCTAATTAAGAAGTTAGAAGCAATTGAATGGAATTTGGAACATGTTAGAAATTGAGTATGATTCTTGAATTTCCATATGAAAGATGGAATTTAGAGGTTAAAAATGAGATAAATGAATATTAATGAGTTTAAGTATGTATATGAAAGTTAGGAATATGAAAGGGGTTGAAATATGAAGGATTTAATCCAAAAAGAAGGAATTTTCGGGTTCAAAAAGAGGTTCTGGGCAGAGTGCATCGATGCACATTCATAGTGTATCGATGCATCAATGTTAAAACCCAGAAATTGTTTGAAGGTGTATCGATGCATTGGTAGTGCATCGATGCACTCTTTTAAAATAAATACATCGAATGCAATTCGTGTATCGATGCATAAGTAGTGCATCGATGCATCCCTTTAATAAGGAAACATCGAATGCAATTATTGCATCGATGCATAAGGCATGCATCGATGCATCCTAGTAATAAACAAACATCGAATACATTTTATGCACCGATGCATCAATAGTGCATCGATGCATACCTTCATTAAAAGATGAAATTGACTTTTCTCTTAGTCTAAAGAGTGAACCATTAGAGTATATTAGTTATAATACTAATATATATCTATGTATGATTATGTAGATATAGAACGTGATCCCGTTCCTAATCAACTGAAGGATTAGAATCGAATCAAAGCAAAGCTAAGGTGAGTGCACCTTCTCTAGTATATGAGGTTCAAGGGAAAATAAGACTTGTGATAAGTCTATTTCCAATAGTGAAAAACATGAATTCATAGAAGTATGTATTTGTTATGATTTATATGTGTTATTGATATGAATATGGTAAGTAAAAGGGATTAATGGTGATGATAAGAATAATAATAAGGATAATGAAATGATAGGTATATGTGAATATAGGTATTGATGTGTTTTGTATGTATTGTAAGATGATATGTTTATGTGATAACATGATAAGATGACAATGATTTACATGTTATATGAACACATGAGAAATGTTATGAGCTATATGAAAGAGAAAGTATATGTGATACTTGAGGGTGAATCCTATGTTTATATGAATATGAACTCATATGAGAATTGACATGAACTACGTGATTACATGTATATGTGAATGAAACCATGAGCTTATATGAATATATGATATGGTTACATGAATATGAGAAAGGATATAAAAGATAATGCCCATGTTATGTGTCATGAGAGCTAGGGGTATAGTTGGCATGCCAAGAGTCGAGGGTCTATGTGGTCCTTCGGGACATATATGTATTCTTTGGAACATGTGTGAAGTCTGGTGAGACACATACTTGATCCTTGGCATATGTATATGATTCTTAAGGAATGATATGTGGTCATTCGGGACATATATGTATTCTTTGGAACATGTGTGAAGTCTGGTGAGACACATACTTGATCCTTGGCATATGTATATGATTCTTAAGGAATGATATGTGGTCCTTCGGGACATATATGTATTCTTTGGAACATGTGTGAAGTCTGGTGAGACACATACTTGATCCCTAGTATATGTATATGATTCTTAAGGAATGATATGTGGTCCTTATGGACAGTATTATATGGCACTACGGTGCAATTCTACGCGGCACTCCGATGCAATTATATGTGGCACTTTGGTGCAATTATATGAGCTGTGGTGACAGTATTAGTGCACAACCTCTATGTACTCGCATATCTTTAGTTCTCACATGAGTATCATGGGCTACTAAATAGATAATATTAATAAAGTGATATGATAATATGTTTGTTTCCTTGTGGAATTTCATGTGTGATATTGATTGTACAAATGGTAACTTATAAGACCATATGATGAAAGGAATCAATGATAGTGATAAAATAAGAAAGAAATGAAGATGATAATATAATTGCTTGGGTGTACGTGTTAAGGATAATATATGTATATAGTGTACATGACATGATATGTATATGTGCAATTGGTTATGGTATATGTTATATGATATGGACGTAAGAGATCATATGAACATGAGATAAGAGATATGAATGATAATGACATATATGTATGCATATATTTATTACATGTAAAAGTATGAGTGGTATGAAATGATAGTAGTAATTGTTTAGGTATGATTATTAGTTACCGTTTACCTTATATGTTTATATGCCTCACTAAGTCTTTGACTTAGCGTGTAAGTGGTTTACACGTAGGTTTCGAGAAGAGTAAAGAGCAATGTGGAGCAAGACAGGTCAGTTCTTCTTACTAAAGGTCAGATCAGAAAAGATGTGAATAATATGTATTTTAGTATATAAAGTTCTAGTTGGCATGTTTTCAAAAGAATCTATTGTTTAAGCTATGAACAGTTTTATAAATGTTTCGAATAGTTATATGTAAATAATAAGTGAAAGATACATACTCTGATTGGTTTTGTAATAATGAAAATGTCTTTTATGTAAATGCGTCATTTATATGTTATAAAAGTTTTAAATTACTCACTATTTTATACAAGTACATGTTTAAAAAGGTCAATGTGACACCTCGGATTCGTATCCAGGTCGGATACGGGTTGGGGTGTTACATTTAATGGTATCAGAGCTACGGTTTAGCCGATTCTAGGCTTAAATCGAAGTCAGAAGTGTTTTAAAAAGTATACATGCCAACTTAAAGTGAAAAATTATGATCTGATAGTGTAAGGAGTATGCTGTCTTGCTAATAAAAGTAGATTATTATGTGATAATAGAAGTATGATAATAAGAGCTTCGAAAGAAGTGAAAGGTAATAAACCTGAAGGTAATAGCATTCACCTGCCCTGGCTAGGCAGGGAGAAGAGCGAACACCTCAGGAAGTGCCTGTATAAAATTTGGAAAATTATTCTTCATGTTGAAGAATGTTCTGACGTGTTTTCAATTTATACTTCTTTAACTCATAGAATGAATGTATCAAATTAGTTGATAAAGTTGCGAACACCCAAGTTCAAGGGTGTATTTGAGGAAGGTTCTATTGTTATAGACCTTTGGTTGAATGATATGATAGAAGGTTTTCATTTCTTCAAAGTGGAGATATTGAATTGAGTAGTTTTGTTACTACTTTGGTAAGTTAGAGTATGGTGGAAAATTGTCACCATAAGAACGTTAAAAGATTAAATGATGTGATTAGAATTGTATAAGAGTTCAAGAATAAGTGCATTGATGACCAGTTTATAAGACATATGAAACTGGAATACACGAGCTTGAAACAAGGGAATTACACCTTGTATAAATATGATTATAAGTTTATTAAGCTAAGCAGAATTGCTGCTGAGTTAATTCCGACTGAAAATGATACATATGATTTGTTGTTAGGACTTGCGCCTTAAATTAAAAGAGTGTTACTGGTTTTGAATTTGTTATCGTTTCAAGAAATGGTTAATTGTGTTAAAGCTTTAAAGAGAAAAAGCTCAGAACGAAAAGTTTGGAGAAATAAAATCTCAGATGATTAAGAAAATTAGTGCTTCATAGAATTTTAGCACCATCAAAGAAAGGTAGAGATTCTGGTTCAACTTTAAACCAGACATGAATTAGTTGTATGAGAGTTCGACAGACTCCAACAGTAGGTTTGATCTTGAAAGATTAAACAAAGAGTTAATTGAGGATAAGTCAGGGTTAAAGATAACCCTTGTGAATTGGGTTAAAAGCTCTTTTAGAAGTTATGTAAATCGAAGCAGAAAAAGTATTTTAAATGGATTAGATGAGTATTGAAATCTGGTGATTTTTTTTAAACAAGTGGAGAAAACATAAGTATAAGAATGGTAAATAATAAGGTTTTGTGCAAGTAAAGTTGACTATCAAAGTAATGAAAATGTGATAAGGAGTGATAGTTAAGGATAAATGGATAAAGATCAAGGAATGGATTAAGTGTTTTGCTAGAAATTAAATAATGTGAAGGATAAGAAGTATTTTAAATGTATCAAGTGAGGTAGATACTGTTTTTGTATTTAAGATGGAAAGAGTTAGCGTGGACTAACAAGATTATGGGACGGAATGTATTGAAATTACAAGATTTCAAGATATGGTAGGTTATGATAGCCAAATATGAAGTGAATCTGGATACAGTTGTATACTGTGATTATAGTAAAGTGATAAAGTGAAGGAAGTGGGAATTCAAATGTTTGAGTAAAACTAAGGATTGATAAGAAGAAATTAAGTATGGGTACATCAATGATCAGTTTATAAATAAAGGAAGTTAGAATGTTAAGCTTGAATAATGGAAGTGACATGGTGTATGAGATTGAATGTTTATTTGATTAGTTGAGTAAACTATTGTTGAAATAATTCTGACTGCAAGGAATGTATATGAATGGTTCGATGAAGGTTTATGTTTTAGATTGGAAGAATCGATGTTGACTAACAGAGTTATAAGATAGTAGTGTATTAAAGTTAAAGGATTGGAAGATGATTTTAGGGTAAGCTAATTATGTATGGTGTGGATTGAGATATGGTTATGTATTTTAATCATTGAAATGAAAGGTAATAAAGGAGACAAGGCATAATACTGTATATGAATGAGAGTATGGGTTCAATAAGTGAATTACACTGGGTTGATTTTAACTGAAATAATGTGTAAGATTAATTTGATCAGGGCTTACGCCCTAGATTGAAAAGTTGTTATTAATTAGCTATAGTGGCATGGATGTTAGAATTATTAGATTTGAAGGAAACATAAAGTAAGTTAATCAAATGAGATACGAATCTGGATGTGGTTGTGTATTTTGATCATATAGATATGATATAGGCAAGGAGATAAATATTTATGTGTTTTAAAGAAAAATTTGAAGGAAGAAAATACAAGCAAGATACGATAAAATGAGGTTTTGTATAAGTGAAGTTGATTAGTAAAGTTATAAAGATATAATAAAGACTGGTAATCAGAGATAAGTTTAAGTGATAGGAAAAGAGTATAAGAACATGAAAGAAAGATATGATTGGTGTATAAGAAGATTTTGAGTTATGAAGAAAATAAAAGGATGAAGTTTAAAGAATTAGATGTGATAAAGATTATGTTGAGATATAGGTTATAAGTTTAACCAGAAGTAAGAAAGGTATGTCAGGTAATATGAGAAATTGTTTAGTTATGCAAAGTGTATGTTTAATCAGTTATGAGGAAGATTTAAGGTTATGTTTCTTGGTCAAGTGGATGTAGTTAGAGAAATGAATAAAGATTTATATGTATTAAGGAAGTTTTGGAGTCAGTCAAGTGAGGATGAAATAAAAGTTTGGTGATTCTTGAAAGACAATTGAAGATTGACAAGGAATTTGATTGATTTATGAGTTTAAAACACCAAAGAGAGAGAAATAGAAAGGAATTTCTGTTAAGGGTTTATAAATGAACTTTTGTTATAGAAAGGTTTTTGAAGTTCTAAAGTTGGATTTGACTTGTCAAGGGTCTAATTAAGAAGTTAGAAGCAATTGAATGGAATTTGGAACATGTTAGAAATTGAGTATGATTCTTGAATTTTCATATGAAAGATGGAATTTAGAAGTTAAAGATGAGATAAATGAATATAAATGAGTTTAAGTATGTATATGAAAGTTAGGAATATGAAAGGGGTTGAAATATGAAGGATTTAATCCAAAAATAAGGAATTTTCGGGTTCAAAAAGAGGTTCTGGGTAGAGTGCATCGATGCACATTTATAGTGTATCGATGCATCAATGTTAAAACCCAGAAATTGTTTGAAGGTGTATCGATGCATTAGTAGTGCATCGATGCACTCTTTTAAAATAAATACATCGAATGCAATTCGTGCATCGATGCATAAGTAGTGCATCGATGTATCTCATTAATAAGGAAACATCGAATGCAATTAGTGCATCGATGCATAAGGCATGCATCGATGCATCCCAGTAATAAACAAACATCGAATACATTTTATGCACCGATGCATCAGTAGTGCATCGATGCATACCTTCATTAAAAGATGAAATTGACTTTTCTCTTAGTCTAAAGAGTGAACCATTAGAGTATATTAGTTATAATACTAATATAGATCTATGTATGATTATGTAGATATAGAACGTGATCCCATTATGAATCAACTGAAAGATTAGAATCGAATCAAAGCAAAGCTAAGGTGAGTGCACCTTCTCTAATATATGAGGTTCAAGGGAAAATAAGACTTGTGATAAGTCTATTTCCAATAGTGAAAAACATGAATTCATAGAAGTATGTGTTTGTTATGATTTATATGTGTTATTGATATGAATATGGTAAGTAAAAGGGATTAATGGTGATGATATAATAATAAGGAAATGAAATGATAGGTATATGTGAATATAAGTATTGATGTGTTTTGTATGTATTGTAAGATGATATGTTTATGTGATAACATGATAAGATGACAATGATTTACATGTTATATGAACACATGAGAAATGTTATGAGCTATATGAAAGGGAAAGTATATGTGATACATGAGGGTGAATCCTATGTTTATATGAATATGAACTCATATGAGAATTGATATGAACTACGTGATTACATGTATATGTGAATGAAACCATGAGCTTATATGAATATATAATATGGTTACATGAATATGAAAAAGGATATAAAAGATAATGCCCATGTTATGTGTCATGAGAGCTAGGGGTATAGTTGGCATGCCAAGAGTCGAGGGTCTATGTGGTCCTTCGGGACATATATGTATTCTTTGGAACATGTGTGATGTCTGGTGAGACACATACTTGATCCTTGGCATATGTATATGATTCTTAATGAATGATATGTGGTCCTTCGGGACATATATGTATTCTTTGGAACATGTGTGAAGTCTGGTGAGACACATACTTGATCCTTGGCATATGTATATGATTCTTAAGGAATGATATGTGGTCCTTCGGGACATATATCTATTCTTTGGAACATGTGTGAAGTCTGGTGAGACACATACTTGATCCCTAGTATATTTATATAATTCTTAAGGAATGATATGTGGTCCTTATGGACAGTATTATATGGAACTCCGATGCAATTCTACGCGGCACTCTGGTGCAATTATATGTGGCACTTTGGTGCAATTATATGAGCTGTGGTGACAGCATTAGTGCACAACCTCTATGTACTCGCATATCTTTAGTTCTCACATGAGTATCATGGGATATTAAATAGATAATATTAATAAAGTGATATGATAATATGTTTGTTTCCTTGTGGAATTTCATGTGTGATATTGATTGTACAAATGGTAACTTATAAGACCATATGATGAAAGGAATCAATGATAGTGATAAAATAAGAAAGAAATGAAGATGATAATATAATTGCTTGGGTGTACGTGTTTTATGATAGTATATGTATATTGTACATGACATGATATGGATATGTGCAATTGGTTATGGTATATGTTATATGATATGGACATAAGAGATCATAGGAACATGAGATAAGAGATATGAATGATAATGACATATATGTATGCATATATTTATTACATGTAAAAGTATGAGTGGTATGAAATGATAGTAGTAATTGTTTAGGTATGATTATTAGTTACCGTTTACCTTATATGTTTATATGCCTCACTAAGTCTTTGACTTAGCGAAGTGATTTACACGTAGGTTTCGAGAAGAGTAAAGAGCAATGTGGAGCAAGACAGGTCAGTTCTTCTTACTAGAGGTCAGATCAGAAAAGATGTGAATAATATGTATTTTAGTTTATAAAGTTCTAGTTGGCATGTTTTCAAAAGAATCTATTGTTTAAGCTATGAACAGTTTTATAAATGTTTCGAATAGTTATATGTAAATAATAAGTGAAAGATACATACTCTGATTGGTTTTGTAATAATGAAAATGTCTTTTATGTAAATGAGTCATTTATATGTTATAAAAGTTTTAAATTACTCACTATTTTATACAAGTACATGTTTTAAAAAGGTCAATGTGACACCTCGGATTCGTATCCGGGTCGGATACGGGTTGGGGTGTTATAGAAAATGAATATAGGTGCGAGGTGCCTCACGGGTTAACATATTGAATTTAATCTCCAAATAAAATTGGGTTATTTATGGAGTTGGTCATCAGAATATCAGATTAATTTATATTTTTAAGATACTTACAAATTGGTCACAAAAATTGATTTAAGAAGATTGGATTAAACATAAATGAGTTAACATAAACGAACATAACCGAACGAACATAAACGAACAAAACCGAACGAACATAAACGAACATAACCGAACGTTCACGAACGTAAATGAACGAACGAGACCTATGTTCATGTTCGTTCATTTAATTAAATGAACACAAAATCTTGTTCATGTTCGTTCATTTAATAAATAAACGCACATACACGAACTTCCCGCCGCACGGTTCATGAACGGTTCACTGAACATTCAGTTCATTCACAGGCCTAAATTTATTCACTCAACGGTTGGAGGAGGATCAAAGGGTTTTTTTTCTATTTTTATCTTAGTAAGACAAAGTAGAAATTTTTATAGATATAGAAGTATTTTTTATTGATCTGGAGTAAGCACAATGTAGTATCTGTTTAAAGATATATTCGACATTGAACGCTCATATTCCTAATATTCATGGTGCTCGAACTCGAGACCTCAAGAAACAATAACAATTCATTTACCACCAAATTTACTTAGTTCATGCTTGTAAATATAAAAGTTGAAGATGGAAAACGAGAACATTGTTGAAAGCAACAATATAATGTGTGAAAATAGGAGCAGACAACCATCATCATTGATTGTCAAAGTATATGAACTCAGGGCTGCTATACTTTTTCTATGGAAGTGGATAACACTACAACTTTGGCATTTTAAAGGTTTATCTCCTTACCAAAGCAAATGGATATTATATATATACATTTCCTTCAACAGTTGTCTTCACCCAACAACCCCATCTTCTATTCCTATTTCATCCCAAAATTAAATTAGGGTAAATTATCTATTGCCATAATATCAAAATTATTCCCTCAACTTTTACAAGATAATAATTTTGAGCCTTATTATTTTTTGAGCATTTTGACCCTCAACATTTCATTCTAAGACAAAAAAGACCTTAATATTTGACAGAATAGTCACTCTGACCCATTTTTTGGAGTATTTTAGCCATCAATATTTTATTTTAGGGGTAAAAATGCCTCTATTTAGGAGTGTTAATCTTGTGTTAACTAACAATTTCTGTTTTCATGTTTGTGTCTCGATCATCGAACTACCTTTTATTAAAATCGTATCTCATGTTTTATTTTTGTTTCTGTTTTGATGATTCCTCTTAAGTTCCCGATAAAAGTTAACTAAAATGATAGCATGGCATGATATAATAATAGTTTTATTTCCAAAATCTATATTTTTAGTAATTAGATGCTAATTCAAAACAATTGACCAAATTTAATCATCTCAAAAAAAAAAATTTCTTATTTTTTGAATCTTAGTACCGATAAATGGGGAAAAAACAGATTTATTTTTCTATTTTTGTGTTGTCAGGTAGGGGTGTGTAAATTTCATTATAAGATCTCATCCGATTCTAAAATTTGAATAACTAAAATAATAATTCATATTCAATATGAATGTTTCATTCCCTTTCTTGAGATTCTTTCTTCTCTACGTGAATCTCAATAGTGTACTCTCAAAGTCAAACCTTAGGAAACCTTAAATGCCGTGCTGCCTTTAATAGTCACTTGACTATTTATATATATTCTAAATTGGTCATTTTTTAAAAAAAATTAATGATTATTTGAATTGGATGTTATTTTTTATTGAAATATAATAAAATTTGATCCAAAACTCCTTTTAATTGTATTTAGTGGATCAAATCTTTATTTTATTATATCATCAAGCTAGTACTTTAAACATTATGTCATTGAGTCATTAGTGCTTCCTTGACTATGTAACGAGCATGCATTTCTTAATTTTCTATGATATATGTGTATTTTTCTAAATCTCTGCATAGGAAAATACTAATCGAATATGGGAAATAAGTATAGACAGTTGTTTTCCCTGCAAAACATTTCTATTCGGTTAACATTCTGGTAGCAGAACATGTGAAAATATTAGATAATATTACTTGATCGGTGGTTTTAATGCTTCTTATGGTGGTTGTCCATGAGTATCAAGAGCAACTTCTTGGAAATTAATAGCTAAAGCGATTGGATCAAGGGCTTGATTTGCGGTGTTATCCCTTTTTGATTGAGTTAATAATAGTTGTCTATGTAAATTCACCACTGGTTTTGAAAGCCTTCAAGTTAGGGAAGTAGGAGTGAACTAGATACGACTCAAGCCTTTCAAGTGATAATGCAAATAGATCCCAAATCAGTGGTTTGATATATGTCTTTCTTGTTCTTTGATCGTATAGAATGATTTCGAAATAATCAAACGGTTTTGATATGTAGTTTGATCAGTGGATGCTAAATGGAGGAAAAATTCCTTGAAATTTGCAGGTTTTCTTGAATCTCTATGGACAGACATAAACTTCAATAGGCTTCACAAAGATCCTTCTCAAGACTTGAATCTCAAAATAATCTTGCACGGTTTAGCATAGGGATGGGCATGGGTCGGGTTTCGACCAACACGACCTGAAAATTTTATATCCTTCACCCGACCCAACCCGACCCGAAATAATAATAAAAATATTATTTTTATTCAATAAAAATAGTGATTTAATTGAAAAAAATAATATATAGAGGGGTATTATTGTAATTATTCCTAAGTATATAAGGTAAAATTATATTTTTTTCGGGTCGGTAGGGTCGGAACCTGTCAAATTTAGATCCATGCCCATCCCTAGTCTAGCATCATGAGTGTAGATGCTCGTTTTGTCCGGGGCTCTCATTCGAAGTTTTACTCCATTTATATATATATATATATATATATATATATATATATATTACTATTTAGTTATTGTTACTAAGTTTTGCATGTGATTATCTATTTATATTATTATGTGTGTGTTTAATTATGTAGCGATTGTTTACATAATTATCTGTGTAGTTATGCTTGTGATCACATATGTATATATGTATATATGCATGTATATATATATATGTGTGTGTGTGTGTGTCAAGATAATTTAATTCACTAAACCAAGTTTTTATATTTACAACCCAGATTACAAAAGAGATTGTATTACATCAGGCTTGAAAATAAAATCAGCCCAATGATACAGCCCAACCGCAGGACACCCGAGACCCATTAGGGTTTTCCCTTACCAGCTCCAAGCGCGCAGCCACATATTGCCTGTTGGATCTGATTTCACGATCCAACGGCTCACAAGACTCCAAGATTCTCAAGCCATCGTGTAGATCCACCCAGAGCCCCGAGACAGTGCGCGAACCCACCGAGGAAGACCCATGCCTGTCGGTCACCCGCGCGAAATTACTGCCGAAGCCCATGCTCGAGACCATACCCTGCAGACACACCAAAAAAGAAATAGAACACGAGGAAGAGAAAACACACATCAACTAGAAATTACCACAAGGAACTCAGTGAAGAGAGCTATCAGTGGTCATCGAGAGAACACCAAGCAGAAAAAACCACAAAAATCAAGAGTTAAAAAATAGCCATAAGGAACAACCGAGAAAAAATCACCCACCAAATCGAAAGTAGAAAACCATCCAGGATAGAGAAAACACGAAAGAAACTTACCTTCCTGAGTCAAAGAAAACCATCACCGCGGCCTGAATCTGAACCCCGTTATCATCGAAGGTAAGATTTTCACCTTTAGACTATTATTATTGCTTGAGATGGGGTTTATAGAGTTTAGTTTTTGAGGAGGTTGTCTCGGGTCTTTTTTTTGGGTTGAAGGTTTTATGGGTAGGATCGTAGTTAGGTTTTGGTTCCCCGAGTCCTTGTTGGAATCAGAGAATGGCGGTGTAAGTGAAATATAGGGTTGGTTTTATCTGGGTTAGTATTAGGGTTTATGGTTTATCGTGTCTAGTTTGTAGGATTTGATAAGAGTAGGGATAGTTGAGTCTGAGTAGTCATCGGAGCTGGTGGGCTTTCTATCGGGGTCGTTCGAAGGAAGCAGCCAAGGCGGCTGCTATGATAGGGATGAGGCCAGGGTTTCGTTTAGGTTTTGGGCGAAAAGAAGGTTGAGAGAGGGGAAGAGAAAGGACGAGGGTTAGTTTGGTTTAGGCTGAGGAGAGAATAAACTAGGTTAAAGTTTACCCTAATATCATATATATCAACGCGCCAAAACGGCGTAGTTTCACAGTGGGATAATATCTATTTAGCCTTAAATATATCTTTTTTATGAAAATGGGATAATATCTATTTAGGCCCTTGTAGCTTCGACCTATTCTGTTATGGTCCCTAATTTGAACTTTACTGGAATATTGATTTTGACTTTTCATTTTTAGTGTATTCCATTTTAGTCTAGAATCATGTTAGGGCTATTTTCGAGCTATTTTTACATTGGGTGTATGATTTGGGAAATTTTCATTTTGATCCCATGTATAACTTTGGTTGTATTATGTTTGCAATCCCTGGAAATAAAGTTTTTATGTAAAAGAGCATGTTGTTTACTTTCTTTATGTTTTAGCCTTAAATATATCCTTTTTTATATTTTAGCTCATTGTTTAATATTTTATGCATGTTTGTAGGGTTAATTTAGGTTTACTTTAAGTATATGCATTATTTCAAGCATGTTGTTCATACGCACAGATTTAGGTGTAATTTATTTTTTTTATGCATGTTAGCCTCATGTGCATGACTCAACCTAATCACATAATTGGATTAAGGGTAATACCCTTTTAATTTAAAATTGTCGGGATGGCTTCTCTTAACTCACTAGAAAGCTGTTTTCGACGATTTTAAATTACAAGGGTATCCCATTAGTGTCACTAAAAATTTGATTCTTCACTTTAAAATTTGGGAATGAAAGAAAAAGAAATGTTCGGCTATTTAAATTTGTTGAGAAAAGATCGTTAGAACTCACCTAAAGATCTGGTCTCAATATTTTTAAATATTCGAATATTCTTTATCTTTGTAATGCTTGGTAATTTTAATTTAACCTATTTTGTTGCTTTTGACTGTTATAAAATTTACATTTTTGTTGTTTTAAGGGATCATAAATCAAATTAAACTCGAACTTGTGAAATATGTTGCAAATACATTAATTAATCGACTAGGTACCGATTTAGGGCGCTGTGGGGGTGCTCATCCTTCCCCACGCGTAACCGACTCCTAAACCCAAATTTTGGTAACGTAGACCGTAAATTTGTCGTTTTAATTAAAATTATTATTTTTATTTAAAGTTGCAAAATATTTTTGGGTGCCCAATCAAAAGATTGGTGGCGACTCCTCGAACAATATGTTTTTATCGTAAAGGAATTTCTAAATTTTTGAAACGAGAGGTTTTCTAAAATCGCTTTACCTTTTAATAAAAATCAATCAATTAAGAAATTAAAAATGATGTGGTTTTCAAAATCTCGCTTCCCCTTTAAGGAAAAATTGTTTTGACAGCTTGGCGACTCCACTGGGGACTTTTTTTTAAGAGAGTCAGGCTGATAGTCGATTAATTAATTGTCTTTGCAAACGAAAGTTATAAGTTCGTTCTAATTTGGTATTTGATCCCTTATTTTTTTTAAATTTCTTGTTTGCATTTTAATTGGTGATTTGGATAACGAATAAATAGTTGTACTAACGTGTGATTTACATGTTTCAGTTTTCTGACCTTCACTTTAGTTTGTTGTTTTTCCTGGATCGAGGCTAAGGATTATGAGTTTCCCCTCACTGTTTCTATAACCTTTTGATATTTAGAGTCTTCTAACTGTGCTATGTCCCGTTAGGTAGAGGTGAACGCTACGCTTACGTGAGAAAAATTACTTTTCTCCGCATGGGTTTTAGCAAGTAAGCTCTGGGGTACATGCCTTATGTTTACGAGCGAAACATTGAGTTTCCTTGCATGAACATAGGGAAGTGTATCCTCTCGAATTGAACTTGACCCGTTTAAGCCTATAATGGGTGAGGGTCTGACAAGCCCAAGGGGGCACCAGCAAAGGTGTTGAGTTAATCGATCGACGAATATAGCCAAGAGGGGTGTGAATTGGCAATTAAAAATTCGGTGGATGCTTTTGCAGAAAATTGAAAATATTTGCACAATAATTTAGAGTGGTTCGACTTTCTCAAACAAAGTCTACGTCCACTACCTTAGCTATCCACACTAAGGATTTTCCCCAAATTCACTAATTTGTCTTTCTTTTGAGGACAAAGAGTAACCTTACAAATCCCTCAAGAATTATACCCCAAATTCTTGAGAACACTCTCTCCCAAAGATAACAATACAAATTTTGCAAACTTACAAGAAAATCCTCACAAGGAAAGATGTTTGCATAATTCTAGAACAAAGAAATAACACTCAAGAATAATACAATTGAGTACAATAAGTGTTCTTGAAAGCAAGGATGAATATTGAATGAAATTTATCTTGAAATTGCTCAAACTTGAGGTTTGATACTTTCTCTCTTGATTCTTGTTTCTTGTTGTTTCTTCTTATTGATCAATGGCTTCTAAGCTTGTTTAAATACTCCTTCAATTGATTCTGAACATTGGGGATGATTAGTGGAGTTAATAGAGCCGTTTAAGTGTGAAAACAGTTAATAAAATCAGTTGGGAGTGTATGTGCATCGATGCATAGTCAAGGTGCATCGATGCATCAAGTGTAAAATTCAAATATTTCAACCGTTGGAACACTTAGTGCATCGGTGCACTAAGGGTGCATCGATGCATAAAATGCATTCGATGTTTCAAACAAGCCTGAGTGCATCGATGCATGGTCTGTGCATTGATGCATAAAATGCATTCGATGTTTTCATAAAAACCTGAGTGCATCGATGCATGGCAGTGCATCGATGCATAAAATGCATTCGAAATGGTGTGTGCATCGATGCATCATTAAGTGCATCGGTGCATCCCTTCACAAATGTTATTTTTGGCTGGTTTTTTGTTCGAAATACTTTGTGAAAATTGTTTCAAAAATATTTTAAGTATAAAACATAACTTTACACTTTAGTAAGGATTGAAATTGAACTTTGAAAGACTTGGAGTAATATTTTGATATTGGAATAATTATATCGAATATACTTAGAAAATCTTTTATAAAATCTTAAAATTCATTTATCTTAATTTGTTTTATTGAAACATCAAAATGTTTTCAACAATCTCCCCCTTTTTGATATAACAAAACATCTGAGTAATTTTAAGATTTTTAAGAAAATCATTTTTGAAATCAAATTTGAAAATTACTCCCTTTCTATGATACATCTTTGAATTTACTTAGAAAATATTTTATAAAATCTTAAAATTCATTTATCTTATTTTTTTTATATCGAAACATCAAAATGTTTTCAACAATCTCCCCCTTTTTGATATAACAAAACATTTGAGTAATTTTAAGATTTTTAAGAAAATCATTTTGGAAACCAAATTTGAAAATTACTCCTCCTTACTATGATACATCTTCCCCCCTTTTTGTTGAATCAAAAAGACTCTAAAAGGATTTCAAACAAGAAAAGGAAAATTCTAGCCAATTGATTTTAGTAAATATAGCTTAAGCTGCTAAGATCATAATCAAGAGAAAGGTTAGCCATTAGTTTCATAATTCAATATTCATTAAAAAATGTGTAATGGAGAATTGGTCATATATGTCGAAATGATGCAAAAATTAAGATAAAAATTCAAACACACCAAATATGTATTAAGTTCAAATATCCAAGCATCCAAAACATAAATCCAAACATATAATTATCCAAAATCAAACAATCCAAGAACATCAAAATGTTTATCAATCCAAGTTCTAAATCCAAGAAAGCATGGCAAGAAAATATCTACTTTATCGGAGGATCGGGAGGAGGAGGATAACGTGCTCGCATCTCAAGTGTGAGCGCATCTAAAGGGTCGTTCATCTCCCGTTGTTGAGCCCCCATAAAGGATAACTGAGAGATATGTGTGAGCACATCTAAACAGTCGTTTGGGTTTAGATTTTGTGGTGGAGGAGGAATAGGAGGGCGATTAGATTGACTTGAAGAGGACCTAGGTCGTTTTGGATTAGACATGATTTAAGGAATGGAATGTGATAGGTAACCTACAATTTGAAAAACATGTATGCAATATAATCAATCCCAAAACTCAATTGAGTTCACAATAATTTAAGGTTCTCTAAACCGAATCCTAATGGGCAAAGTTTTTGTAAAATTTTGAAAACAACGCTTGAAAAATCAATGTGTAGTTTTCAAATCAACATAATGAAAAAAAAAACATCAAATTTAAAATTAAATTAAGATTCTCGAATTTTTTTTATTTCAAAATTCTTGAAAAATTCTTGAAAAATTTAGTGTTTTTGATGAAATTTATTATAAAATCTAGTTTCTAAACACTAAACAATCAATGCCCGATGTAATATTCATCCTAGAACTAATCAAAACTAATTCTAAGTTTATAAATCAATAAAATAGAGGTTTTGAAATATTACTTTGAAAATTCGGATTGAGAGGAATGTGATGTTGTTTTGCACGATTTAATGATACAAGCAGGATTTGGAGTTGAAAAACGATCGAAATTCGTCAAAAATACGTTGATTTGAGGCAAATAGAGAGTTTAGAGAGAGAGAGGGGACGAACGAAGGCTTGGGAGTGTTTAAGAGCGTTTGAGAAAATGAAGAAGAAAAAGGGGGTTTAACCAAAAACCCGACGGATGCATGGCATTGGCAACTCATATGTTGAAAATTAATCATGTTCAATCACTTAATTTTATCCTTAAACTGCATTTGAACATATAATTAATTTTCATCAAAGATCATAAACTCCCCCTAACTATTAGCATGGAATGCATTCAAAAATGTTATTTTATAAGCATTTTCAAGTCTAATTTAAAATTGCTAAAATTATTTTAAACACTAAGTGAAGATATGTTAGTTAAACCTAATTCTCTCCTAAGTGTCCAAAATCTTTCTTTGTCTAAAGGTTTTGTAAAAATATCCGCTAATTGGTGCAAAGTATCAACAAATTCTAGAACTACATCTTCCTTAGCGACATGATCTCTAATGACGTGATGTCTAATTTCAATATGCTTAGTTCTAGAGTGTTGGATGGGATTTTTAGTGAGACAAATAGCACTAGTGTTGTCACACTTGATAGGAATGGTACCTACTTCAATTCTATAATCAAAAAGTTGTTGTTTCATCCATAAAACGTATACACAACAACTACTGGTTGAAATATATTCCGCTTCAGTGGTAGATAATGCAACACAATTTTGTTTCTTTGAAAACCAAGAAATCAACATATTTCCTAGGAATTGGCAAGTACCGGAGGTGTTTTTCCTATCTATTTTGCATCCTCTATAATCCGCATCAGAGAAGACATGTAAGCTAAAGTTAGAGTCTCTAGGATACCAAAGTCCTAAACTAGGAGTGTCCTTAAGGTATTTAAAGATTCTCTTAACAACTAGTAAATGTGATTCCTTAGGGCATGATTGAAATCTAGCACTTAAGCAAACACTAAGCATAATGTCAGGTCTACTTGTGGTTAGATAAAGCAAAGAGCCAATCATTGACCTATATAATTTAACATCCACACATTTACCTCTTCATCTTTGTCAAGCTTTGTTGATGAGCTCATTGGAGTGACATGAGGTTTCCCATTTTCCAGTCAAAACTTCTTGAGCATATCCTTGACGTACTTAGCTTGATTTATGAAGATGTCATCTTTTCTTTGCTTGATTTGGAGTCCCAAGAAAAATGAGAGCTCCCCCATAATGCTCATCTCGAATTCACTTTGCATTAGTTTAGAAAATTCTTGGCAAAGAACATCATTAGTAGAACCAAATATTATATCATCAACATAAATATGAACTACTAATAAATCTTTACCTTTATGCTTTAAAAACAATGTAGTGTCATCATTCCCTTTTGAAAAACCTTTTTCAATTAAAAAGTTTGACAATCTTTCATACCAAGCTCTAGGAGCTTGTTTTAAACCATAAAGTGCTTTTGTTAATTTAAGAACATGATTTGGAAATTTTGAATCTTAAAAACCAGGAGGTTATTCCACATACACTTCTTCTTTTATAAAACCATTTAAAAATGCACTTTTAATATCCATTTGATATAATTTAAATTCATTGAAACATGCAAATGCTAATAACATTCTAATTGCTTCCATCCTAGCTATGGGAGCATATGTTTCATCATAGTCTATGCCCTCTTCTTGAGTATACCCTTGAGCAACAAGTCTAGCCTTGTTTCTCACTATATTACCAATTTCATCAAGCTTATTCCTAAATACCCATCTAGTACCTACAGTATATTTATTACTAGGTCTTTCAACTAATGTCCATAGTCTACTTCTTTCAAATTGATTTAACTCTTCTTGCATAGCCATAGTCCAATGTTCATCATTTAATGCTTCTTTAATATTATTAGGCTCTATGCATGAAATAAATGCAACATAATTTCATATATTTCTAAGAGAAGATCGAGTTGTTACCCCTTTGGATGGATCACCTATTATTTCACCATCCTTGACATAGTTGTATTCCATTGGGTAAGAGACTTCCCTTTCTTCAATGGTTGGATTCTCGAGAGGATCTTGAGTTTCCTCATCTTTCGTTTCTTCTTTTGATGATGGTTCTCCAACGTCATGTGTAACATCATTTGTGTTTATAATACTTACATCATCATTTTCACAAGAATCCTTCCTCGGAAGGGGATTATCATCGAAAACAACATGTATAGACTCTTCTATAACTAAAGTTCTTTTATTAAATACTCGATAAGCTTTAGAATTTAAGGAATAACCCAAAAAAATTCCTTCATCACTTTTAGCATCAAATTTGCCAATGTTCTCTTTACCGTTGTTTAAAACAAGACATTTACGTCCAAAAGGATGAAAATAACTAATGTTAGGCTTTTTATTTTTAAAAGTTCATATGGAGTTTTCTTCAAAATAGGCCTAATCATTACTCGATTAATAACATAACAAGTGGTATTGGTGGCTTCCGCCCAAAAATATTTTGGCAAATTGTTTTCACAAAACATGGTTCTAGCCATTTCTTCTAAAGTTCAATTTTTCCTCTCAACAACTCCATTTTGTTGAGGGGTTCTAGGTGCTGAAAAATTATGGCTAATACCATTAGAATTACAAAATTCAGTAAATCCAAGATTTTCAAATTCAGTTCCATGATCACTCCTAACACTAGTTATAGAGTAACCTTTTTCGTTTTGGATTACTTTTGAAAACGTGATGAATTTTTCTAATGCTTCATCTTTAGTACTTAAGAATAAAACCCAAGTATATCTAGAATAGTCATCTACCAAGACAAATGCATATTGTTTTCCACCCAGGCTAGTAGTCCTAGATGGCCCAAAAAGATCTAAATGGATCAATTGTAATACTCTACTAGTGAATACGCCATTAATGGATTTAAAAGAAACTCAATTTTGTTTTCCCTTAGCACAAGCATCACATATTTTATCATTATCAAATTTTAGATTTGGCAACCCTCGAACTAAATCTCCTTGAATTAGTCATTGTAAAACACTCATACTAGCATGTCCTAGTCTCCTATGCCATAACCAACTATCATGCTCATCCTTAGCAACTAGGCATAAATTTATCATATCTATAGAATCTAAATGCAACATATATATGTTTCCTATTCTATGACCAATAAGCATAATTCGATTAGATGCAATGTCAATGACTTTATAACCATTAGTTTCAAACATGACATTGAATCCCTTATCGCACAATTGACTAGTACTCAATAGATTATGCTTTAATCTATTCACATATAAAACATTCTTAATTTGTATGGAAGAGGTATTACCTATAGTGCATATACCTTCAATGTGACCTTTTGTGACCATCCACTATTAAGGTACCAAGAGTTTGAGTTTGTTTCTCGTGCCTTGTAGCAATGCTCCTTTTTCCTACAAACATAGATTAATTTCAAATTTTTGGTACCCAAATTATTTTGGGTCCATATTCATTAGTTTCCAAAATCCTAGTCCCCTTAGGTATCCATTTGTGTAGGATATCCTTATCTTTAGTAGTAATGAGTTCTTTAGGAACCCATATACTTCTAATAATTTTACATTAGAGGTTCTTCGGGGACCTCTATGATTATAGTTTTTAAAACTTTTTCTAACAAAGTTGGAGCTTGAACTTTCTCCATTTCCAAAACGTTTTGTTCCAATTTTATCAAAAGAAGCTTTAAGATCATCCATTTTCTTTTGATGATCATCATGAACTTTTGAAAGTAAGTTATGCAAATCATTATTTTTCTTTTCAAAATCATTAATTTTGATCTGTAAATCTTTAATCTTACTTTTAAGCTCCTTGTTGGTTTTGGACATAAGACTGTTTTCATTTTTCAATTTTGAAATATCATTTTTGTATTTTGAAAATAGAGTCTTATAATCTGAAGCCAACCCATTTTAATCCTCTAATAACTCATCATAAGATAAATAATATAAATCGAATGAGTTAGAGGTTACCTGAGAGTTTTCCCCGATAGCCATCAAGCACAAGTTTGCTACTTCTTGTTCCTCTTCATCGGGGCCTTCTTCATCGCTCCATGTAGCTACATGAGCCTTGTGCTTCTTCTTTGATTGACCCTTTTTCTTTAATTGAGGGCAATCGTATTTGACATGCCCTGGTTTTTTGCATTCATAGCAATGATCGGGTCCTTGTCCTTTGGTTCAGTTTTGAAGCCTTCATTTCGTTTGAATTTTTCTTCCTTGGTTGGGCCTCATTAATTTTCTGAACCATTTGGAAACTAATGCCATTTTCTCGTCATCGTCATCTTCATCTGAATCACTCTCATCTTTTGTGGATTAAAGAGCAACTCCAACGTTATTCTTCTTCTCCTTCTCCTTTGGTGTCTCATCAATCTTATCTAGGTCTACCTCATCTTGAAGCATCATTTCATGAGTGAGGAGTGAACCGATTAGTTCTTCAAGGGTTAAGGACTTTAGGTTCTTAGCCTCGATGATTGTCGTCTTCTTTGATTGCCATGATTTTGGAAGTGAGTAAACCAACTTCCTCACAAGCTTTTCATTTGGAATGATCTCTCAATATGATTTGAGACCATTGAAAATCATGGAAAATCTATCCGTCATAGCTTTGATGTCTTCATCCGGTTTCATCTTGAAATTTTCATAGCTATGAGTTAGAAGACTAATTTTAGATTCTTTTACCTCGTCGGTGCCTTCATGAGTGACTTGTAGTTTGTCCAATATTTCTTTAGCTGTTGTACAAGATGAAACTCTTCCATATTCATCTGGTCCAAGAGAACAAAAAATAATATGGATGGCTTTGGAGTTGAGCTAGAACATTCTTGTCTCTCATTCACTCCAGAATCTTGGATGAGTGGAAGGTTTGATGTATCCATCTTCTATGACATTCCATGTTCCCATGTCACTTGCTTGAATGAAGTACATCATTTTATTCTTCCAATAAGCATAGTTAGCTCCATTGAAGAAATAAAGCTTGTTGACGGGCATTTAATCGAGAACGAAGTCAGAGTTTGAAGCGCCAGCCATTGATGACTTGAATATCAATGTAACTCTTCCCGAATCGACTCAAGAGGCAATTAAAACTTCAAACGAGTGAGGCTATGATACTAATTATTGAGTTAATCAATCGACAAATATAGCCAAGAGGGGGTGAATTGGCAATTAAAAATTCGGTGGATGCTTTTGCAGAAAATTGAAAATATTTGCACAACGATTTAGAGTGGTTAGACTTTCTCAACCAAAGTCTACGTCCACTACCTTAGCTATCCACACTAAGGATTTTCCCCAAATTCACTAATTTGTCTTTCTTTTGAGGACAAAGAGTAATCTTACAAATCCCTCAAGAATTATACCCCAAATTCTTGAGAACACTCTCTCCCAAAGAGAACAATACAAACTTTGCAAACTTACAAGAAAATCCTCATAAGGAAAGATGTTTGCACAATTCTAGAACAAAGAAAGAACACTCAAGAATAATATAATTGAGCACAATAAGTGTTCTTGAAAGCAAGGATGAATATTGAATGAAATTTGGCTTGAACTTGCTCAAACTTGAGGTTTGATACTTTCTCTCTTGATTCTTGTTTCTTGTTGTTTCTTCTTATTGATCAATGGCTTCTAAGCTTGTTTAAATACTTCTTCAATTGATTCTGAATGTTGGGGACGATTAGTGGAGTCAATACAGTCATTTAAGTGTGAAAACAATTAATAAAATCTGTTGGGAGTGTGTGTGCATCGATGCATAGTCAAGGTGCATCGATGCATCAAGTGTAAAATTCAAATATTTCGACCGTTGGAACACTTAGTGCATCGGTGCACTAAGGGTGCATCGATGCATAAAATGTATTTGATGTTTCAAACAAGCCTGAGTGCATCGATGCATGGTCTGTGCATCGATGCATAAAATGCATTCGATGTTTTCATAAAAACCTGAGTGCATAGATGCATGGAAGTGCATCGATGCATAAAATGCATTCGAAATGGTGTGTGCATCGATGCATCAATGAGTGCATCAATGCATCAATGAGTGCATCGATGCATCCCTTCACAAATTTGGCTTTTGGCTCGTTTTTTGTTTGAAATACTTTGTGAAAATTGTTTCAAAAATATTTTTACTATAAAACACAACTTTACACTTTAGTAAGGATTGAAATTGAAGTTTGAAAGACTTGGAGTAATATTTTGATATTCGAATAATTATATCGAATATACTTAGAAAATATTTTATAAAATCCTAAAATTCATTTATCTTAATTTGTTATATCGAAACATCAAATTGTTTTCAACAAAAGGACAATTCGAGGACCCTGTTAGTGATACCAAAACTCTGCCCGTCTTATGCCAAATCTATGGTTTCGCAGACCAGAGGGAAAACACATTCTAACCTTTTCCTCGAATTTATTTTTGGAAGAAGTATGAGAATTAGAAAAGCATGTGGTTAGGTTTTATATTTTTTGTATGAAGCCTGTGAACTAGAAAAAATATGGTTAGGATTTTTTGTGGGTAGCTATCATATTGGGTAGATGCCATGTGGATAAGGTTTAGGATGCATATATTTTCTATCTTTATTTATTATATTTTTTTTATTTTATTCTTCTATTATTCATTATATATACTAACACAGTTTTATGTTTGTTCGTGTTTCTGTGTTTTATTTGTTATTGCTGCATTGTATTATCATTCATGAAGAAAGGTGCTGGTTCACGAAGTGGTCATCAAAGTAGAAGGCAGTCGTAAAATGGACAAGAGCTTTCATAACAAGGAAATAAAGAACGTGGAAGTGAGGTTGTGGTCCGAGGAAACTCAGAGAAAGAAAGGCGATAGTCTGACTGAAGATTATATATCGGTACTACCAGAGGTTGCTCCGGTCAGTATAAAACAAAACGATCTGCAAGAGTTACATGAAATTTAGGAGAGTTGGAATTCTGATGTGAAGTATGCTTTCTGGCAAAAATATGGTGGCATAACCCTTTTGTTGTACGTGAAAGTAAATGAACCACTGATTAAAGCTCTTATCCAGTTTTGGAATCCTGCGTATAGGTGTTTCACTTTCAACAAGGAAGACATGATTCCCACGTTAGAGGAGTACACCTCTTTGTTTCATTTCGAGATGGTACACTTAGATCGAATTTACTTAAAGGCCACCAGAGCGTAATCCTTCAAAAGCAAACTCGCAAAGATTACTGGAATGGGGGAGAAGTGGGCTGCTGACCGAATCCAAAAGAAAGGAGAGTCTGATTGTTCCCCTTGGTCGTGCCTTAAAGAACTTATTATCAAGTATAGCGATATTAAGAAGAGTATGGAGATGTTCGCTTTGGGGATTTACGGTTTAGTGATTTTCCCGAAAGTTCTTTGTCATGTAGAATCCGCTGTAGTCAATTTATTCGAGCATTTAGAGGGAAAAGTGAATCATGTTCCTTCGGTTTTGGTAGAGACATTCAGGGTGCTTAACAGTTGCAGAAGAGCAGAGAGTAGTCGCTTCACTGGATGTGTCCAGTTGCTTACTGTTTGGATACGTAGCCACTTCTGGAAGATCAATCGAGAGTACATTCGTCGATTTTCTACTGCCTGTTCTCCCTTAAAAAATTTCCTCACCAAGGAATGGCCAGAGCATCTCACTAGGAAAGATTGGGTTTCACTCTTCAAAAATCTACAAGATCATGATATAGTGTGGTGCTTCCCCTGGTTAGCTTTCTTCAATGTATTGTACAAATGTGGGGATTCTGATTGGGTAACCCTATTAGGGTTATAGGGTAGAGTAGGTTATTCTCCACTAATGGTGCTAAGGTAATTTGGGGCACACCAATTCAACCCACTACATCCGGCCTGAAGACATCTGAATTTGTGTACTAGGAAGATCACTACAAGAAAACTGCTCGCTCGATGTCAGATACATGGAAGTCAACCTTTAGAACCGATTTGGTAGCAACCGAGGTCATGTTGACACCAGATTATATGGCATAAAGAGCTGTAAGGAAGAATGATGTCATTCCCTTGGTGGATCATGATCAAGTAATTCCTTTGGAAGCACAGTTCAAATATGTACCGTCTAAGTTGGAGATACTGAAGTGTGAATTCGAAGGAGAAATTGCTAGAAATGAGGCAGAGTGTGAGGCTCTTAGACAAGAGAATTTCATGTTGGACATCGATAAGGGGTTCTATAATAAATAATTTGAGCTTATGCGCAAGAGAAAAGAGGAGGTTGAGGCTAATTTCGCTAACTTGCATAATGATTACCGAATGATTAATCAAGCCTAGGAAATTACTAGGCTCAGAAAAACTTTAGAACAATGGAGGTTAGAGCTTAAGGCCGAAAAGGATCATCGAGTTAGGAACGTTAGAGCCGAAAGAGAACATTGAGTTAGAGAATTAGAGGCGGAGAAAAAGAAAAAAGATCAAGAACTCGAGTTAGAGAAGAAGTCCTGGGCTAGTGCACTGAATAACAAAAGGAAATAAGCTAAAGAGTTAAGAAAAATGCACACTTTGAGAAAGAAAGGAGAATGGGAGCTTACTTTTGAAGTATGAAGGTTGCAAGCTAATATTGAAGAACTCAAAGTTGAAGATCATAGCAGGTTAAATGAGATAAAGGAGGGAAAAAGAATGATAGAACAGTTGGAAATCAAGAAAGATAACATGTTCAAAGAGTTCAAAATGGAGACGAATAACATGCAAAGTAAACTTGGGATTAGAAGACAAAGAATAGACAAGCTCGAAGCTGAAAGGAGGCGAAGCAAGGAGGAGATGAAATTAGAAAGACAACATCGAGAGAATGTACTCCAAGGTAAACAATATGAAGTGTTCCTTTGGATACAAAGATGCGGAACAAAGATTGAGCGAATAGAGGTACTCAATCAAGAGATGCAGGAAATGGAAACAAGGCATGAGGAAGAGTTAGCTCAGGTAAGACAAAGAATGAAGTGTATAGTGCCTACATTTTGCACCTTGAAAGTTCTTTATTTGTAGAAAATAGTCAGCACTGGCCAACAGATATAAAGGTTAGCCTCGAGGAGAACACTACTTTGCAAAAAAGATTCATGATTTAGAGGGTTCCTTACAAAGCTTCCAAAAACAAATCGCTGGTCTTGAGCGCACCGTCCAAGGCACCAGGCATCAATAGCATAACTCAAATGATCACTTTGAAGACTGGAAATCAAATGTGAATCACGTAATCAGTGAAACCATGAATCAATTAAGCGGTGTTGCGAGGCAGTTGGGAGAGATGGACATCCAAGCAAGAGTCATCTAGAGTTATACTAATCCAGTATCAGATGTGGGAAAGAGGGTTGATTGGCTTATCAATAAGATAATGGAGTTAAACATTAGAGCTAGGCCTTTTCTGTAATGGATTTTTCTTGTAAAGATGATGCTTTTGTCCTAAATGAAAGTTATTCTAAGGTTGATCACGTCATATGAATCAATCTCTTTCTGTATGCATTCACATTTTATTTACAATTTAAGTATTGTGTTATGTATTTTATTCGTACTTTTATCATTTTATTCCCACATAGTTTACATTCATCCTCAAAACATCAAAATTAACAATAAAGGGTATAGTACAGAATACTGAAAGCTTACAAGCATCCATACAACACGAGGAAGAGAGCGATGAGAGATAAGATTGTTCTAATTGAAAAAAATCAGTTGGAATTACAAGAGAATATAAAGAAAATGCAAGAAGACATGATCAACGCTCAAAAGGATATGCTCTCTAAGTTGGCAAGTATATTAGAAGGGAAAAATCCATAACATGGAAAGGGCCCTGAGCTAAGAACTGAAGAACCACTTTATCCTCCAGGGTTCACCCCAGCACAATCTCAGAATATCCAAGGAACGTCTGTCCCTACTAAAGTAAACATCAATCATGTCGCCGTTGCTGTGAATATGCAACATGGATCTTGTTCACATCCCGAAGAAAATCAATATCACCAAGTCCCGGACCTTGATGAATAAGCTAAAAAGATGAAAACAAGCAATTACATGAACAATATAAACAGTTAGCAAGCGAAGTTTGGGCTATGAAAAAAGATACCAGCATGTATGGACTGGACGCTAAAGAATTACGTTTAGTTCCTGATTTGGTCCTACCTTCAAAGTTCAAGACTCCTGACTTTAAGAAATTTGACGGTACCAGATGCCCCTTCGCCCATATTACAATGTTCTGTTGGAAAACGACTGGTTACATACGGGATGATCAGCTATTGATCCACTGCTTCCAAGAAAGCTTAGTAGGTTCAGCACTGCGATGGTATAATCAACTAAGAAGAGCTGATGTTAAGTCATAGAAAGATCTGGACAAATCCTTTCTCGACCGGTATAAACATGTGAAGGATGTCAAGCCTAACAGAATGGTGTTGCAAGGAATGAAGAAGAAACATAATGAGAATTTTAGACAATACGCTCAGATGTGGAGGGAGGTAGATGTGCAAGTCCACCCACCATTGGTAGAGGAGGAAATGAACATGCTTTTTGTTAATACCTTAAAGGCTCCTTTTTTATCGCACCTTATTGGTAATTCTTCTCGAAGTTTTGCTGATATAGTTACGGCGGGAGAAATGATCGAAATGGAGATTAAAAGCGGAAAGCTCGAGGGAAGAGAGTCCAATAAGAAATTGCCGATGAGGAAAAAGGAAAACGAAGTTAGCAATGTGAGGTAGTATGATTCCCATAACATCACAGTGTCCCGACCTTAGGGAACGGTAACACCACCCCAAAATGACAATAGACAAGGGGCAAGAGACCCAAAAAGAGAGAGACCTCAATTTGATCAAATTCCTATGACCTATAAGGAGTTATTTCATGAATTATACGATCGACATGTAGTATCGCCTTATCATATGCCACTTATACAACCCCCATATCCCAAATGGTATAATGCTAGTGTTAAGTGTGAATACCATACAGGGAATCTTGAACATTCTATCAAAAATTGCACTGCATTCAAAAGGGTCATTCAAGCTTTGAGAAGAAGGAATGTCATCAATTTTGGTGATAGCAAACAACCAAATGTAGCCCAAAATCCATTGCCCAACCATGCAGAAGCAGGGATTAACGCAATTACTGAGGAGAAGGGAAAGAGGATTATAAGGAAGGTTAGTGAGGTGGTATCACCCATGTCTTGGGTATGGTACCAAATGGTTAAAGTGGGATTGTTGAAGCCCAGTCTGCCATGTGAACAATTCAACAGTGTAGATGTGTGCCACTACCATAAGTGCATAGGACAGAGTACACAATGGTGTCCTGATTTCTTAGAACTGGTACAAGAGATGATAGACAATAAAGAAATCGAATTCTTTAAAGAAATAACTGAAAAAGAAGAAATATAAATTTGCACTTCTGAAGGATCGTCCAAATGGGTCTACAGTGCTAGGTGTCCCCTAATCATTACTCCCAAAAATTAAGTGGCTGAAAAGGTAGCTCCAAAGGTGATTATTAAACCTCTATCTCTGTTCCCATACCCTGGAGATATAATTGTCAAATAAGAGAGATGGCAAAGCAACAAAAAGAAATAGATGAAGTAGGACACTTGACCAGGAGTGGTAGGTGTTATTTCAAAGAGCATGAGAAGAATATTGTTGTTGAAAAAGGAAAGAGTATTGATGTGCAGATAAAAGAAGATGAACTCGTTATCAATGAACCGGTAATGGAGAATGAAGCGGTAGAATTTTTAAATTTTTTGAAACATAGTGAATACAACATTGTTGAACAACTGCACAAGCTGACTGCCTGTATTTCTGTCCTATCACTTTTTCTGAGTTCAGAGACTCATCACAATGCCTTGTTAAAAGTTTTGAACCAAACCTTTGTCCCGAAGGAGTTACCCATAGAAAAGCTGGACCGACTAATTGCCAACATACAAGCCGATAACTTTTTTATCTTTTTCTGAGGATGAGATCCCTTCGGGGATGATTGGCAGTTATAAGGCTTTGCATATTACAGTTTGGTGCAAAGGGCATGTTTTGTCCAAAGTACTTATAGACAATGGTTCAGTGTTAAATGTAATGCCCTTGGTAACTCTGAAAAAGCTACCGGTGGACAGTACCCTGATGAGAAGATGTCAAAGTGTGAGCTTTTGATGGAACGAAAAGAGAAGTGTTAGGAAAGATTGATATTCCTCTGACTATTGGTCCAGCGATATATGAAGTGAAGTTTCTTGTGATGGACATCATGCCTACATACAATTGTTTATTGGGAAGGCCCTGGATTCATCAAGCTGGTGCAGTTCCTTCAACTTTGCACCAGAGGTTAAAATTTGCAATTGATGGGAGGCTTATATATATTCACGCTGAAGAAGACATTATCGCTTCGATTTCGACTACAGCTCCATAAGTTGAAGTGGAAGAATAAGTTGTTGAATGTTCTTTCTGATCGTTAGATTTTGTCAATGCCACGTTTATATCCGAAGGCAAGAATATCCCGAAGCCTAGATTGTTAAATTGTACCAAAATAAGACTTAAACTGACCCGTAGAAGAGGAGAAAAAATTGGCAAAGGGCTAGGACATCAATTGTAAGGACCGGTGGGTCTAATTTACCCTATAAATAAAAGAGATAGGTTTGGTTTAGGGTATCAGCCAACTTTGAAGGAGAAACTGAGGGTCATTAAGAAGATTCAAGAATTGAGAAAGGCAAAATTGACTGGTGAGGACCCAGGCTGGGAACCCATGACCTTCCCGCCATTAAGCAGCACTTTCGTGTCAGGAGAGCATATGTTTTAAGGGAATTCGAGGAACAATAAAGTGATAGTTGAGGATGCCTTGGAGGATTTATGCATTAATGTTATAACCAATGAGGAGTTCGAAGAAATGAGAGCTACGAGTATTTACCCTGCGCCACCGGGCTTTGTGTTGAACAACTGGACTGCGGAGGAACTGCATGTAGTTTACAAATCTTTTGCAAAGTAATACGCTAGAAATTTTCCCTATTGTTCATACCCTGGGATAATAGGTGATTTGATGTAAAAGGTTAAGATGTGTGTTTTTACTCGCTTTCAATAAAAGATATGTTATGTTAATTCCAAAATGGCAAACATTCTCCCATGCATTTCATTTTTGGTTATATATATGTATATATTATTTCTTTTTATTTATTTATATGGGAAAAGATTCTCTCATACGTATATATGTATATATATCTTCTTTTCTGTTATTCTTTCATGAACTCAGATATGAATGATACGAATGCTGATGACCCTGACCCGGTGATTGATTTCGAGATGCCCATATGTCAGGGGAAATCGAAGGTTGTGATGATGATGAGGGATGTGAACTACCTTCTGAATTGCTAAATATGGTAGAATAGGAAGATAAGCAGATTCTGCCTCACGAAGAGCTTACCGAAATCTTGAATTTGGGTACGGATGAGGATAGAAAAGAAGTAAAGATTGGTACCACTCTGTTAGCTGAAGGAAGACAGAACTTGATAGAATTACTTCAAGAATTCAATGATGTATTTGCTTGGTCGTACGAAGATATGTCAGGTCTGGATACAGAATTGGTGGTCCATAAATTGTCGATAAAGCCTGATTGTAAACCTGTACAAAAGAAATTGAGAATAATGAGACCTGATAAACTACTCAAAATTAAAGAAGAAGCGAAGAAAAAATTTGATGACGGGTTTCTTACAATGGCTAAATATCCTGAGTGGGTATAAAATATTGTTCTAGTACCAAAGAAGGATGAGAAAGTTCGAATGTGTGTCGACTATAGAGATCTTAATAGAGCTAGTCCCAAGGATAATTTTCCTTTGCCATATATAGATACTTTGGTGGACAATACTGCCGGAAATTCCTTATTCTCATTTATGGATGGATTCTCTGGTTACAATAAAATTAAAATGCATCCTGAAGATATGAAGAAAACAACATTTGTCACTATGTAGGGAACATTCTGTTATGAAGTTATGCCGTTTGGATTGAAGAATGTAGGGGCAACATATCAGAGGGCCATGGTGACGTTATTTCATGACATGATGCATAAAGAAATAGAAGTCTATATCGATGATATGATTGTCAAGGCCAAGATGGAGGAGGAATATATTGAGAATTTGGGGAAGCTCTTTCAAAGATTAAGGAAGTGCCAACTGAAACTTAACCCAAATAAGTATACTTTTGGGGTGACATCGAGAAAGCTTTTGGGATTCGTAGTGAGCCGAAAGGGAATTGGAATAGATCCTGATAAAGTAAAAGCCATTCAAGATTTTCCACCCCCAAGGACACAGAAAGAGGCTTGAGGATTTTTGGGGAGATTGAATTATATAGCTCGATCACAGTTGACTGAGAAATGCGATCCCATATTTCGCCTTCTTTGTAAGAATAACTCAGGAGAAT
Organism: Hibiscus syriacus; assembly: GCF_006381635.1. Classification (NCBI taxonomy): domain Eukaryota; kingdom Viridiplantae; phylum Streptophyta; class Magnoliopsida; order Malvales; family Malvaceae; genus Hibiscus; species Hibiscus syriacus. Next base: position 517,088 of record NW_024063094.1, read on the forward strand.
GGAGTGAGGATTATCAAGAGGCGTTTGAGGCGGTGAAGAGATATTTTTCGAATACTCTAATCTTGGCACCACCCATCTCATGCAAACCTTTAATTCTTTACTTGTCAGTTTATAAAAATTCAATGGGGTGTGTATTGGCACAACATGATCAAACTGAGAAGAATGAGAGGGTTATCTATTACCTCAGTAAGAAGTTCCTGAATGCGAAACCAGATACTCACCAATTAAAAAACTGTGTTGCGCTTTAGTATGGGCTACCAGAAGGCTTAGGCAGTATATGTTGTATCATACTACTTGGCTTATATCCAAACTGGACCATTTGAAGTATCTAATGGGTGTACCTGCGTTGTTTGGAACATTAGCCCGTTGGTAAATCCTGTTATATTTACTATCCAGTATGTAAGCCAGAAGGCAATTAAAGGGAGCTCCATAGCAGAATTCATTGCAAGTAGGGCTTCTGAAGAACATGAGCCGTTGAACTTTGATTTTCCAGATGAGGATTTAATGGCTATCTCGGTGGAAGAAACAATTGCATCCACCAATAAATATTGGAAGATGAACTTTGATGGTGGTTCAAACTCCTTGGGGCATAAGATTGGGGCAATCTTGGTCTCACCAGGTGAATACCATTATCCTTTTACCAGTCGACTCAATTTTGATTGTACAAATAATATGGCTAAGTATGAGGCTTGTGCCATGGGCCTCAGAGCTGCTATTGAACTCAAAGTAAAAACGCTCATTCAGCTCTGGTAATCTACCAACTCAGACGAGAATGAGAAACAAAAGATCCCAAACTTATGGAATACCGTAAATTAGTTTTGGAACTTATTGAAGAATTTGAAGAAGTGACTTTTAATTACCTCCCCAAAGAAGAAAATCAAATGGCGGATGCCTTGGCTACTTTGGCAGCAGCCTTTAAGACAAACGAGCATTCAAATATGATGCCTACCGAGATGAAGGCTTATGAGTATCCAGCCAACTACTTTAACATTGAAGGACAAGAAGATTGAAGACCTTGGTACTATGATATCTTGCAATATATAAGATATCAAAGTTATCCCGAACAAGCGACCGAGAATGACAAAAGGATCATTAGAAGAATAGTAGCGGGGTATGTGCTCGATGGTGAGACCCTATACAAGAAAATCATGGATCATATCCTATTAAAGTGTGTAGACACTAAAGAAGCCAAGATGATTCTTGAAGAAGTACATGAAGAAATATGTGGTACTCATGCTAATGGGCATGTAATGGCCAAAACGATTATGAGATTTGGATATTATTGATCAAATATAGAAACTGACTGCATCAATTATGCCCGAAAGTGTCACAAGTGTCAGATTTATGGAGATAGAATGCACACCCCTCCTCATCTGTTGCATGTGATGACAGCTCCGTGGCTGTTTTCTATGTGGGGCATGGATGTTATTAGATAAATTTCGCCGAAAGCGTCAAATGGTCATCGTTTCTTTCTAGTAGCAATAAACTATTTCACCAAATGGGTAGAAGCATCTTCCTATGCAAATGTCCCCAGTCAACTGTATGTAAGTTCTTGAAAAAGGAAATCATCTGTAGATATGGCTTACCAGATAGAATTATCTCTGACAATGCATTGAATTTAAACAACAAGATGATGGATTATGTCTGTGAGCAATTCAAAATAAAGCATCATAATTCCATTATTTATCACCCAAAGATGAATGGGGCAGTGGAGGCGGCTAATAAGAATATTAAAAGGCTTATAGAGAAGATGACCGAGACTTCTAAAGATTGGCATGAGAAGTTCTCATTTGCTCTGTTTACCTATCGAACTTTTGTACGAACGTCAACTGGGGAAACTCCTTTTTCTTTAGTTTATGGGATTGAAGTTGCCCTCCCTATTGAAGTGGAAATTCTCTCGCTTCGGGTTTTATCATAGGTGAAGCTAAATGAGGCAGAATGGGTACAGGCCAAATATGACCAATTGAATTCGATCGAAGAAAAGAGATTGAAAGCTATTTGTCATGGTCAGATGTACTAGAAGCAGATGATATGAGCACACGATAAGAAAGTTCACCCTCAAGAAATCCACGAAGGAGATCTGGTGCTCAGGAGGATATTGCCCGTTTAAAAGAATTTCTGAGGAAAATGGATGCCAAATTGGGAATGACCTTATGTTGTGAAGAAAGCCTTTTCCGGGGGAGCTCTAGTTTTTACTGAGATTGATGGGTCGGAATTACCCTACCCAGTGAATTCTGACGCAGTTAAGAAATATTTTGCTTGAGGAAAAATGAAAAAAGAAGAAAAATGAGAATTCTTGCACAGCGAAGGTTCTGAATTGATATTTGGAAGTGAAAAGAGCTTCTGATATGGGTAACAACAATGGCAGTTGGTGATCAGGATTGAGACTAAAGATTAATGAGTCTCAATAGAAATAACCAGGGGAGAAATTGAATGTACACAAGATTCAATATTGGTTTAGGGCATCCAATAATGGGGGATTTAGGAGTTCAGAAAAAGCTTCACACTCTTAAGTATCATTACAATTTTGGAGATCCTTTTGACAGAAGCTACACTCGAGTCATTCTAACAGTGTGCCAGTTCAAAAGCATTTATGTTATTGATATTTGAAGATGCCTATCCTTTTGTTCTTTTACTTTGTCCAATTAAAAGTTTGTCATGTAGTTACCTAAAAATTCTATGTATTTATATAAATTAAGAGATATTTTTCTTGTTAATTTCCCGTTCACAAGCGTCTTATTTTGAAAGGTTAAAACATAAAGCTTAACTTGAAGTACATGAGATCATCTCATATTATTATGCAAAAGGATTTGGAAAATGCATGTATTCTGAAGCTGGCAATGGTTTTAACATGTAAGTTTGTATGGTTATGGGAAGTTATAACCTTAGAATTCATAGAAAATCCCAGCCATCAATAGATGACCCAAAGAGATTGTCATTTATCAAGAAGTTGATCATGGGTACTAGCGGGTTTCAAGAAAGAAAGATGTCAAAGTCCTGTTAAGCCAAAAGATATGGTATTGAGATTGTTAACTGGGGTGAACTGGTTAAATGTTTTATGCCCAAGATGAAATTGAGTTCCATCGGAATTAAAAGAGACGGTGTTCCTTCGAAGAAGAAAATGCATTGAATTGCATAGTTGCATACATTTTAGGCATGAATAGGATCATGGCATTGCATGATGACTTAAATATCTATAGGTTTCCCAATGATAGTTGAATATTGAAGATATTGAAGCATCAAGATAAAGATGACTAGTTTTGAAATCCTAAAAAGAATAATACGATAATTGAGTCAAAATAGATTCACATATCTAATGGCTTCCACACAAGTTTTTGAGATGGAGATGAATCTTCAAAAATTTTCTCGAACTCTGAGTTTTTTAGTATAATATTTTCAAGCATACATTAATGATTGATAATGCTTGATTTTTAGGTTCGACCTTCGAAGCAAATCAAGCTTAAGCTTTCACGGAAGAGTAGTGAAGCAAAAGAAGATTGTTCGAGTTCCTACTCCCTAAAGAAAGACAAAGCAAACCCGTAGGCAAAAGATTGTTCGAGTTCCTACTCCCTAAATAAAGAGAGAGCGAACCTGTAGGCAGAAGATTTTTTGAATTCCTACTCCCTAAAGAAAGAGGGAGCGAACCCGTAGGCAGAAGATTGTTTGAGTTCCTACTCCCTAAAGAAAGAGGGAGCGAACCCGTAGGCAGTAGATTGTTCGAGTTCCTACTCCCTAAAGAAAGAGGGAGTGAACCCGTAGGCAGAAGATTGTTCGAGTTCCTACTCCCTAAAGAAAGAGGGAGCAAACCCGTATGCAGAAGATTGTTCGAGTTCCTACTCCCTAAAGAAATAGGGAGCGAACCAGTTGGCAGAAGATTGTTCGAGTTCCTACTCCCTAAAGAAAAAGGTAGTGAACCTATAGGCAGAAGATTGTTCGAGTTCCTACTCCCTAAAGAAAAAGGGAGCGAACCCATTGACAGAAGATTGTTCGAGTTCTTACTGCCTAAAGAAAGAAGGAGGGAACCCGTAGGCAGAAAATTGTTCGAGTTCCTACTCCCTAAAGAAAGAGGGAACGAATCCGTAGGCAGAAGATTGTTCAAGTTCACACTCCCTAAAGAAAGAGAGAGCGAACCCGTTGGCAGAAGATTGTTCAAGTTCCTACTCCCTAAAGAAATAGGGAGCGAGCCCGTTGACAAAAGATTGTTCGAGCTCTATACTCCATAAAGAAATAGGGAGCGAACGCGTTTTTCGAAGATTTTTCAAGTCTCGCTTATCATGGAGTTATAATGGAGCAGTTTAATCTCTTGAAGTTCTCATAGACGGACAAACTCGACCATCCCTGGGTCTTTGCTCTATTCTCGTTGCAAGACAATGAACAAAAAGAGACAGCTATAGATGCTCGTTTTGTTCGGGGCTCTAATTCAAAGGTTTACTCCATTATATATATATATATATATATATATATATATATATATATATATATATTACTATTTAGTTATTGTTACCAAGTTTTGCATGTGATTATCTATTTATATTATTATGTGTGTATTTAATTATGTAGCGATTGTTTACTTAATTATCTGTGTAGTTATGCTTGTGATCACATATGTATGTATATATATGTATATATGTATGTATGTATATATATATATATGTGTATGTGTGTGTGTCAAGAGAATTTAATTTACTAAACCAAGTTTTTATGTTTACAGGCTCGGATTACAAAAGAGATTGTATTACATCAGGCTTGAAAATAAAATCAGCCCAATGATGCAGCCCAACCGTAAGAGACCTGAGACCCATAAGGGTTTTCCCTCACCAGCTCCAAGCGCGTAACCACATATTGGCTGTTGGATCTGGTTTCACAATTCAATGGCTCACAAGACTCCAAGATTCTCGAGCCATCGTGCAGATCCACCCAGAGCCCCGAGACAGTGCGCTAACCCACCGAGGAAGACCCATGCATGTCGGCTACCCACGCGAAACCACTGTCGAAGCTCATGCTCGCCCATGCTCGAGACCATACCCTGCAGACACACCAAACAAGAAACATAACACGAGGAGGAGAAAACACACATCAACTAGAAATAACCACAAAGAACTCAGTGAAGAGAGCTATCAGTGGTCATCGAGAGAACACCAAGCAGAAAAAACCACAAAAATCAAGAGTAAAAAACAACAGCCATCAGGAACAACCGAGGAAAAATCACCCACCAAATTGAAAGTATAAAACCATCTAGAGCAACCAGGATAGAGAAAACACAAAAGAAACTTACCTTCCTGAGTCAAAGAAAACCATCACCGCTGCCTGAATCTGAACCCCGTTGTCATCGAGGGTAAAATTTTCACCTTTAGGCTACTGTTGTTACTTGCGATGGGGTTTATGGAGTTTGGTTTTTGAGGAGGTTGTCTCGGGCTTTTTTTGGGTTGAGGATTTTATAGGTAGGATCCTAGTTAGGTTTTGGTTCCCCGAGTCCTTGTTGGAATCGGAGAACGGTGGTGTAAGTGAAATATAGGGTTAGTTTTATTTGGGTTAGCAGTGGGGTTTCTGGTTTGTGGTGTCTAGGTTCTAGGATTTGATAAGAGTAGGGATAGTTGAGGACGAGTAGTCATCGGAGCTGGTGGGCTTTCCATCGGGGTTATTCGGAGGAAGTAGCCAAGGCAGTTGCTACGAGGGGGATGAGGCCAGGTTTTCGTTTAGGTTTTGGGTGAGAAGAAGGTTGAGAGAGGGGAAGAGAAACGGAGAGGGTTAGCCTAGTTTATGCTGAGGAGAGAATAAGCTAGGTTAAAGTTTACCCTAATATCATATATATCAACGCGCCAAAACGGCGTAGTTTCACAGTGGCGTGAAACGACAACGTTTGGATAGCTGAGGGGGTAATTCGCGTTTTAGGAAAATGGGATAATATTTATTTAGGCCCTAGTAGCTTCGACCTGTTCTATTATGGTCCCTAATTCAAACTTTACTAGAATATTGATTTTGACTTTTAATTTTTTGTGTATTCCATTTTAGTCCAGAATCATGTTAGGGCTATTTTCGCGCTATTTTTACATTGGGTGTATGATTTGGAAAATTTTCATTTTGATCCCATGTATAACTTTGGTTGTATTATGTTTGCAATACTTGGAAATGAGGTTTTTATATAAAAGAGCCCGTTGTTTACTTTCTTTATGTTTTAGCCTTAAATATATCCTTTTTATATTTTAGCTCATTGTTTAATATTCTATGCATGTTTGTAGGGTTAATTTAGGTTTACTTTAAGTATATGCATTATTTCAAGCATGTTGTTCATACGCCCAGATTTAGGTGTAATTTATTTTTTTATGCGTGTTAGCATCATGTGCATGACTCAACCTAATCACATAATCAGATTAAGGGTAATACCCTTTTAATTTAAAATTGTCGGGATGGCTTCTCTTAACTCACAAGAAAGTTGTTTTCGACGATTTTAAATTACAAGTGTATCCCATCAATGTCACTAAAAAAATTTATTCTTCACCTTAAAATTTGGGAATGAAAGAAAAAGAAATGTTCGGCTATTTAAATTTGTTTCGTTAGAACTCACCTAAAGATATGGTCTCAATATTTTTAAATATTCGAATATTCTTTATCATTGTAATGGCTTGGTAATTTTAATCTAACCTATTTCATTGCTTTTGACTGTTATAAAATTTACATTTTTGTTGTTTTAAGGGATCATAAATCAAATTAAACTCAAACTTGTGAAATTCGTTGCAAAGACATTAATTAATCGACTAGGTACCGATTTAGGGCGCTGTGGGGGTGCTCATCCTACCCCACGCGTAACCGACTCATGAATCTGGATTTGGTAACATAGACCGTAAATTTTTCGTTTTAATTAAAATTATTATTTTTATTTAAAGTGAAAATATTTTTGGGTGCCCAATCACACCCTAATCAAATATTGGTGGTGACTCCTCGAATCGTATGTTTTTATCGTAAAGGAATTTCTAAATTTTCGAAACGAGAGGTTTTCTAAAATCACATTACCTTTTAATAAAAATCAATCAATTAATAAATTAAAAATGGTGTGGTTTTCAAAATCTCGCTTCCCCTTTAAGGAAAAAATCGTTTCGACAATGAGTGTTTCTAATGAAGTGGTTCAAATGGGCAATCGAGCAATTCAAATGCTTAAATAATCCCGAGAATTGTGAGTTTTGAGTTATGGAGTTGGGACAGGATGGGGACTACAGCTTAACGAAAAATGTTGGATAAACTATTACCATATTTCTAGGAGTTCCCTTGTACAGTAGGATCTAATCTTAGTCTCTAATTCTTAGGGAGTTACTGATTTTTGGGGAATTTTTCCTTATTTATACTTATTGTTGAGTTAATCGATCGACGAAATAACCAAGAGGGGGTGAATTGGCAATTAAAATTTTGGTGAAAGCTTTTCAGAAAATAGAAAATATTTGCACATCGATTTAGAGTGGTTCGACTTTCTCAACTAAAGTCTACGTCCATTACCTTAGCTATCCACACTAAGGATTTTCCAACAAATTCACTAATTTTTCTTTCTTTTGAGGAAAAAGAGTAACCTTACAACTCCCTCAAGAATTATACCCCAAATTCTTGAGAACACTCTCTCCCAAAGAGAAATACACAAATTTGCAAACTTACAGAAAAACCTCACAAGGCAAGATGTTTGCACAACTCTAGAACAAAGAAAGAACACTCAAAAAAATGAATACAATTGAGTACAATAAGTGTTCTTGAAAGCAAAATGAATATTAAATGAAAATTTGGCTTGAAATGCTCAAACTTGAGGTTTGATGCTTTCTCTTTGATTCTCTCTCAATTATTGTTTCTTGTTGTTGATCAATGGCTCCTAAGCTTGTTTAAATACACCTTGGATCACTTCTGAACGTTGGGGATCATTGGTGAAGTCAATAGAGTAGTTATTGTGTAATTATCATTTAATAAAATAGTTGGGAACATGTGTGCATCGATGCATACTCAAGGTGCATCGGTACACTGTGTGTAAAATTCAAATATTTCGACCATTATAAGACTTAGTGCATCGGTACACTATGGGTGCATCGGTACATTATTTACATTCGATGTTTCAAAAGAGCCAGGAGTGCATCGATGCATGGTCTGTGCATCGGTACATAAAATATATTCGATGTTTTAATAAATTCAAGAGTGCATCGATGCATGGTTGTGCATCAGTACACAAAATGCATTCAAAATAGGGTGTGCATCAATACATAAAAAAGTGCATCGGTACATCCCTTTATAAAATTGAGTTTTGGCTCGATTTTGGTTCGAAATACTTTGTAAAAATTATTTCAAAAATATTTTAATTTTAAAATACAATTTTACACTTTAGTAAGGATTGAAATTGATCTTTGAAAAACTTGGACTAATATTTTGATATTCGAAAAATTTAATCGAATATACTATTATAAAATCTTAAAATTCAATTACACTTAATTTGTTATATCGAGACATCAAAATGTTTTCAACAATCTCCCCCTTTTTGATATAACAAAACATTTGAGTAATTTTGAGATTTTCTTTTGAAAAATCGTTTTTGAAAAACAAAATTTTGATTACTCCCCCTTACTATATTCTCCCATTTTTGTTAAATCAAAAAGACTCTATAAAACTTTTTGTTCAAAACAAGACTTTGAAAATTTAGCCAATTGATTTTAAATAAATATAGCTTAAGCTGCTAAGATCATAATCAAGAGAAAGGTTAGCCATTAGTTCCATAATTCAATATTCATGAACAATGTGTAATGGTAAATTGGTCATATTCTAAATAATGTAAATTATTCAAAAATTAATAAACAATAAGTTCAAATTAAAAATTCAACCAAACAAAATATATAAATATAATCATTCAAGTTTAAGTATCCAAAAACACCCATAACAAAATCAAACATCCAAAATAAAACAATCCGAAAACATCCAAAATGTTTTAACAATGAGTCCTAATTTCGATCCAAGAAAACTAAAGCAAGACAAAGTATAGTCATCCAAAGGAGGATCGGGAGTAGGAAGATAATGTGCTCGCATCTTGAGTGTGAGCACATCTAAACATTCGCGCATCTCCCGTTGAAATTTGTTGAGCCCCCATAGCAGTTAGATGGGACTCTATGGATGAAAACCTTAGATCAAATGGCTCCACAAACGATCAAAAGTATGGAGGCATTTGTTCCTCTTGTTGTGCCAGCTCGTCCTTGGATACGTGATCTTCGATATCTTGAAATAACTCTTGAAGCTCTAGATCATCATCCGCTGCCGATGCCGGAGGAGGTGGAGCTCGTAAAGAACTAGCTCCCGGTGTTTTCTCAGTGGTTCAAACCCATTGATCACTTTTCTTTTTCCTTCCCAGTTTCTTTAAAGATGCGAGATTTAATTAGTTTTGGAGAGGGATGGGAATATCAAGTGAAACTTTAAACCCGAGTTTCATAAACAGGTTAATAAGGAGACAACCGTAAAATAAAGTTTCTACATTTTTGGATGGGACAACGTTTACGGTATCTACTAATTCACCGAAAAATAATCCGTGGCAAATTTATTTTCTTGTTATGTTGGATACAATATATCCACCATAAATATAAGACTCTAAGAGATTAGTACATACCTCCAGATAGTCTAAACCACTAAGAGATCATCAAATGAAGGAATCGCTTGTGATGAGTTCTTAAGGTACTAACATTATCCTTAGCTTTATAGGGAGTAGCCACCATTTCTCGTTCATTATATAGACCCTCTTTATCTAATCCAAAATGGGTAGCGATTGTGTCGGAGTCAATAAAAATGAATTCACCTGAGAGATAGGATCGAATTCCTATGGTTTTGGTTTGACGCTCATTTTGAACACAGATCGTATTAGAGTAGAAAATGTGAACTAATTGGTGATAAACGATGGGCTGAATTTGAAACAGTTTATCAAACTTCCAAGAACGGATGATAGGAAGATATCAGAAGTTCATATCGACCATTTCTTGAATAGAGGGAATACGTTCTTCCTAGATTTTGTATGATTGGAAAGAATTAACGAACCTATGATACAATTCTTCTCGACGACGACCAGGTTGGTTGAAGAAAGAATTAAGAATGGTCATTTCGGGTTCGTTTGGATTTGGATTTTGATGCGGATGAGGAATGGGAGGTCGGTTTTGACTCGAACGACTAGAGGATGACCTAGGGCGTTTAGGATTAGACATGGTTCAAGAAATCGAAATAGAATAGATACCTGTAATTTTAAAACATATGTATGCAATATAATCAATCCCAAAACTCAATAAGAGTCTGCAATATTCAAGGTTCCCTAACCCGAATCCTAATGGGAAATTTTGAAAAATATGTTTGAAAACGATATTTGAAAATCAATATAAAGTTTTCAAAACAACATAATTAAATCAAAGAAAACAATTTTAAAATCAAATTTTGTTTATTTCAAAAATTCCACAAATTTTGAAAAAATTTGTGTTTTTGAGGAAATTAGTTGTAAAATCTAGTTTATAAACACTATATAATCAATGCCTTATATATATTTCAAGCTAGAACTAATCAAAACTAGTCATAAGTTCAAAAATCAATAAAACAAGGGTTTTTGAAATATTATCTTGAAAATTTTGGATTTTGTGAGAATGTGATGTTGTTTGCACGGATTTAATGAATGTAGCAGGTTTAGGAGTTAAAAATTGAGTAGATTCTGACTTGAAACGATAAAAATTATCAAAGATGAAGATTTGGAGTTGAGAGCAGGCGTACGACGTGAGTGTGTTTTGGTTTAGAGGTTTTGAAAGAATGAAGAAATTAGGGATTATAAGCCTAAAACCCGACAAGTGTATCGATGCATTGCATAGTGTATCGATGCATTGCATAGTGTATCGATGCACATTCAAAGAATGCATTGGTGCACCATCATAGTGTATCGATGCACATTCAAGGGATGCATCGGTACACTTTCTAATGTATCACTGCATTTTGCACAAAAATGTCAAAATCCGTTTTAAACACTTAAAATGCTAAATTAATTAGCTCTAGTGCTATTGGCAATTCATATATCGAAAATTAACAATGTTCAATCAATCAAATCTATCCTTAAACATTATTTGAACATATAATTAATTTTCACTAAGAACCATAAACTCCCCCTAACTAATAGCAAAAAATGCAATCAAAAATGTTATTTTTATGAGCATTTTCAATTTTAATTAAAAGTGCTAAAATTATTTTAAACACTAAGTCAAGGTACGTTGGTTAAACCTAATTGTCTCCTATGTGTCTAAAATCTTTCTTTATCTAGAGGTTTGTAAAACTATCCGCTAATTGATGTAAAGTATCAACATATTCTAGAACTATATCTCCTTTTGTGACATGATCTCTAATGAAATGATGTATAATTTCAATGTGCTTAGTTCTAGAGTGTTGGATGGGATTTTTAGTGACACAAATAGCACTAGTATTGTCACACTTGATAGGTATGGTACCTACTTCAATTGCATAATCTAAAAGTTGTTGTTTCGTCCATAAAATTTGTGCACAACAACTACTGGCTGAAATGTATTCCGCTTCAGTGGTAGATAATGCAACACAATTTTGTTTCTTTGAAAACCATGAAATCAACATATTTCCTAGGAATTGACAAGTACAGGATATGCTTTTGCTATCTATTTTGCATCCTCCATAGTCCGCATCAGAGAAGGCATGCAAGCTAAAGCTAGAGTCTCTAGGATACCAAAGTCCTAAACTAGGAGTGTCCTTAAGTTATCTAAAGATTCTCTTAATAGCTAGTAAATGTGATTCCTTAGGGAATGATTGAAATCTAGCACATAAGTAAACACTAAACATAATGTCCGGTCTACTTGCGGTTAGATAAAGTAAAGAATCAATCATTGACCTATATAATTTCACATCCACACATTTACCTTCTTCATCTTTGTCAAGCTTTGTAGAAGAGCTCATTGGAGTGGCATGAGGTTTTCCATTTTTCAATCCAAACTTCTTGAGCATATCCTTGCCGTACTTAGCTTGATTGATGAAGATGTCATCTTTTGTTTGCTTGATTTGGAGTCCCAAGAAATATGAGAACTTCCCCATCATGCTCATTTTGAATTCACTCTGCATTAGCTTAGAAAATTCTTGGCAAAGAACATCATTAGTAGAACCAAATCTTATATCATCAACATAAATTTGAACTACTAATAAATCTTTACCTTTTCTCTTTAAAAACAATGTAGTGTCAACCTTCCCTTTTGAAAAACCTTTTTCTATTAAAAAGTTTGACAATCTTTCATACCAAGCTCTAGGAGCTTATTTTAAACCATAAAACACTTTTGTCAATTTAAAAATATAATCTGGAAATTCTGAATCTTCAAAACCAGGAGGTTGTTCCACATACACTTCTTCTTTTATAAAACGATTTAAAAATGCACTTTTAACATCCATTTGATATAATTTAAATTCATTGAAACATGAAAATGCTAATAATATTCTAATTGCTTCCATCCTAGCTACGGGAGCATATGTTTCATCAAAGTCTATTCCTTCTTCTTGAGTATAGCCTTGAGCAACAAGTCTAGCATTGTTCCTCACTATATTACCACTTTCATCAAGCTTATTCCTAAATACCCATCTAGTACCTACAGTAGATTTATTACTAGGCCTTTCAACTAATGTTCATACTTTACTTCTCTCAAATTGATTTAACTCTTCTTGCATAGCCATAATCCAATTTTCATCATCTAATGCTTCTTTGATATTCTTAGGCTCTATGCATGAAATAAATGCAACATGATTACATTTATTTCTAAGAGAAGATCGAGTTGTTACCCCTTTGGATGGATCACCTATTATTTCACCATCCTTGACATAGTTATATTCTCTTGGGTAAGAGACTTCTCTTTCTTCAAAGGTTGGATTCTCGAGAACATCATGAGTTTCCTCATCTTTCACTTCTTCCTTTGATGATGTTTCTCTAACGTCATTTGTGTTTACAATACCCACATCATCATTCACACAAGAATCCTTCCACTGAAGAGAATTACCATCGAAAACAACATGTATAGACTCTTCTACAACTAAAGTTCTTTTATTAAATACTCGATAAGCTTTAGAATTTAAGGAATAACCTAGAAAAATTCCTTCATCACTTTTAACATCAAATTTGCCAAGATTTTCTTTACCGATGTTTAAAACAAAACATTTACATCCAAAAGGATGAAAATAACTAATGTTAGGCTTTTATTTTTGAAAAGTTTGTATGGAGTTTTCTTTAAAATTGGCATGATCATTACTCGGTTTATAACATAACAAGCGGTATTTGTGGCTTCTGCCAAAAAATATTTTGGCAAATTATTTTCACAAAGCATGGTTCTAACCATTTCTTCTAAAGTTCAATTTTCCTCTCAACAACTCCATTTTGTTGAGGGGTTCTAGGTGCTGAAAAATTATGGCTAATACCATTAGAATTACAAAAATCAGTAAATCCAAGATTTTCAAATTCAGTACCATGATCACTCCTAATGCTAGTTATGGAGTAACTTTTTCATTTTGGATTACTTTTGAAAATGTGATGAACTTTTCTAATGCTTCATCTTTAGTACTTAAGCATAGAACCCAAGTATATCTAGAATAGTCATCTACTAATACAAAGCAATATTGTTTTCCACCCAAGCTAACAGTTCTAATTGGCCTAAAAAGATCTCTATAGATCAATTGTAATACTCTACTAGTTGATACATCATTAATGGACTTAAAGGAAGCTCTTTTATGTTTTCCTTTAGCACATGCATCACAGAATTTATCATTATCAAATTTTAGCTTTGGCAACCCTCTTACTAAATCTCCTTGAATTAATCATTGTAAAACACTCATGCTAGTATGTCCTAGTATCCTATGCCATAACCAACTATCATGCTCATCCTTAGCAACTAGGCATAAATTAGTCATATTTAAAGAATCTAAATGCACCATGTATATGTTTCTTATTCTATGACCAACAAGCATAATCTGATTAGATGCAATGTCAATTACTTTACAACCATTAGTTTCAAACATGACATTGTATCCCTTATCGTATAATTGACTAATACTCAATAGATTATGCTTTAACCCATTCACATATAACACATTTTTAATTTGTATGGAAGTGGTATTACCTATAGTACATATACCTTCAATGTGACCATTTGAATTATCACCAAAAGTCACATCTCCTCTATTTTTGTCGTTAAGCTCTATGAATCGGCTCTTGTCTCCGGTTATGTGTCTTGGGCATCCACTATCAAGGTACCATGAGTTTGAATTTGTTTCCCGTGCCTTGTAACAATGCTCCTTTTCCCACAAACATAGATTAATTTTTTATTTTTGGTACCCAATTTCTTTTGGGTCCATATTCATTAGTCTCCAAAATTCTAGTCCCCTTAGGTATCCATTTATGTAGGATATCCTTATCTTTAGTAGTAATGAGTTCTTTAGGAACCCATATACTTCTAATGATTTTTGCATTAGAGGTTCTTCGGGGACCTCTATGATTGTAGTTTTCAAAACTTTTTCTAACACAGTTGGATTTTAAACTTTCTCCATTTTCAAAACTTTTTGTTTCAACTCTATTAAAAGAAGCTTTAAGATCATCAATTTCTTTTTGATGATCATCGATGCCCTTTGAAAGTAAATTATACAAATCAGAAATTTTCTTTTCAAACTCATCTAGTTTGATTTGCAAATCTTTAATTTTACTTTCAAGATCATTGTTGGTCTTGGATATGAGATTATTTTCATTTTTCAATTTTGAAATATCATTTTTTGTATTTTAAAAATAATTTCTCATAATCCGAAGCCAGCCCAGTATATTCCTCTAACAGCTCATCAAAAGAATAATCTTCGAAATTAAATGATCTAGAGGTTACCTGAGAGCTTTCCCCAATAGTCATCAAGCACAAGTTTTCTACTTCTTGTTCCTCTTCATCGGAACCTTCATCATCGATCCATGTAGCCACGTGAGCCTTGTGCTTTTTCTTCGATTAACCATTCTTCTTCAATTGTGGGCAATCGTATTTGACATGACCCGACTTTTTGCACTCGTAGCAAATGATAGGGTCTTTCTCTTTCGGTTCATTTTTGAAGCCTTCATTTCGTTTGAATTTTCTTCCTCGGTTGGGCTTCATCAATTTTCTGAACCGTTTGGTAAATAATGACATTTCCTCGTCATCGTCATCTTCATCTGAATCACTCTCATCTCTTGTAGATTTGAGAGCAACTCCCACATTCTTCTTTTTCTCCTTCTCCTTCTTTGTCTCGTCAATCTTCTCGAGGTCTACCTAATCTTGAAGCATCATTTCATAGGTGAGGAGAGAACCAATTAACTCTTCGAGAGTTGAAGACTTTAAGTTTTTAGCCTCGATGATTACCGTATTCTTTTATTGCCAAGCTTTCGGAAGAGAGTAAACTAACTTCCTCACAAGCTTCTCGTTTGGAATGATCTCTCCATATGATTTAAGACCATTGAAAATCGTTGAAATTCTATCCGTCATAGCTTTGATATCTTCGTTCGGTTTCATCCTGAAATTTTCATAGCTATGAGTTAGAAGACTAATTTTAGATTCTTTTACCTCGTCTGTTCCTTAATGAGTGACTTGTAGTTTATCCTATATCTATTTTGTGGTTGTACAAGATGAAACTCTTTCGTATTCATCTGGTCCAAGAGCATAAAATATAATATGGATATCCTTTGAGTTGAGCTGGAACATTTTTGTCTCTGTTTCACTCCATAATCTTAAATGAGTGGAAGGTATGAAGTAACCGTCTTCTATGATATTTCATGCTCCCATATCACTTGCTTGAATAAAGTACCTCATTCTATTCTTCCAATAAGCATAATTAACTCCATTGAAGAAAGGAGGCTTGTTGACAGGCATAGAATCAAGACCAAGGTCAAAGTTTGAAGTGGAGGCCATTGATGACTTGAATATCGATATAACTCTTCCTGAATTAACTTAAAACGTGATTAAACCTTCAAATAAGTGAGGCTCTAATACCAATTATTGAGTTAATCGAACGACAAAATAGCCAAGAGAGGGGTGAATTGGCAATTAAAATTTTGGTGAAAGCTTTTGCAGAAAATAGAAAATATTTGCACAGCGATTTAGAGTGGTTCGACTTTCTCAACCAAAGTCTACATCCACTACCTTAGCTATCCACACTAAGGATTTTCCAACAAATTTATTAATTTGTTCTTTCTTTTGAGGACAAAGAGTAACTTTACAACTCCCTCAAGAATTATACCCCAAATTCTTGAGAACACTCTCTCCCAAAAAGAAATACACAAATTTGCAAACTTACAGAAAAACCTCACAAGGCAAGATGTTTGCACAATTCTAGAACAAAGAAAGAACACTCAAAAAAATGAATGCAATTGAGAACAATAAGTGTTCTTGAAAGCAAAATGAATATTGAATGAAAATTTGGATTGAAATGCTCAAACTTGAGGTTTGATGTTTTCTCTTTGATTCTCTCTCAATTCTTGTTTCTTGTTGTTGATCAATGGCTCCTAAGCTTGTTTAAATACACCTTGTATCACTTCTGAATGTTGGGGATCATTGGTGAAGTAATTAGAGTCGTTATTGTGTAATTATCATTTAATAAAATAATTGGGAGCGTGTGTGCATCGATGCATACTCAAGGTACATCGGTACACTGTGTAAAATTCAAATATTTTGATCGTTATAAGACTTAGTGCATCAGTACACTAGGGGTGCATTGGTACACTAATTGCATTCGATGTTTCAAAAGAGCCAGTAGTGCATCAATGCATAGTCTGTGCATCGGTACATAAAATTTATTCGATGTTTCAATAAATTCAAAAGTGTATCGATGCATGGATACACAAAATGCATTCAAAATAGGGTGTGCATCGATACATCAAATAGTGCATCGATACAACCTTTTATAAAATTGATTTTTAGCTCGATTTTGGTTTGAAATACTTTGTAAAAATTGTTTCAAAAATATTTTAAGTTTAAAACACAAATTTACACTTTAGTAAGGATTGAAATTGATCTTTGAAAAACTTGGAGTAATATTTTGATATTCGAATAATTTAATTGAATATACTATTATAAAATCTTAAAATTCAATTACACTTAAGTTGTTATATCGAAACATCAAAATGTTTTCAACATTTATACTACTTTATAAAGGTTGTAAATTGTTTAGTAAAATATAACAACCTTCTTTCTAAGTTTGTTCATGGCATCAGAGCTATAGGAATTATTCGATCATGCTCCTTTCGTCTTTATCTTTTTGTCCCTCTCGTTAATCTTTCCTATCTCTCCGGTTGAATCCATTTTCCATGGGTGACAATGAAAATCTATCAGAAATTGAGACCTCACAAATGACTCAGACTTTTAACCAAGGAACCTCTCAAGGCGACCTTAATTCCTCCCTAATAATCACTAATCATTGTCTAGATGGAAAACATTTCCTGCAATGGTCCAATCGATCATTATGGTAATTCATGGCCGTGGTAAATTACGTTACATCAATGGAGAAATTTCTCGACCATCCTTAACAGATCCAACTTACACGACTTGGGAACTCAATAAATCGATTGTAATGGCTTGGCTAATTAGCTCAATAGAAGACCATATAATTCGTACCTATCTCTTCTTCATAACTGTAAAAGATATATGGGATGCAATCAAAGAAAACTACTTCGATCTGGGAAACGCCTCCCAAGTATTCGAGATCAAGCTGAAGTTAAAGGATATTTGACAAGGAGAACTCGAAGTAACTCATTACTACAACAATCTGAAAATTTTATGGTAGGAGTCGGATATGTACTTCGAGGAAGACTGGGGCGAAGGCATGGAACACACCAAGTTTACGACTCATCTCAACAAAGAACGCCTTATGAGTTCCTATCAGGATTGAATTATGAGTTAGATGAGGTTCGTTGACAAACTCTGGGCAGAATCACTTTACCAAAAATCGGTGAAGCATTTGTAGAAGTTAGAAGAGAATAAAAACGACAACTTGTCATGATGGGAGACCCAAAAGAACAACGTTTTCTTGAAAATTCTACCCTTATCTCTAGAAGTCCTTAACCATAAAAATTATGTGCTAAAAATTATTATGGATCATATAGATTGTGATGCAACCACTGCAATCATGTTGTTCATACAAAGAAAAAGTGCTTCAAACTCCATGGCTATCCTGGAAAAAACCAGAAGAAAAATAAGACTACAATGATGTCAACTAATACTTCCACTACTGTAAATGATGTTCTCGACGTTCGCCTAACCAAAACCCAACTTGAGACACTCCATAAGTTACTTGGTACTTCTACGGCTAGTGGTTTTATAGCCACTCAATGTACTGCCCTCAACATTATCTTTGAACCTAACAAATCCTCCTGGATGATTTGGGTGCTTTCTATCACAAGACAGGTAACCTTACCTTATTTCACATTTATACACCTTGTCATGACCAATCTCGAATCTACATAGCTGATGAATCCTACTCACTTATGGTTGGAATTGGAAAAGTAAAGTAGAAGAAAATTTCCCCCTTGATAAAGTCCTACATATCCTAAAATTGTCCTGTAATTTACTTTCAATCACTAAAATTTACCAAGGATGAAGCTGAAATTTCTGCAATTGGTTGTGTGGTACAGAAATCGGGATGATGATTGACACTGCTAAAGTTGATGATGGACTCTATGTTTGGAATAAAGACAATACATACGAATGATTGGCTCTATCTGCTTCAAAAGAGGACACAATTATATTATGGCAACATAGACTAGGACATTCAAACTTCTTGTACTTGAAGAAACATCTTCCATTGTTATTTCATAATAAAAGTGTGAGCTCCTTGAAATGTGAAATTTGCCAATTTTCCAAACACACTCGTGTACCATACCCATTAAAGCCTTATGTCTAATCTCAACCTTTCTCGTTAATACACATGGATCTCTGGGGAGCCAGCTATGTAAATAATGTTACGGGGGCTAGATGGTTTATAACTTTCATTGATGACCACACTAGGGTTTGTTGGGTATACTCCTTAAAGGAAAATCTGAAACACCCAAAATCTTTTAAAACTTTCACTTAATAGTTTGAAGCCAATTTAATTATACTATACATACTCTCCGAACTGACAATGGTAGAGAATATTTTGACTTTGTCCCAAGCCCTTACCTTTCTGACCAAGGCATTATACATCAAAGTTCTTTCCCCGACACACCTCAACAAAACGAGATATCTGAAAGAAAAAACTGACATCTCCTTGCTGTGGCTCGAGCCCTAATGTTCACCATGGGTATCCCAAAATACTTGTGAGGAAAGATTGTCCTCACTTCTTGCTACCTCATAAATCATCTACCATCAAATGTATTAAATTTTCAAACACCTCTTCATACACTTCAAAAGGCCTTTCCCTTATTTCGTGTTCTCAACTTACCAACAAAAATATTTGGTTGCAAAGATTTTGTAAATAATTATCAACCCAATCAATCCAAACTTGATCCTCGAGCCCACACATGTGTCTTCATTGGTTATTCCCCCACACAAAAGGGTTGTAAGTGTTACTCACCAACCTTACACCGAATGTTTGTCTCTCGAGATGTCACATTTTTTGAGAATGAACCATACTTTGTAGCATCTCATCTTCAGGGAGAGACTCTCAATGAAGATGAAACCCTTAATACCCTTCTCATTATACTTCATGATCCTACCTCTGCTATCACAAACAAACCTAACAACCCAACAACCATTATAATTCCATATTTAAGGATTGTTTCTCCTGTGTAACAACAAGAAATTAGCATAATCAATCACACCACCGAAGAACAATAACAACATGATCCAAGAAGGTAGCAAGAACAAGCCTCAGAACTTTGGGTATACTCTCGACGACTTTATTCTCTTGAAACTGAAATAGTAGTGCCAATTTCATCCCCAACCAAAGACTTTTCTGAAATAGAAGTCACACCTCCATCATCATCCATCTATCTTTCAATTGCAATTCGAAAAGGAACAAGGAGCTGCACTCAACACCCTATTTCTCGGCTTGTGTCTTATGGAAACTTATCTAAGTCTTATAAAGCCTTTGTGTCTAATGTTGATACTGTAGAAGTTCCGAAAAACATGAAAGAAGCTCTTAAATCAACTGAATAGAGGCAAGCTGTGATGGAAGAATAAAGGCTCTCAAAGATAATGAAACGTGGAAAGTCTCGAATTTACCAAGTGGTAAGAAGACCATAGGATGCAAGTGGATCTTCACTACAAAATTTAAACCCGGTGGAAGTATCGACCGATACAAGGCTCAGCTTGTGGCTAAGGGCTTTACTCAAACCTATGACCTTGACTACGACGAGACATTTGCACCAGTTGCCAATATAAACACCATTCGAGTTATCATATCCCTTGCTATCAACTTGGATTGGCCATTGACCAAATTAGACGTAAAAATGCTTTCCTTAATGGAGAATTAAATGAGGAAGTGTACATGGACTTCCCACCCAGGTTTGAAGAGAGCAAGGGCCAAGTGTGTAAGTTAAAGAAGTCCTTATATGGACTAAAGCAATCTCCAAGGGCGTGGTTCAACCAATTTGCCAAAGCTATGATTAGTAGAAGATATATTCAAGGACATGTTGACCATATCATGTTTTACAAACACTCAAAAAGTGGAAAAATATTGCATTCTCATTATCTATGTGGATGATATAATATTAACAGGGGATGATTCAAGCGAAATTAAAAGGCTTAAAAAGTTTCTTAATGCTAAATTCGAACTTAAGGACTTGGGAAATCTTAGATATTTTCTTGGAATAAAGGTATCAAGGTCTAAGGCAGGTATTTCCATCTCCTAAAGAAAGTGTGTTCTCGATATGCTTTATGAAGTTATTTTTGTTGGGCTACAAACCAGCCGAAACTCCTATGGAATTCAATCTTAAATTGGGAACTGATCAAGATGGAGAAGATATCGACATGGGGAGATATCAACAGCTAATAGGGAGACTTATCTACCTATCTCACACTCGTCTATACATAGCTTTCAGTGTGAGTCTTATTAGAAAGTATATGCATGCTCCAAGGGAGAAACATCTGGAAGCTGCGTACAGGATATTATGGTATCTCAAAGGGACTCCGGGTAAAGGCCTGCACTTCAAGAAAACTACCAATCGAAATGTATAAGTATACACTGATGCAGACTGGTAGGTGTTGTTAATGACAGACATTCTACAAGTGGTTACTGTAGCTACATTTGGGGTAATCTCGTAAAATGGAGAAGTAAAAAATAGTCTGTTGTAGCGCGAAATAGTGCAGATGCATAGTATCGAGCACTATCCCATAGTATATGCGAAAAAATTTGGATACAACGATTACTGAGAGAACTAAAAGTGTCCTATACCAGACCTATAAAAATTCATTGTGACAACCAGGCAGCTGTCAGTATAGCACATAATCATTTTCACCATGATCGCACCAAACATGTAGAAATTGATCGCCACTTCATCAAAGAAAAAATTAACTCATGAGAGGTTTCTGTTACCTACCTACCTACGAGACAACAAGTTGCAGACTTGTTGACCAAAAGTTTAAGTAGAAACATGTTTGAAGAAATTATTGGCAAGCTGGGTTTGATAAATATCTACACTCTAGCTTGAGGGGGAGTGTTAGAATTCCTAAAATTAAGTATAAATTACTTACATTATTCTTAGGAGTTCCCTTGTTCAGTGGGATCTAATCTTAGTCTCTAATTCTTAGGGAGTTACTAATTTTTAGAGATTGTTTCCTTGTTTATACTCTGACTACTTTGTATAGGTTGTAAACTATTTAATAAAAAATAACAACCTTCTTTCTAAGTTTGTTCAATAAATCACACTGATGAAGAGATGCTGGAGTGGGGACTCTCACCGGATATGATAAAAGACCAGAAATGGTGAATCACTGGTAACAAGGCTGATTGGAATAATCACTGTACCTGGTATCTTAGGTCATTTTTCGACTATGAATTAGATTCAGAAGATGATGTTGAAAGTAATTTATATTCATTCCCAAAAAAATAAAAAAGTGTAGAATTGTAGATACTAATTCTTTGAATGCAAAAGTTGTATTACAATTAATGCCTTATCGTATCATCTATGCAAACCAATTTTGAAACCATTTTCTTCGGTGATCGAGCTTCAGTTCAAATTGCAGACGTTTCTGGTGCTTTATCGTCATTTTTCTCTTCATAGAGATGTTGCGGAAGAAATGCCACTTTCACTGTGATTATATATTGTTTCTGCCTGTAATTTGACTTGCTTCTTCAACCGGTGTAACTTCATCCATGGGATGCTTTGCTTCATTGGTGATGGAGCTGAGCACTGGGAGAAGGTAACTGAACTGATGGCTGGTGAGAATCCTGGCCTAAAGTTACACAATTCATGGCATATGTTGCTAGATATTTCATAGATTCAGCCAACGGGAATAGAGGGAAGTTTTTAACTCATTTCATTGATGCTTTACTTTGGAAACAAGAAAACATTACTTGGGAGTAATACTTTACTTTTCTCATTAGATTCCCTTTTCTTATGACACCTATATTTGCTATTGCTTCAGTTCAAAGCATCAGAGGCTAGCAAGACTTTCATAAGGTTATTCTATAACATCATCAAAAATTTCAATGATATTTGGATTTCGGTGTGAGTATCAAATACGACGGACTCATATCATATGAGCAATACAAAAAATTTTAGACGGAGTGGACACAAATAAAATTTTAAGGTAGACACTATCAATAAAATAAATAACTAATAGAAAAATAGATTTCAGGATAGGCGCATGTCTATGTCTTTGAAATGGATATATTTAGTTTTTATCTCGTTTTTGGATTACCTCTAAAAGGTCTTATCTTCATATCTATAAAAGGATTTTCTTCGGGCACAAGTAAGGTTGTAAACAAGTCAAATCGAACTTGAGTATTATTGACTTCTATTCGACTTGAAAGTTCACGAATTTAAAATTGTTAAATTCAACTTGAATTCAAGATAAAAAATTGAAGTTTGACTCGAGCTCGAAAACACTTGAACTCGAAAATTATCAGACTTAGCTTGATTGAAACTCAAACTCAAGTTTGATTCAACTTCAAACTCAAGTTTGATTCAACTTCAAACTCAAGCTCGAACCTGAACTTTAAATAACATATAAATGTTAATGTTATCAATAATTTAATTTAAAAATTTAATTAATCAAAAATAATAATTTAAATTTTTAATATATTATTTTTTTGAATTACTCGTAAAGATTTTGAGTAAGGTATCAAGTAGCTTGCTTCGACTCGTACGGACTGCTGCAACCGATTGATTCTCTCCCGGTTCAGCATTTTCGATGAACAGAATTCTCAAGTCTTCAAGGCTGGGACTATCAGCAGCATCTGAAACCATTTGGTTTTGCATATAGTAGCAGCACCAATGGCTTCCTGTTCCACCTGAACATTTGGTTTTGTATGTCGTAGTAGCACTGTTAATCATGAACTGACTCTTGGGATTCAGGGTTTTAATGGGAGTGCTGTTGTTTAGAGAGGGAAATTTAGGGTTTGGTAAAGGGATGATGAAGTTCATAGTTGTTAGTAGAGAAGAAGATAATGTGCGACAGTTACTTATGGTCGTTATGTCCCACCATTTAATACTTGCAGGAGGGCATTGTAGTCATTTTGTTTAAGAATAATGTAACATTTAATCCCTGAATTCAATACATTTTCTCAAATTGGTCTCTGACTTTGAAAATTTCATATATATATATATATATATATATATATATATATATAAAAGGAGGAAGAGGGGGTTGCCGTGGATCAAATTTGTGATCTAATGCTAATTAAAATTGAAATGATATCTTTGATTTGAATTTGATAATTCTTTTATCCGATTTGATCTTATAGAGTCAATTTTTTTATTAAAAAAAAATTGGGTTAACGTTGAGTTTTTTTGGTGGATAAGGTTGGGTCTATTCAAATTAGAGTTTAGGATAAAAAATATTTAATTTACTCAAAAATAATAGTATAATTGACATTTATATATTTAAGGATAATTATTATAATATCTTATATATTCAATTATATCCTTATTTTACCTAATAAAAATGAGAGTTTTATGTATAGTGTCACATCAAATGTAAATTTTTCTTTAAAAGTTGAGTCGGTTTTGTATTGGATAAAATTTTATTAAATTCAAATTAAATTAAATAATAAATATTGTACTAAATCAAGTTCGAATAGATAAAAATCAGACGCAATCCATTATTGTAGCTAAATAAACCATTAACTTGATCTACTATTTTTCTTGTTGTGTATGTAGATGGATGAGAGACATCATCTTCAAAAATAATAGTATAATTGACTTTTATATATTTAAGGATAATCACTGTATATATATTCAATTAAATCTTTATTTTATTTAATAAAAATGAAAGTTTTATATACAATGTCACAGCAAGTGCAAATTTTTCTTCTAAAATTGGGTCTGTTTTAGATCGAATAAAGCTTTCTTAAATTTAAATCAAATTAAGTAATAAACAAAAGAATATTATACTCTAATCGAGTTGGAATAAATAAAAATCAGAGGCAATCCATTACCATACCTAAATAAACCATTAACTTGATCTACTATATTTTGTTGTGTATTTAGATGGATGAGGGACACCATCTTCAAGTGAAAAAATGTGGCCAACCAAATCCAAAACAAGACAAAATCCACACCACACAAGTACTCTAAACTAAACTAAACTAAACAGAACCAGAAAAAACACTGAACCAGTAATGAAAAAACCTCTCCTTTCTTTCAATTTCTCTGTTATCCACAAGCTGGTGCACAGTTAAAAATGGAAACAATTCTTTCTTCTCACACCATTCATCCAACCTTGAATCCCAAATCATCCATTTCAAAGAATCTTTTGTTGTCTTCACATCAACCAAGATCAACCCATCTCTTCCTCTCAAAACCCATCGCTTGTACCCTCAAGAAACACGCTTCCCAATCTGTAAAACCATCATCTTTGGCAGAACCCAAGAATTGGTTTGCTCATGCACAGCAGGGAGTGGCGGCTCTTGCTATCTCTTTGGCACTCAATTTTTCTCCGGTTTTGTTCACCGGCAATGCAATGGCTTCGGAGTTTGATGTGATAAACGAGGGGCCGCCGAAGGAATCTTATGTCGTCGATGATGCTAATGTGCTTAGCCGGGTGACGAAATCGGATTTGAAGCGGCTTTTGTCTGATCTGGAGTCGAGGAAGAATTTTCACATTAATTTTGTTACTGTTAGAAAGCTCACTGTAAGATTCTTGTTTTCATGAATTTTCTTGTTTACTTGTATAATTGTGAGAGTTTGTGAATTTTATGAGATGCCCTTTGGTTGGTTCATCCTTGTTCTTTAGTCATTAATTGTCTGTTTGGTTACTTAGAAAATCAAGGAAAAGGAAAAATGTTGTATGCAGTTTTTGAAGTTTAGCTTAAACCTAATTTAATATTCGACCATTAATTCCTTTTATTTTGCTTTGAGTTTCTTAGTAAACTGTGAGATCATAAGTTACTCTTAGCCTTCGAAACAGATGCAAAATTTGAGAACTTTGATTTTGATTGCAGAGCAAAGCTGATGCTTTTGAGTATGCTGACCAAGTTCTGGAGAAATGGTATCCTACACTCGAAGAGGGTAGTAATAAAGGGATCGTTGTGCTCGTTACGAGCCAGAAAGAAGGGGCAGTCACCGGTGGACCTGCATTTGTCGAAGCCGTGGGTGAAAATATTCTCGATGCAACTGTAACTGAGAACCTTCCAGGTAATTATTTCTGAAGTTGAAACTTGAAAACCTTCATATTTTCTTTTTTCTCATGCGCTTGAAAATGTTGAAGATGTTGCTGATTGTGAAATCTGTAAATCATGTTCCGTAGCAACGATAAGGCCATCGAAAACTTGAAAAACATAAGAATTCAAAGATTACTAGGGAGAGGTTTTGTGGAAAGAATCATAAGTACTTGCTTCAAAACCCTGTAGAATTACTCTATCCTGCTGATTGAACTCGTTGGAATCACTTTTCTCGCCTTTACGATGATAGAACTAAAACAACTGCAAGATCAACATGCGCAAACCATCGGAATAAGATCTTAGTTGTCTTCTTTAGCTCTTTCGATGAGTTGTTGGTGCTAGGTGACATATATTATTCATTGTGCCATTCTAATTACCACTCTTCACCAACAAGCTGTCTCCTTCGATTGTGTTGTTTCAAACTACACTTTAGGCCTTGCTCTCTTTTCCAAGGACAGAATATTTTGAGTTCTAGTTGCCAATTCGAAAATAGCATCAGATACTTGGTTTTCATTTCAACTTAATGAACTTATTTTAATTGCTTCAAGTCTCGAACCATATCGGCCTTTTCCCATCAATAGTATAGCTTACGGTGAAAACTGGAGTTTCATATACAGAAATAATATTTCTTTTCCTTTCATTTTGTCTATTGCAACCGTACTCATCATAGCATCGTCCGTCACGGTTGCAGTTTTGGCTACGGAAGAAAAGTACAACGAAGCAATTTACAGCAGTGCCAAAAGGCTAGTTGCTGCCATTGATGGACTTCCGGATCCTGGCGGCCCCCAGTTTAAGGACAACAAGCGGGAGTCGAATTTTAAATCCAGGGAAGAGACCGAAGAGAAACGGGGACAATTCAGTCTCGTAGTTGGAGGTTTGTTGGTGATTGCTTTCGTCGTTCCCATGGCACAATATTATGCCTATGTCTCCAAGAAATAAAAGCTAATCTGTATGATGAGATTTGTCTTTCAAATCTCTTCCCTTTGATGAGGAAAACATGGATAACATGTAGTTTATACATTTACTCATGTTAAATATGGTTGATGAGAGAAACTTGGGATCCAAGCATTAGTACAGATTTGTGGTTCATGTTCCGAGAAAAAAAAGCTCGATTATAACACGAGATAGGCATCGATAATCTGCATAATCAGAATGCGTAAGGTTTCAAATCGAAAAAAGAAAGTTAAATGTAATTAAATGGCAAACTGCAATATCTGGAAAATGGACTTCCAATTAAAATTATAATTCTTTACAGTAATTTTTATCAATAACATTTGCAGTGACTACTAGAAGTCGATACAAAGAGTTAAAGCAATGAGTAACATTCAGCCTTCAGAACTTGAGATTGAGAAGGAAGGGCATTTTGTCCCAAAAGGGTGGATCGGAGTACTTTCCAGTGAGTATTTGCGATGAAACATACTGATTCGCAGCCTCTGAGTAATGGATTCCGTCCCAGTTAATATATTCGGAACTATCATTGCATGCTTTGGCTGTCACTGTGGCTCCATTAATCTCTTTCGTTTTCCCACAAGCGATTCGGCTATCATAATTCAACGGTGGACCGCCGAACCCACAACAAGCCATTATAGGCTGCTCAAATCCTGCAAAACAGTAAGCACTCAAAGGATAACAGCTTTGCTTATCCTGAAATTTGAAGCAACTAAAACTACATTTAGAGGTGAGAAAATGAGCATACTTACCGAATTTAGAATAATTCGAGATAAGGTTGTACTTTATTGTGTAGATGTCGACGTAGGTAAAATTCGAATCCATATACTGGCCCTGTAATTTTTTAGTAAGGGCATGAAGCTGCAGATTGAAGACTTTAGCAGCTTGGTTATGCTTGCTGACACACCCTTGCTCGTTGAGGATCGATGGATCGGTTCCGAATTTGGCCACATTTTGAGCCAAGCATCCAAGAGGTCCTGTGTTATGTATCCAAAAGTTTCTTGCCCCTTGATCATATAATGTCTGCAAAGAATGCCCAGAACTGCATTAGAAAACATGGGAAACCCTGAAAATGAAAAGCAAACAACAACTATTCGAATTCCGGTGTTCTTGAATAGGACCTTTATCCCAGTTTCGAATTCTATCAAGATTGTTGGAATTGTGGCAAGTACTTGATCATAAGTCTTGGAATAAAAGGCACCGGCGAGATCGTTCTGGCCGATATCGAACATGTATAGCCCCTTCTGGAAGTAATCTTGTGCTGGAAGGTACTTATAAAGTCTTTTACCTTTAGCTAGCAATTCTAGAACCCTACCTTTGAACCGTATGAACTGAGCCACTTGAACTCCGAATGAAAATGGACTCACAGCTTGTGCCGAAGCCGGTTGGATGGTTGATCCTGCAGCCGCAAAATTACACCCTTTGCGAAAACTCGGTATCCCGATCGAATCCAGATAAGCATTCAAAAATGGCAGATCCATTGCATCCACTGCAACAACAAAAAAAAAAAAAAAAAGAGATCAAAACACCATACAATTAAAGCTGCAGACACAACACATTCTAAACAGTGAGAAAGTTAACTGAGAAAATCAATGATTAACCGCCCATCACAGTATCTCCCGGAGGGTATTTGAAAGTAACTCTGGCCATGAGGTTGTTCAAGGCTCTCGATACCGGCGGAAATAAGCTCACCGGTATCGGAATTAGAATCGCCGAAGTTGAAGATAGACGGGAATTTGAAGTGAATGGAATTTGTAAAAGGCAAGAAGATGAACATCAAGACAAATATTTGGAGGATGTAACGCTTGGAAGCCATGGATTACAAGCACAGGAATCACCAGATTACACTGAAATTTAATTTCTCGTTGATTACCAAATGCCAACTATAAATAATAATTCTAGGTTGGTGGATCGTATGTGTCCCAGCCAGTAGAAGTTTGCTTTCGATGGTGGTAACACACAGGAAATCGACAATACAATCAAACATTTTAACTTTTTGTTTTTGTTTTTTAAATTACAAGGCTGGTTTTGGGACATCACATGCCCCATGCCCAACTCTTATCAAATAATCATCACACCAAGAATTATAATCCAATTATTTACGAGATTTTTTTTTGTTGCCTTCCCAGTTCCAAGGCTTCACCTTGAATAATTCGAACCGACCCACGTCATATATCTACTTTGGTGTGTGAGTCTCCTAGCAGAGATTTTCTATCTACACAAGAACTCAAACACGAGACATTACTTAAACAATATTAAGTTGATTACCACTTAAATCAACCTTACGAGATTATTTTAATATAATATCTAAACTATTCAAATCCCACCCTAATTATAAAAATCGAAAAATAATACTATATATTTAATCATGGTTAATGACACGTCATCTTGAATATTACAATAACAATTATATCAACTAAATTAAAATTAAGTTGATATTATTTTTAAAATTAAGCTGGTATAGTATAATGAGACACTGATGGTTGCACATTGTTCTAAGGTTGGGTAAGTGTTCATCTTGAAATTTAATTTTTTTTATGTTAATTATATATTTTATTGATTGTGCTCACTCACGTACAAAAATTTTATATTGTGAATATACGTGTGTCCACCATCAATTTTTTTTAATCTACCATTAGAAAGTATTATATCCCTTAAACAATGTAAAGGATTCAAATCCCAAAATTGTAAATGAACCAAATTGGTTTAGGAGGGTCACTCCCATAATGGCCTTTGTAATACTCATCATAATTAAATTATGCTGAATTAAAACATAAGGACTAAATTGCAAATGTGAGCATAATAAAGAAAACGAAACTAAATTTAACCAAAAACTACTATAAAAATTTTCCATGTTGCGGGGAGCATATTATATCTTTTAGGTAAATTACAAGTTTAGTACCTAAACTATTACAATTATTATGTTTTAGTACCCACTTTTTTTTTCAAAATCATGTCTAATGTTTAGTTTAGGTTTCATTTTGGTACTCGCTGTTAAAAAATTAACAAAATTGTTGACGTCACCTTTTTCTTTATTTTTTCAATGATGACGTGATATTATCTTATGGTGACACATCAACATCATTATTTAGTTTTTAACGGCAGAGTATCAAAATGAAACCTAAACTAAACGTTAGGTATGATTTTGAAAGAAAAAAAGTTTGAGTACCAAAACGGAACAAAAGTAATAGTTTAGATACTAAACTTGTAGTTTACCCTATCTTTTATGCATAATGAAAGCACACTTATTATTGATAATTTGAAGTGAGGATAAGAGTATTACTTAGGAAATCAACGATGAGTCGACCATCGGAAAACCTGCCGGAAGGAGCCTTGAAGTAATTTTGACCATTAGGAGGGTTCAATATGTCTCCCAATGCTGCAACAAGCTCACCCGTGTCGGAGTTTGAATCACCAAAGTTGAACACAGCCGGATAATTGAACTAAACACAGTTCGCCATGGCAGACAAGAGGCAAAGCAATGTTATCATCTACAAAACCAAAATGTTGCTGCTGTGATTAGCCATGTGGAAAAAGAAAGGGTTTGCAATGATGAAGAAGAAGAGAGTTTTGGACTTCTTTTTATGGGCTAATTGTTTATGAGTTCACTTAGAAGCCAAGTGGGGGAACTCACAAAAGCAAAATCAAAGGGGTTTATTTAAGGTATAATGTCAAAATTAATCCAAAACGTTGTTTGAATGGTCACTTTGATCCATGTCTGTTTTAGAACACTTTAGTTCTTAATATTTTAATTTTTGGTCAAAATGACCCTTGTTAGATAAAAACTATTAGTTGACTAATGTTTAACACATGTTATTGACATGACATTTCTAGATGTGTTAAATTACTAACGTGACATATATTATGCCATTCAAGGTGATGATGTGACATGTAACACGTCATTGAATGTGATGACATGGTATGAGACACATCAACAATTAAGTACGTGTGAAAATATTACATCAATGCATGCGCTGACTGATAGTCAACTAACGGTCCAACATGGACTATTTTGACAAAAAATTGAAACGTCGAGACTAAAATGTTCCAAAATAAAAGAATAAAGGTTAAAATGACTATATGGAAAAGCATTGGAGGGCTAATTTTGACATTATACCTTTATTTAAATATATTTTTCTGTTGAAGGAACCCGTGAACGATTGGAACAAAGTGTTGAGGACTATGGGAATGGAGAGGTTTGTGGCAGGGAAATGAGCACCATTGTGGAAGCAAAGTGCCTTCCACGGCTGGTATTTTAGCTTGATGCATCCCTTTGTTTTGTTCTCCTTCTTACTCCATTGGGTTACTTGTATTTCTAGCTCCAACCACGATTCTTCGTCTGGAAAACAACTTGTTTTTGCTTTAGTACAGAAATTTAAATTGGGATTGAAGTTGCATTTTCGATTACGTTGTATTTAACGTAATTCTGAACATAATAAATATTATTGTGATAATTGCAGATATCGTGATCATGAAATAACGGTTTTAGACAACACCGTTACTGTTATATAACGCCAGCTATTCTGTATTCTACTGGCTCCAAACCAAAGTTACAGCACAGTTCACTGGTTGGAATCATAAAAAGAATTTACTTTGGATACAATGAACCAAAACAAGAAAACTTTAGACAATTGTTCTCAGGACAATCACAGAATGGTTGTCAGTAGCACTTTATAGTAAATTTTAAAACCAGACACAATGTTATCCCATTTATCCCCATTCAAGGCAAGTGTAAAACAAGAGTATATGTCTCTTAAAGTAATATTCAATTTTATAAAGTTTTCCACTAGCATGATATAAAATTATTTTAGCTTTACAAGGATATAGAACTATCATATTAGTGAAAATAGATGGCTGATATTAACAATAGAAAAATGAAAACATATTCACTGGAAAAAAAATAAAGAATTAATCTCAACCTATTTATTTTCACTCATCTAACAGTTCTAAATCAATTTTCGATCACATTTGAAAATTGAAGGTTCCGCCCAAAGTGAAAATTCTTATGGATGTTGAAAATAGATAGGCTACAAACGAAGGAGTTTCTTTTAGCAAGGGGTGAAATTAGACGGATCTTCGAGCTGCTGCCCTTAGTGTAAAACAGGTGTGGAATCAGCTTTTCACCTATTTTTCCATTGTAGATTTGTAAACTGCTTCTGGAAAAATTTCTGTAAATGGTAGTTGATAGCGTGGCCTTCTCTTAGAAGCTTTGACTTGTTCTTTACCTTTTGTTTTTCGAGTTCCTTGACAGGTTCGACAAAATCAGCCTGGTTAATCTCGGTCGCTGCGGCTTTATGGAGTGTGTGGTTAGCTATAAACGAAATGGTGTTTGAAAATAAAGCTACAGCTCAAAAGGAACTCTTGTTGACTGTCAAGATGAGGGCACTTATCTGGATTAAAGCAATAAGCGATAATATACTTGTGTATGAAGCTGATTGGTGGAACAATCCCGTTGATTGTTTAATTGCCAAGAATTCACAGCTGGTGTGGTGCCCTTGAAATTTAATTTGGATGGAGCCCTTAAAGATACGACAGCAGATTGTGGAGGCGTTTTGAGATAGTGTAGAGGAGATGTTAAAGCGTTATTCTCAGGTCCTGTGGCCCTGTGAATTCTGACTTTGTGGAATTGGTGGCAATAAAACTGCTCTGATGATGTTCTTGGAAACTGGTTGGTTTAAAAAATTTAGGTTGATAATCGAATCAGACTCCCGAGTTGCGTTGAAGTGGAAAATCTGTCCTTGAGGCCATGGAGGTGGTGGGATTTATTCGAGGAGATTGATAAGTTATCAATTCAAATTTCAAGGGTGAAGTTCGTTTATGTCCCACAAGAAGGTAATGGGTTAGCGGATCAACTGGCGAAACAAAGTTTACTTCACTTGGAGCCGTTCAAAGCGTGGTGAGAATAGTAGGCATCGAGTGGCTGCCTTGAGGTTGTGGAGCAGGTTTTGTATGTGCGTATCAATGCTAATTGCTTCAGAGTGTGGTTGTTAGGAGTTGTGTTTTGCTTTGTGCTCATGTGATAGCCTTGTGATTGTTTATTAGATTCTATTAGCATTTGTGGTTGTCTTGTGGTACAGGGGTATGGCGTGTAGTATTCTGATGTTGGTCATTTGTACCTTGAATGGGGTGCAGTCTTTTCCTCCACATAAGATTAGATAGATTTGTAACGAGACCCCAATCTTGATCATTTATTGTTAATAAAATCTAACTTGCTGAGAGAAAAAAAAAAGGATTTTGAATTGTGCAAGTATGACATTTGGATAAAACTTTAAACATCAAAGGAATATTAAACAAGTATGACATCTGGATAAAACTTTGAACATCAAATATAAATAGTAATAAAATGTGGCTTATGGTTTAATTGTTAAGGCGTCCATTTGAATTTTAAAAAGGTCAATTATATTAATGGTCATTGAATTTTCAAGTCATTTGTACTTCGGTTAACAGTAGGAAATGAGAAGATATTCATTGAAGGAAAAAATAAGGAGTTAATCTCAACTATTTATTTTCATTCATATAACGATCCTAAATCTATGTAAAACTAATAGAGTTTTACATTGTATAAATGATCATAATCATAAATATATCAAAAGAATGTTATAAACAAGTATGGCAATTGGATAAAATTTTGAATATCAAATATAAATAGTAATAAAATGTGGTGTTATGGTTCAATTTTTAAGGCATGCCTTTGAATTTTAAAAGGGTCAATTATATTAATGGTCATTGAATTTTTAAGTCATTTGTACTTCAGTAATCTAAAATCTAAAATTTGTATTGTAGTCACTTAATTTTAATAATATTTTTATTGCAATTGCCATCGTTAATGATAAGCAATGTGACATGTTTATATGTTTAATGATAGCTGAGTCAGCAGGTCATGTATGATTTTTACCAAATTAAATTTTTTTTTATAAGATAATGATATGTGTTATCATTTTATCAATTAATAAAAAAATAAATTGAATAAGATACCAGAAAGATTCAAACTTATAAACCCAAAGCAGTCTCATGTTAAATCACCACACGAAACAAAATACTTATTATTTAATTAATAAAATGATATTTAGTTTAAATTTTTATTTATATTATTTATATTTATTTTATGAAAATATATTAATTATGATATAAAATATAAAATATTATATAAATATATATAGCATCACTTAAAATGCATTAATTTTATAAAAATATTTATAATTTATATTACAAAATTAAAAAAAAACTAATGAATAATATATTATTATTATTATTATTATTATTATTATTATTATTATATTATTATTATTATTATTATTATTATTATTATTACTACTACTACTACTATATGGAAAATAACTCTCTTCTCTATCATTATCATTGTTATTGATAAGTTTGAAGAAAAAAATATGCTAAAAGTGGGCATATAATATTTAGAATTTATGTTTCATTGATACAGGTACGAGGACAAATACAGAAATAGATACAAAAATAAAAAATAAAAAATTTCAAAATTATATGATACGAGTCGTTAAAAATAAAATAAAGTTTAAAATAAAAAAAATAAAAAATCATAAGAATTAATTAAAGTTACTGTAACCGTGCTACATAATTTAGAACTGTTGAAAAAACAAATGCACCGAAAGTGCATTGGATTATTAGGCACCGAAAGTGGTGCAGTTTTTGTTGATTTTTAGGTATGGGTAAAACTTCAAATTTAGTCATTGTAATTTAGGGTATTTACAAATTAGTCTTTAAGCTTCAACTATAAATACCCTAGCTCATTTAGCTTCAAAAATCATCCCAAAGCATTCTAGCTTTCTTCTAATACTAGAGAGAATTTAGAGAGTTTCTTGAGAGTTATTTTCTCATTTTTATCAAGAGAGAATTATCATTGTTTTCTCCTTGGTAAATCGAGAGAGGTTGTAATTCCTATTTTCTCATAGTGAAATTCTTCTACTGTTGCCCGTGGTTTTTACCCTAATAATTTTAGGGGTTTTCCACGTAAATTTTGTGTCTCTTTTATCTTCATTTTTTATTTTCTCAAATTATCAGTTGCGATTTTGCTCTATCCGATAGCCGTCTTTCGCAACAATTGGTATCCGAGCCAGATTTGAGTGTGTAATATCTGCTTATTGTCTTTGTGGTTGCCACCAAAAGATGGATCCTCTAACATAAGAAAATAAGAAGGTATTACCCATTCTTTGAGGTTCTAGAGAACTATTCACGATAGTGAAATAGTGGGAACTATCCGAAATAGAAGCTATGACAACGAAATTTGATATTGAAAAGTTCAATGGGAGAAAATTTCTCATTGTGGAAATTAAAGATGAAGGCTATCCTGAGGAAAGACGGGTGTCTAGCGGCTATCAGTGAAAGGCCGGTGGATTTCGCAGATGATAACAAATGGAACGAGATGGACGGGAATGCTATGGCAAACTTTCATCTAGCATTAGCAGATGAAGTATTGTCAAGCATCGAAGAGAAGAAGACAGCTAAGGAGATATGGGATCATCTCACAAAACTGTACGAGGCCACATCGTTGCACAATAAAATTTTCCTTAAGAGGAAATTGTACACTCTCCGTATGCCAGAATCTACTTTAGTGACGGAGCACTTAAATACACTGAACACCTTATTTTCTCAGCTTACATCCTTAAGTTGTAAAATAGGAGAACAAGAACGTGTTGAACTTCTACTTCAAAGTCTACCGGATTCGTATGATCAACTCATCATCAACTTGACAAACAATAATGTCACTAGTCTAGTCTTCGATGACGTTGCAGCTGTTGTTCTACAAGAAGAAAATCGACGCAAGAACAAGGAAAACAGAAAAGTAAATCTGCAACAAGCAGAAGCTTTGACAACGATGAGAGGGAGATCAACAGAATGTGGCCAAAGCAGCAGTCACAAACATGGTAGATCGAAATCAAGAAGCAAAAAGAATTTAAAGTGCTACCATTGTGGAAAGAAGAGTCACTTGAAGAAGGATTGTTGGAGTCTAAATAAAAACTCCAATCCACAAGGCAATACTGCAAACACTTCAGATGATGGAGATGCTCTATGCTGTGAAGCGTCAACCACCATGGAAGGTAGAAAACGATTTGCAGATATATGGCTCATTGATTCGGGAGCAACATATCACATGACCTCAAGAAGAGAATGGTTCCATCATTATGAACCTGTCTCAGGAGGATCTGTGTATAGTTGCAATGATCATGCCTTAGAGATCATTGGTGTGGGAACCATCAAATTGAAGATGTATGATGGAACAATTAAAGTTGTTCGAGATGTGCGGCACGTGAAAGGCCTAAAGAAAAATTTATTATCCTACGGATTGTTGGATAATAATGCAAGTAAGATTGAAACACAGAAAGGAATCATAAAGGTGTTTCGTGGAGCTCTTGTGGTGCTGAAAGGCGAAAAGATAGCAGCAAACTTGTACATGCTGAAGGGAGAGACTTTGCTATAAGCAGAAGCCTCTGTTGCCTCATGTAGTTCAGATTATGCAATGTTATGGCATCAGAAACTTGGACACATGTCAGAACAAGGAATGAAAGTCCTTGTGGAGCAAAAACTACTTCCAGGCTTAACAAAGGTAACACTTCCTTTGTGTGAGCATTGCGTAACAAGTAAGCAGCACCGGTTGAAATTCAGCACATTAAATTCTAGAGCTAAAAGTGTTCTAGAATTGGTTCACTCTGATGTATGGCAAGCACCAGTTACATCCCTAGGCGGAATAAAATACTTTGTCTCATTTATTGATGACTACTCCAGGAGATGTTGGGTGTACCCTATTAAGAAGAAGTCAGATGTATTTTCCACTTTCAAAAACTTCAAAGCGCGGGTGGAACTTGATTCTGGAAATAAGATCAAGTGTTTCAGAACAAATAATGGAGAAGAATACACAAGTGAAGAATTTGATGACTTTTGCAAGAAAGAAGGCATCAAAAGACAGTTCACAGTGGAAAAACTCATCAACAAAATGGAGTGGCAGAGCGGATGAACAGAACCTTGTTAGAATGAACAAGAGCAATGTTGAGGGATGCAGGCCTAGAAAAATCATTCTGGGCAGAAGCAGTCAATACCGCCTGTTATTTAGTGAATCGAGCTCCATCAACTGCAATAGAGCTGAAGACACCAATAGAGATGTGGACTGGTAAACCAGCTGATTATTCAAACCTCCATGTATTTGGAAGTATTGTGTACGTGATGTACAACGCCCAAGAAATTTCAAAGTTGGATCCAAAATCCAGGAAATGCAAATTCTTGGGGTATGTTGATGGAGTCAAGGGGTATCGCTTGTGGGATCCAACTGCCCGCAAAGTGATCATCAGCAGGGATGTTATCTTTGTAGAGGATAAACTACAAAGAAAAGAAGACGATGATAGCACTGAAAAGTCAGAGACTACTCAGATACATGTGGAAAAAGAGGTTGAACAAGGAGATTCTTCTGAAGCAGAACCAGCACATGATGAACAAGAACCAGATAGTTCTGAAGCTCCAACAACTCGTCAATCAGATCGTGTGAGAAGACGTCCCAATTGGCACTCAGATTATGTTATAGAAGGTAATATTGCATACTGTCTTTTAACAGAGGACGGTGAGCCATCAACATACCAGGAGGCAATAAACATCTCAGATGCTTCACTGTGGATGATGGAGATGCAAGAAGAAATCGAAGCCCTTCATAAAAATAATACATGGGACCTTGTGCCACTACCACAAGGAAGGAAGCCAATTGGTAACAAATGGGTCTTCAAAATTAAGTGAAATGGTGATGATCAAGTTGAGAGGTATCGTGCAAGACTAGTGGTCAAAGGATATGCTCAAAAGGAAGGTATTGATTTCAATGAAATATTTTCTTCTGTGGTTCGACTAACAACAGTTCAAGTAGTTTTGGCAATGTGTGCTACATTGAACTTACATCTAGAGTAACTAGATGTTAAAACAGCTTTTCTTCATGGAAATCTTGAAGAAGAGATTTATATGCTCCAGCCTGAAGGTTTTGAAGAAGACGAAAAGAAGAACTTGGTTTATAGGTTGAACAAATCTATGTACGGTCTAAAGCAGGCGCCGAGGTGTTGGTATAAGAGATTTGATTCCTTCATTATGTGCCTTGGATACAACAGACTTAATGCTGACCCTTGTGCTTATTTCAAGAGGTCTGGTGATAACGATTTTGTTATATTGCTGTTGTATGTGGATGACATGTTGGTTGCAGGACCCAACAAAGATCATATTGAAGAATTGAAGGCACAACTGGCTAGGGAATTTGAAATGAAGGACTTGGGATCAGCAAACAAGATTCTAGGGATGCAAATTCACCGAGACAGAAGTAATAGGAAGATTTGGCTTTCACAAAAGAATTACTTGAAGAAGATCTTGTCACGATTCAACATGCAAGATTGTAAGCCAATTTCTACCCCTCTTCCTATTAACTTCAAATTATCCTCCAGTATGAGTCCTAGAAGTAAAAAAGAGAGGATGGAGATGTCTCGAGTACCGTATGCATCAGCAGTGGGAAGTTTAATGTTCGCTATGATATGCACAAGACCAGACATTGCACAAGCAGTGGGAGTGGTTAGTCGGTACATGGCGAATCCAGGCAAAGAGCATTGGAATACAGTAAAGAGGATCCTGAGATACATCAAAGGGACCTCAAATGTTGCATTATGTTACGGAGGATCAAACTTACTAATCAATGGGTATGTAGATTCTGACTATGCAGGGGATTTGGATAAAAGCAAATCTACAACAGGATATGTGTTCAAAGTTGCTGATGGAGCTGTAAGCTGGGTTTCTAAGTTGCAGTCAGTTGTTGCTACATCCACAACAGAGGCAGAATATGTAGCAGCTACACAAGCCAGTAAAGAAGCAATTTGGTTGAAGATGCTATTGGAGGAACTTGGGCACAATCAAAAGTATGTCTCTCTGTTTTGTGACAGTCAAAGCGCCTTGCATCTAGCAAGGAATCCAGCATTTCATTCAAGGACAAAACACATACGAGTTCAATACCATTTCATTCGTGAAAAGGTGGAAGAATGGACGGTAGATGTGCAGAAGATCCATACCAAAGACAATATAGCAGATTTCATGACGAAGGCGATCAATGCTGATAAATTTACCTGGTGTCGATCCTCTTGTGGCCTGTCAGAAACGTAAGCAACATGAAGGTACAAGGTAGAAAGAATGGTGTGAAGATATGATTGTTCCAATCAAATCTTCAAGTGGGAGATTGTTGAAAAAACAAATGCACCGAAAGTGCATTGGATTATTAGGCACCGAAAGTGGTGCAGTTTTTGTTGATTTTTAGGTATGGGTAAAACCTCAAATTTAGTCATTGTAATTTAGGGTATTTACAAATTAGTCCTTAAGCTTCAACTATAAATACCCTAGCTCATTTAGCTTCAAAAATCATCCCAAAGCATTCTAGCTTTCTTCCAATACTAGAGAGAATTTAGAAAGTTTCTTGAGAGTTATTTTCTCATTTTTATCAAGAGATAATTATCATTGTTTTCTCCTTGGTAGATCGAGAGAGGTTGTAATTCCTATTTTCTCATAGTGAAATTCTTCTACTGTTGCCCGTGGTTTTTACCCTAATAATTTTAGGGGTTTTCCACGTAAATTTTGTGTCTCTTTTATCTTTATTTTTTATTTTCTCAAATTATCAGTTGCGATTTTGCTCTATCCAATAGTCGTCTTTCGCAACAAGAACCATATTTCACCTTATTTCTCTAGTGGAAGACAACTATGGGTGGTGGAAATCATTACAATCTGAACAGTAGTTTTGAGCTCTTTTCCACATCTTTCACCAATGAAGAAACGGTTTGTCCAAAAACATCTTGACAGGTTGATTCCAAGTCCTCTGTTGAACCAAGATAGACAAGTAGTCCTTCCTGAATGAGTAATTCCTTGAATAATTAAAGCGAAATCAACGTAAAATAATACATCTCTAATGAAAACTGTCAGCCCCGGTTTACTAAGTAAAACCGATGATTGTGAATTCTAAAACTAAAGGCATTGTGTATGCTCAATGGAAAGAAAAGGAAAACGAACCACACTATACGTCAACATCACGGATTAGATGGAAGATTTTATATTAAGGAGCGAAATTATAAAATTCTAAGGGACGAAAACAGATTTTCAATTGAAAATCGAAAATACAAAGACGTTAACATTTATAAGAACTGAAAATGTAATAAACAAAACCAAATCAAATGCTGTATATAGTCAGTCCAAATTGGTGACACAATTAGAACAAAATTTCTTGCTGCATTTCTTTAGCCAAGCTCTAATGCAACGATCATGGAACACATGAGAGCAGGGTGTACCACTAATCTCCGAACCATCCAACAACTCCACCAAACAAATCGAACACAATGAATTCTCGACAACCTCCACTTTCCTCAGCTTTTTAAACGCCTCCGCCTTCTCCCGAAAATCATCGGCCTCCACGTCGATACAATACACATCCCCTTCCACGAAATTCGGTTCTTCGTCCACCAACGCCTCGATCTCCACCGCATTCTCAACACCTTCCGGTCCTTATAACATTCCCTCCCCACCATGCGAAGCACACAGCTGACAATTTCGTCTACCTTGGAATGGTGAACGGGGATTTGCATCGAGTCCAATGCGTCCCAGATGTTGGTGTCGTTCCAGTCGTTCGTTACGACATCGTTTAATAACTGCTCAAGTGGTAGGTTGTGTGATTCCTCATGGATTACATTTGTCGCCGTGGCCGACTTCTTTCAGTCTTCGTCATCGTCTTCTCGGGAGGCGACGAACGTTGACTTAATGTTGATCTCGAGTATCATCAATGGCCAGAAATCATCGTCCGGGTGCTGCAAATCGACGTCCCAAGTTTTGCATGAAGTTAAGTGACAAATGGGAGCTGATGACATATCTTCAGCAATGGCGAATTGAAGTGTAGGGAAAATATGGGATTGAAGAATATATAGTAACGATTAACGAATTTGAACTGATTCGCTCGGGAGTCAAACTCGGTCAAACGAGTCGACACATAAAAAAAGTCAAACCTAGTATACGAGTAAATGGTCAAATGTGTTGTGCAATATGACTTTCATAAAACATATGATTTTAGACCCGGTCAAATACATATAGTTTGTCTACAGCTTCGTTAGGAAAATAATCCAAACGAAAAAAATTAAGGATATATAAGTAGTGGAAATTAATAAGGTGTACTTTGTTTCTATAATACAAAGTACTCTATTTAAAAAAAATAGTGGAAATTAATTTTGGATCTAAGTCACGTGTTATAGTGTTTTTGGAACTCATTATATCCTCGTGACGAGTTTCATAAAATATAATAAATAATTGAAACTCAGCATGCCCTTATGATAAGTTCTATACAATTTTCATATAGTTCACATAACGAGTTATATTTTTTCAATATATTTTATGAAACTCATTATAAGAGCATAATGAATTCTACATGTACGATAACAAATGACTTAGATCTCAAAATAAATAGTCAACATCCGCATTTTTCAAGTTTTTGTTTCTCGTCCACAATATTTCTAAAATTTAAACATTTTCTACTACTAAAAACGGTCAGGGTAAATTAACTATTTGGTTAACCAATTATTATCGTGTTTTTATTTTGGTTATTAATTTAACAAATTCATCAATAACGATATTTTTTTTTATTTTAGTCCATAGTCGTGGAGTTTCGTTAAAAAATTAAAAGATATAATGATGTAATTTAATATAATAATAATTTTAATTCTCATAACTATATATATATATATATATATATTACTTCTATCAACTAGGTTTTAATTCAAAATAACTCATCAAATGTAACCCTCATTTT
Organism: Hibiscus syriacus; assembly: GCF_006381635.1. NCBI lineage: Eukaryota > Viridiplantae > Streptophyta > Magnoliopsida > Malvales > Malvaceae > Hibiscus > Hibiscus syriacus. The sequence goes on from NW_024063094.1 coordinate 558,684, forward strand.
AAATATTTGACTTCAACTTTCAATTTTCTAATTTCTCATCTTATTTCTTCTTCCTTTAAACCAAAGTAAAAAATGTTTCCTAAAACCCTAAAACTACAACCACTATTCACTATAATCGTCAAGATTTTTCTCCAACAATTAAGGAGAAAACTGGATATTAGTCAAATACGAGGTTTTCTAATAATTATGAATTTTTAATAATTTTATTTATTACTTTTAGTAAAATTCAAAATAAGACTCTTCATATGTGTTTTAGATAAGTTGAGATCAAATTTAATATTTGTTTTTATTTTATTAAATTATTTAGATAAGTTAGAATTTATTTTATTTAGGTATAATGTCAAAATACACTCTTATGTTTGTTTGAATAGTCATTTTGACTAATATTCTTTTTAAAACATTTTAATCCTCACAATTTCAATTTTCTTAAAAATGATTATTTCTTAGATGGAAACAATTAATTAACTAATAATCAATAATTATTACTGACATGACATGGCATATGTCACGTCACGAAAAGTGATGACAAGACATGAGTCACGTCAATAATTTAATACATGTAAAAATGGTACATCAGCAACAAATATTTACCATTAGTCAACTAATAGTTTCTATCCAAAAAGTGTGATTTTGAACAAAATGATTAATTATTTTTAAAAAATTATTCTTTGATATGATCATGATTATATTGCCCATGATCAAGATCATTTTGTGCATGATATTGTTTGTGGTCATACAACACTGAGTAAAATTGGTACTTATAATAACCTTACCGATATGAAGACTAAATCGCTTTGTACGTCCGTATTTAAGCATGACTTGAATTTGATTGATACTTATTATTGATTAATACCCTTTGAGGGATTTCGTGGAAGATGTAAAGAATATGTTATCAATGTGACTTTTTTTAGGCCATTGGAGGCCATAACCCTAGGGTCACGGGTTCAACCCTCCACAACTATCTTTTATTTTATTTTTGGTGTTAGGAGAGTTATGGGAAAATCATGAGACTAGTCCCTGAACTTCTTATATATTTGAAACTAGCCCAAAAGATTCTAGAAACTTACAGTTTAGTCCATAAAATAAATCAATTTATTTAATAAATTTTAATTTGAAATTTATGGGTGTGACAATTATCCTCTCCTTAAAAAAAATGTGTCCTCGAAATTCACTCAAGTCATAGAAAGGAAGAAGTGAAGCTTTAAGCAATTCTTCAATATTTTCAGGTAGCTTTTACAAAAGTGTGGGTCATCTACTAATCCTTAACCAACTAAATATACATTCTGACTCATCCTAATAAAAGAATCATAACAAAATTATCCTTGAGAAAACAATTCGACCTTGGCTATGAGGTTAGGTTCATAGAGGGGTAACATATTCCAATTTCATTTCTAAAGTCGGGTCAGAATTTCTCAGCTAAGCAACTCTCACATTACTTATGAGGCACTTTACATAATTTGGAAAAATGTTACTGGTATTCCTTTTATGCATAGGTCGAGTCCTAACGGATGTAAAACTTATGTTAGCTTATTACAGAGAGGAACTCGACCTTGGAGTTCCGGCTTAGAGAAGTATGGTTATAGTCTAGGGGCATATACTGATCAGCCATCCTATGAGAGTCGATCGGTCGGTCTACCCAGAAAAACTTGACTCAACCTAAGCTCTGATGCCACTAAATGTAATACAATCATACAGATGCGGGTGACCCGATATGATCCGATCACATTAGGCCTACCATAGCGACCCACAATAAAAATCCAGGAAAAATTAAATTTTTTGTTAAAATGTGTAAAATCATAAAAAAATTTAAAAATAAAATACAAGTTTAGAAAATCATTCATATATTACAAACAGAATTAAAATCATACAATTTACAGACTCAATATATATATAAAAAACTGAAGTTGATAGTTACACTAAATCAATTCTTTTAACTTGAAATGGTGAGTAAAGAGTGAGCTTTGGGAAACTCAATAATACAAAACTACCAGATGAATGCAATAGGTCATCGGGTATAAAGTAAAGCATAAATTCCTTAGCAGGACAGTCATTATCAGATTCTAGCAGTGAATTCAGATTCAATTAGCTAAGTCTTCAGTTACAAACATGAATTTACGGTCTGAAAGAAGTATTCAGAGAGAGACATATTCAGAAGATTAAATTGGAGAGTCTAATGTGTTCCAACAAAACTGATAAATGTGTACAAATCCTTTAAAAACATTAGTAGTTTAAAACATATTTTAAAACCACAATAATCTTTCTAACCGAACACCGATATACAATTTACCCATAACTTCATCCATAAGGACTTACCCTAAGCACATAGCAAATGAGCCACCTTAAGGGAATACCTTGGGGCTTATGAGCCTACCCAAAGGTCTCTTTAGGTCCGTAAGGATTTACCAGCTTGATCAAAGATGAATCTCCGTACTCTAGACTCCTACCCATACAATATCCAATAGAAATCAGATTGAGTAATAACTTTAATATCAAAATCATGATCCAGTAGAATATTGTAAAAATGACAATGTAGTAATTTAAATCACATGAATGCCCTCCATTCGTACACCAAAATATAGTCCTCATACTAAGGGAGTGCCTTGAGGTCTTATCGCCTACCCAAGGACTATCTTAGGTCCGTAAGGAATTACCAGCTTGATCAAAGCTGAACCTCCATACTCCATAATCCTACCCAGATAGTATCCCAATAATCTATTCATACAGTAAACAGTAGATTCCATGATCCATAAACCAGGAACAATTATATTTTCAGTGAAAACAGGTAACCAGAGAACACATGTCATGTAGTCATAGTTCATAAATAGTAAATCTGTAATTTCGAAAAAACATATTTTAAAACAGGTAAAACAATTATATGGCGTATAAGGAACACACTAGAGGATCCAATTATTTTCCAGAGGTACGTAGCAATTATCAAGCATGAAAACATGAAACTTCTGCAAACTGATTGAATTTCAGAAATGAGATCCCTATAATATGGGGTTTGATAGCTAACAGATTCATCAGTCGTTTGGGAAGTGATTTATCAAGATTATATAGTATTCAAATATTTTTCGAAGGCACTAAGTAATCAGGAAGGTATTCAGAATCTTTTACATCAGAGTTACTTGAGATTTCAGATATGATAGGGGTGATTCCATTATTCAGGAAATCAGAGGCATTTTAGACATTTTGGTTTCTTGAAGAATTCTTAGTAATTTAACCCAATGAGAGTAAAACAATAATTTATAGTATTTAGGATTAATATCAAATTATCAGGATTTCGAGTCAAATTAAACTAACAAATTCCAACAATTCGATACTTTCCAATCATTCAGACTGATGTACTTCACCATTATTCATTTTTTAATATCGATTGCTCAAGTTGAATTGATCGCCTTCAGAATCATCGTTGAATGGATCTTAGGGAGATGAGAAGGTATTTGAATAGTATTTATTTCATTTCTTTATTGCAACGGTATCAAGAAATGTTGACGTGCTTGATTTGTGGCTCGTTACCTTTATGGACAGTACAACATATAAGTTCATTTGCGTTTCAAGACTTATCCAAGTCATCCACTTAATTCTAGGACATTGAAGGTACTTAGGTCATTTAGTATACAAGTTTATCTCGGTCATTTCAGAGTTTCCAGAGTAATTCAACCGTTTCAACAATTCAGATACGTAAAATACTTCCATTCAATTCAACTTTGTCATATAATATAGTCATTTTGAGTAATTCAGACGTGTAAAGTACTTTTGGTAATTTAGCCTTCGAGTGTTCGCTCAGTAATTAAAACTTTTAGCTCATTTTCCCATTTCAAGGATATTTCAGTCATTTCATTTAATTTTGACATATACATTACTTCAGGCAAATTAGTCTTTAGGAGTTTATTCAAGAATCAGAATTCTAAGTCTTTTACCATCTCAGAGGTTATGAGCAATTAATAGGGTTATTTTCACTTTCAGGGGAAATCCTTGTCTTTTACATCACACGGGTATTTTCGTAGTTTCTTATCCAAGTATTTCTGACATTTAACCTTTAATGAGATTAATCAAAATTTACGTATCCTGAGATTATTTGATTTACTTATTAAATCACTGAACTTAGATTTATCTCTTATTGATCTTCTAGTTCCTTACACGAGTCAATTGAGTCTTATTGGGTTTACTGTCTTTATATCGTATTCAATTCAAGTCAATCAATAATTAACTCTATGTAATTGATCAATAACTCCAATCATGCATTACCAAATCACCAACATGTACCATAAAGCATGCATAGGGGTAGTAAAGTATTATCTCGATTTTTGAGCCAATTTGGTTAACCAATTAAAATCCATTTGATCACCCTCAAACTTTAATTCCACATCCCATAATATCTCGGGTAAATGGCCAAACTAGTTACATTAGAAATGGAACTTAAACGTGAAAATTCATACTGAATTTGGAGATAAAATGTCAGAAAAAAGCTTACCGAGTTCAAATTTGGCAAAACAGACTTCGGATTCAGACTCAAGAAGTCGAAAAACATAAAATATTACTTTTTGAAAAATTTAACTTTTTGGTCAAAGTCAACGTTCAAAGTCAAAGTCCATGGTCAAGTCAAAGTCAATGATTCAGATCAGTTCAGGTTGACTCAATTTGATTTGAGTTGACTCGGTCGGGTTAAACAGGCCCGGTTCAGACCAGGTTGGGCTGGTTCAATCCACCTGGACCGTATTAGAAGGCTTTTCTAGGTGAGGACAAGCCCCACACGCACGTGGCGGTGGCGACGAGGTCGAAGGCGACTGCTGAGCACTCCAGGAGCATCCAAACACCATTATCAAGCCAAACCAACTCAAAAATAAGCCAAAACCACAACAATTAACAAGATAAATGAGATCAGGAGCTTACCTTCGGTGGACGATGAGAACGCCGACGACGATGCTACCCACCAGTTGGGTTTTGATCGCACGTAGATGAAGAGTCCAATGGTGGCGGCGATGAGGTGAATCGATAAGCGAGGTGGCCACAATTGAAGAAACATCGAGCAGCGATAGGGTTTCAACAAAAATTTATCAAATTCTCCATGACGAACGGCGGCAGCTGGAGAAGAGTGGCTTGCAGGGTTGATTCGCGGTGGCCTGACGCTTCGATTGGAGGTGGCGGTGTCTCCAACCGATGAGTTGCGACGATGACCCGAGGCGAGGAGGATCGAACGATTTCTTTCCAAACAACGACAAACGGTGATCGAATCGGTAAACTGGGGGTTGGGGTTGGATCGTCGATTGACGTCGAGCTCGCTGGACAAGAAGGTGCACTACATCGTCGGTCGGAGGAAGCTAAACGGAGAGGCAGCGTGGACGATTGGGTTTGGTGAGAGAATGAGTTTTGGTTTAAAATTGGGGGTATCTTCTTTGGTTTTAGGTTATAACGGAAACCAATTTATTACAACATATATTTTTATTATTTAAAATCATAATTATAAGCCTAGCTTAGTGGTTAGGGCATTTTAGGCCATAACCCTAGGGTCCATGTTTAAGCCTCCCCAACTATCCTTTATTTTATTTTGGGTGTAAGGTGAGTTATGGGAAAATTATGGGGTTAGTCTCTAAATTTCATATATATTCAAAACTAGCTCAAAAAGTTCCAAAAACTTACATTTTAGTCCGTAAAATAAATGAATTTATTTAATAAATTTTAATTTGAAAATTAGGGGTGTGACATTTTAGTATCTCATTTTTTTTCTTTTTTACTTTGCGTTCGTTTATATTGTCATTATCTTTGTGTACCATAACATTAATGAACATTCAATTCATTTTTTATTGATTCATATATTATGAATTCAAATATTTATGTATATCCGATTCTTTCTTTTATTCATATATTACATATCCAAATATTTATGTATATTTGATCCAATTTTTTATTGATACAATTTAAAATTTTATGAATATTTATGAATTTAAATATTTATGAATATTTGATACAATTTTGTGGATTCAAAATTGCATATTCAAGTAATATTTGAATTTGGATGTTGAAATTTAAATTTTTATTAAATACAATGGGTTCTACCACTATATTCAATATATGAAATTAGAATTTTTTAGAAAATAAAAAAAAAATCTTTTTCAATAGAAAAAAAAAATAAATCTTAGATGATTTTATAGTTCACCTACATGGGGACTTTAGACTCTTCTACAATGCATGTGAAAAGCGACACATTAAAAATAAAAAACAAAGTCTACGTATTATAAAATTGTCCCTAACCAAAATTTGATTATTTTACCACTTTATTTTTGTTAATTATAATTTGATTTAGTGGTCCATCTGTAAAGCTATATAGTAATCAAGCATCTTCCTTGGTTCATTTTACATTATTTCAATTATATATACCTTGACGAAATTAAATAGATCTCGAGAATAAATTTCTAAATTATACACTAACGATAAAAGAATATGTTATTATTCCTAAAGATTTTAGGTTCAAGTAGTTATATTTGCAGGATGTGTGTACTTTACCAATGACTAAAAAAGATTCTAAATAAATATTATCTTTTAATCACTTGTAAAGAAAATTTGCACTAACGATTGTATGACGGACTAGATAGGACAGTTTGCGATCCTGGCCTAGCAGTTAAAACGACATTGCAAGTGTTTAAAGAGACAGATTGTTCTGAATTGGATTGCTTTCCCATTACTAAGACCGTGAAAATGGTGGAATTTCTTTGATGAAATTGATGGAATGGTTCGAGATAGTTCGGGGTGCAGTTTATTTACGTGCCAAGAACTCAAAAATCCAATGGCAGATTTCTTAGCGAAGGCAGGACCGATGAGGACTGAGCTTTTTAAAGCATGGTGGTAGTCTGTTTTTTTCTTATTGATGGGTTTTCCCTTCGTTTTTCTTGCCTGCTGTTTAGTGAGTTAGTTTTGTCTGTCATAGCTGTTTAGGTGTGTTAATAGTCTGCTGCTCTGTGTATTGTGGCTGATTCGGTGTTTTTGAGTTTTAGTTTTGTTTTGGACTTGGGGTGCACTCTTTTCCTCTATTTAGGTTAGAGAGATTTTTAAGAGGCACACAATTAAGTTTTAATGATCATCGATAAAATATTCCTTGCTGAGAAAAAAATTAGGAGAATAGAAAATAAAATTTAATTTATTTGAAAATTACATGATTCTGGTGAAACCAGCAGTAGTTTTTCTAAAACAGTTGATGGTAAATTAGCCTAAATCAGTTCAACATAGCATCTTCTTGAATCCTACCTAGCAACTGGTTTAATGCTGTAGCGATGTCATCCACTGAAGTCACCTTACAGTCATCTTCTACCTGCATTCACATCCAATTACAGTAAATTATACTACAAATCTAAAGATTATATATATATATATATATATATATATATATATATATATATACTATTTTCTGTGACTTGCTAACCTGGACACTGAGAGAATAGAGTACAGTGTGATCAACTGTGGTGACATTGAGATGGAGGATATTGAGACGCATACTGTTCAAACCCGAAACCAATTTCAAGAGTTGTGCCGGACTATTCTTTGATCTTATCTTGAGGTTTGCATGGTTCTCCACCATGGTAACTTCTATGTCTGCAGTGGCAGGTTGAGTCTCCGCCGCCATCGATTCGTTCACCGGGATCGAGTTATTATCACCCCGAGTCGAGTACTGTGGGAACATGAAGAACTCTGCAAAAGGTGATGAACAACCGCTAGTACTTCCATCTGACCTTTCCTTCACCTCTTTCTTAGCAGTTAACAATTGGACACAGTGCTCAAGCTCCTTCACGAAATTGATAGCTCCTCCGATGATCGACGCTTGATCACCCTGACCAAACAAAAAACTTATGATTATCATATATATGTTATTGTTTAGCTAGTTAAGTTGAAAGAGAAAAATGAAAAATACCCTTTGAACATAAGATTCAGGCATGAGAGAACGAAGAACAGAAAGATATTCATTCATTTGCCGCCTCCTATTGCGCTCAACTGCAATGTGAGTCATCCTTTGATTCTCAATCTCTTCCTTGTTTTTACGAGTCCTGAGCCGACGTCTCTTGGGACGAGTCGAAGTCGTCTCGACCGCCACGGCCAAGCCGTCGACGACGCAGGAGGACGATCCATTACCATTGTTAGTAGCTTCAACTGAAGTTGGTGAAGAGGAAGAAACCCAATAACCTCCATTGACGAAATCATTATTAGCTTCATCAGATGTTTGATTGTGATGAGAAAAATGCTTGTCTTCATAGCTTGAATTCCCTCCTAACAAGCTGTAGAGATATCTGTTGCTGTAATTAAACAAATCTTGCTGGAAAACTACAGCTTCTAGTCCCATTTTCACTTTTCTCTGCTGTTTTTTCTTTCAGGAAAAAAAGCTAAAAAGAAAGGTTTTATTTTTATTTGTTTAAATAAGATACCCAAAACAAGAACAAAAGAACAAAAAGAGTTTGGTATTATGTCTAAACAAAAACAAAGAAAGGTGTTCGCCTTGAGGGTTCCAACTTTGGGTCGGAGAAATGAGCTTTTTAAAGGCATTTGATCAACCCCAAGATAATAAAATAAACAGTAAAGTATTTAGTCATCCATTTGTTATTGTGGTTCCGTTTTAGTCACTTAACTACTTTTTTTCTTTTTGAAATCGTACTTAATGTTGTGTTCCATTAAAAAATTAACAACTAGTTGGTCTAATGGGATGAGACACTAGATCTCTTAGGCAAGTATGTGTTTGAATCATAGCGTTTGTGAATGGAGCAAACTGGGTTGGGATGATCACCCTTGCCTCTGCATGCCCAATCCGGATTAGTCGATTAATAAATCTAAAACCGATGGCTATACTAAAAAATAATTGTGATGCTGACATGTCATCATAAGGTAATATCATGTTATCATTGGAAAAAAAAATTATCACGTAGCATTTCTATTTATTTTTTAACGACGGTGACCAAAAGATAACCAAAACGTAATGTTAGATATGATTTTGAAAAGAAAAATATTGGGTGATCAAAACGGAACCACAAGAATATATGAATGATTAAATACATAATTTACCCTAAAATAAAAATATTATTCTCTAAACTTTAGCACTTAAACATGTCGATTTTTTAAATTGAATCCCTGAACTTTCTTCTTTTCAACATTATTCTCTAAATTTGATAAAAAAAATAGTCTTTTTTATCATCCAATGCTTTGATATTATGTAAGATGGAATAATCATAAAATTACACGATATCAAAATGGCTAAAAATTTAAGTTCAAGATTAACGTGGGCAGAAAAAGTGTTAGGGACCAAATTGAAACCAAATATCAAATTCATAGACTAAAGATTATTTTATCGGTTTATCGAAAGAGGAAAAAAACAATGGAAAAGGGCATAACAATGAGATTTTCATTTTTGAACTTTTTCATCGGTCTATTCATTGTGTTATGTAATGAAATTTATTTTTGCAAAAAAGAAAATTTAAGAATATGAAAATGACGTTTTGAAATTAATATTGAAAATGATGCAGGATATTTATTTACCAACTTCAATTAATTTTGGATCAAATCCCCTTTTAGAAATTATAAATATAACATCAAACTTGTCAAACTAAAACATTATTAATTTTTCAGTTGACTTGATTTTTTTTTAAATTAAGTTTAAATAACCATTATATTTATAATTTATTTCAAAAATAATAATATTAGAGTATATATAGTTTGGGAATTAATGGTGAAATTCCTGATATTTCAAAATAATTTATATTAAGGAATTAATATAATTATCAAATACATTTTAGAAATTAAATATTGAAAATTTTCATTTTCATTAAAATGAAATTTTTTTAACGGATTAAAAAAAGGAAAATCAGATAAACAAAAAATTAGACTCAACTGGCTCTAGTAGTCTAGTTTGAGTGTTTTAAAAAATAGGATAAACTATGAGTTTAGTACTTAAACTATCAGTTTTTATCTATTTTACTACCTAAACTTTCAATTTTTTTAAAACCATACCTAATATTTAGATTTTGTTTCATTTTAGTACCAAAAACTTAAATTTTAAAAAAATTGAAAGTTTAGGTACTAAACGGTTAAATTTTTAATGAAGAGTATTAAAATGAAATAAAAACTAAACATTAGGTATGGTTTTGAAAAATTGAAAGTTTGAGTACTAAAACAGATCAAAACTGATAGTTTATATACTAAACGCGTAATTTATTCAAAAAATATTGTTATTTAAAAGATACGTTGACAATTTCAATCTTTAAAAAGATTACATCTCCCCAATTTGGATGAACCCTAATTTTTTTATAATTGAAGATTTAAACCAGTTTTGTCGTGAATACTAATTAATAGTACTTAAAGCAATTAATTACTGATAAGATGCTAACAAAAAATCAAATTTGTCTTAATCAACGATATCTTGTGCCTTCGTGTATTCACTCCAATGGTCAATAAAATATATAATTAAATTAACAAAGCTAGATTCCCCTCTTTGTTTTTCTTTAATTTCAATGTCTAAATAATGATTATCTCACACATACTTACAATTCAAGTAACCGCGTAATCTATTTATAAAAAATGAGCTACTATACTATTTATGAATTTATAGTTTATATTTACTTTGATTTAAATCTTAGTTATCTAAGAATTTATTAAGTGACACCGACAGTAAAAAAAATTATCATTCTTCTTAAAAGATTTGAATTCAGTAAACATTGATAATAGATTAAGAAAATCTTTGATTGATTTTGTATGTTTCGAATTTGTATGATAGTAATAATAATGATGATGCTTTTGTATGTATTGATTGTAGTATTTTTTTTTTGTTGCCCTTCCGGTTCTAATGTTTTGTCTTTACTAATACGAACCGACTTTTGTTAATTGATTGTAGTAATATTTTGATAATGGTTGATTTTTTTTGTATTAATTGTAGTAATATTTTGATTTGTGCACGGTATTAATTTAATTATATGATAAATAAATATGTTAATTGTGATTATAAATTTAAAATATATTTATTAATATTAATTTAAAGTTCATAATGTTGTTATTTATTTATAATATCTTTAGTAAAATAACGTAATTTATTGAATTGATGTCACGAATTAATATGAAATTAAATCAGTCGAAAAAAAACTAAAAAACATTACTAACACTATTGTTTTAATCACGAATAAGAATGGTTTTTTTATTATAAATCATACTATTGTTACAATTATTATAGTTGTAATTTTTTATAAATATTATAATTATTATTTTGTTACAAAGATTAAAAATATAAAATAAATTATGATATTTTTAAACCTTATTTTCCAACTCACGAAATTCTCCAATAAAGAACAAATCGGATGGAACTTAATATAATTAATTGTGTTTGTTATTAATTTATTGATCATTTTCGTGTCCTTATTACCAGGCAATGCATGGGACAAGTTTCCAAAGAAAACAACAATGCATGATAGAAACAATACAAGTAACATTACTTATGTATACTACGCATAATCTCATAGCGTATATAATATTAGTCCATGCTGCCAAAACATGCCAAATATATGCATTCTTTAAGTTTATAAAAGGTATAAATTAATCTTAACCTGTTAAGATCAAACTCCAAATTCAAGTACTTTTTGTATGGTCCACAAGTGGGATAATAGTTCACGGTAGTTTCAACGTCGGGAAATTGAGAAGTTTAATCTACGATTTGTAGTTGATCGATTCATCTCTTCTGATTTTGACAGAAAATCATTAGTCGACATGGTATAAATGAGTGAGAAAAGACGATTATGAGAGAGAATAAAAAGAGAGAGAGAAGGAGATAAGAGGAGAGAAGAGTGTCTGATCTTGTCCTGAGAAAGTTGTATTATATATTCAGAATGTCCAATAGTCACGTGGCCACTCTTACATGAGAGAAGATATAGTATTCAGTAGGCTAGGCTCGAATTATCATAGGCTTATTACATGAAAGGTGTTAATTATTAAGTTGTGAGGAAGTGACTCCGTATAAGCCGCGGGACGTAATCTTGAAGCTACTCGTTGTTGGGAGGCCCTAGAGCAAAACTCATCCAAATTGGTAGAGAGTATAATACTTTTGTTGTTTGTACTAAATTTGGGTCAATCCTTCCAGTCTAGGTTGTTCTGATTACAATGTCAAGATTCAAAATTTGAGGGACAAATTTGTTACATGTGGAGAGGATCCAAGGATGGTAGCGAAGTACCTTATATGCATTAGTCTTTTCCATAGGACTCGGTCAACAATGGAACAATATTAAGGCCCCCGAGCATATCCTAAAACTTATTATCTTCAAAGTCAAAACTAAATATCTGCACGTAGCAACTAAACGAATTAAAACATCACACGACCATTCAAAAACTTTTCTTTTTGATTTGTACATTCATTTATGGAGTTAAAAGTTTCCCTTTGAATTATAGTTTCGTGAGAGAGAGAGAGAGAGAGAGAGAGAGAGAGAGAGAGAGAGAGCTCATCAGATGCATGCATACCATGCCCCGTTCCGCAGGGAGTCGGTAAGATGCATTAAAATCACTGGGGGACATTGTCGAAACACTTAGCCCTTTGGTCATATCTTAGGGTTGAACAATATGCCAGTCCATTGATTTGGTTCCTTGAATATATATATATATATATATAAGGTAAAGATTTTTCAAAGGTTATTGATTTTGTTGTTACCAACGGGCTGGAAACACTGAAGTCATCCCCTCCAACTCCTCAGCTCTGGTTTTAGGGTTTGTCCCCTAATGAACTTATTTCTCTTAGGGCTCCTTATGTATAACAGCTCATATCCTGCTTATGTATACACGGTTTTACTCAACTATATATATATATATATATATATCCAATTACATATTATAATTTTTTTTAGTTTTACATAGATTTAGGACAAATAGACGAGTGAAAATAGACGACTGAGATTAACAGTAGAAAAATGGGAAGATATTCACTAAAAAAAATAATGAGTTAATTTCAATTGTCTATTTTCATTCATCTAACAGTCTTAAATCTATGTAAAACTAAAAAATATATATTACATAAATAATGAATCATAGCCATATATATATATATATATATATATATATATGATTATGTAAAAAGTCTATACAATATTTAATTCCACTATCCTTAGGGTTAGCTACATGCGTACAAGTTTTTCATTATAAAAAAATTAATTTAAAATAGTTGTGATAAATTGATTTTTCATCACCATTCATTCATTTGCTCTTAATATATAGCTTTTTTTATTAGGTGAATGAAGGAGCTTCAAGTGCTAGAATATATATAATATTTGAGTAGAAGATAAGCCTAGAAGCTATGATCTGTTCCAAAATTTTAGCATGTAATGCTTTATTTTGAAAAGTGATACAAACCTTAGGTGGCTGGAATTGTCATTTATTCCAAATTATTGACCTTGTACACGCTCTTATTTTATTAACTTACTTGAAGAAAATTTACACATTTTTTTATCTTTCATCTCTATTTTAGAGCATTTATTTTTAGGGTTTGTAATTGTCGATGAAATTGATCAAATAATGTTTTGGAAAAAAGATTTTTTTCATATAAAGTATTAGTAAAATAATTTTTCTCATTTAATGTGAATGTTATAGTACCCCATGAAAGACACTTGAAATATTTGATTACATTCGGAAGGCGCCCAAAAGATGCGACGATTTCTCCAAGCTACATGCATGCCCGATGTCGCAAATGGATCTTTTGGACGCCTTCCAAAAATTGTTGAGTCTTCTTAATGTTTTCCATGAAGTAACGTAGCATCCACACTATATGAGAAAATAATTTTACTAATACTCTATATGAGAATCTTTTTTCCAAATCATTATTTAATTAATTTTATTGTGACTGTCATTTTTAATAATGTCATCTTTATTATTCGAAGACAATTTTTCTTACTAAAATATAATATATTTACTAAAATACCCAATACTTATTAATAAAAACAAGCATTTAAATTACCTCTAGTTTATAAATTTTAAGAATTTGTCAGGTAAGATGCATGCCGTATGAATTAGTACTATTTGTATGAAAGGTAGTTGAAATTTAAAAAACCTAGTATAGATAAGGGGAGAACCTTTTAATGATATGATCCCTACAATGTTGATCACTTTTTGCATTATTAGCAGTGACCAACACCATTGCACTTTATTTCAAAAAAAACATTTGGATTAAGGTGCGTCTGCTTGCCCCCTTGAGATGATTTCATATGGAAAAAATGACATCAGCTAAGTGATTTCAGTAGTTAAAGAAATAGTTGTTATCCCAAGAAGTCTTGGGTTCGGGCACGACATCTATAGGGGTGTTTAAACGTTCGTTGTCAAATAATTTAGAATATTTTAAATAGATATTACATTATAATCACCGCAGACTAATAAGAAAAAACAGCTTATAAATGGCTAATTTATGATTTTAGTCCCTATGTTATATTGTGAGTTGTGATTTACTATTTATAATGACATTAATTATTTCAAATAATTAACATTGTTTGTTACTTATCATGCAAAAATATTTTTTTCCTAAATTACAATAGCTTCTATTGATATAATTGAAGTCTTCAAAGCATGAAGGTTAAACGAAATATCTAGTTTGATCATCTTAATTATAATTTCTTTTTAATTATTAGAGTTGTGTGACCCAATTTTTTATTATTTTATTTTTGATAGGGTACGAGATGATTAGGAAGAAACTCACGTAAAATAGAGGTTAAAATGGAAGTTCAATCCATGTAAAACACTTATTTTCCCTTTGCACGTTAGTTTGAGTATGTTTCTTTCTATGCAAGTTTCCTTTGTAAATAAGAAGTGTATCCTTACAAATAGATAATAGATATTAGGATTTAGAAGTAAATTGATTAAACCCTAAATCACATTTAGACAAAAATCTTCTTGTACTCTTTTTTTACATAGTGAATTTCCTCTTCTTTTATCTGAGATATTTTTTTCAAAAAGATTTTTTTCATGTGAAATCTTGGTTTTCTATATTTTGTAATTGTTCTACGTTCGTTATTATCGTACTTATATTATTACATTGATACTTAATTTGTTTTTCTCTTTGGTTCAGTGATAGAGTAAAAAAATTTAAATTGCAGTGTCAAATATTTTTAAATTATTATCAATATTCTTTTAAAGTTGTATTAATATTCTTTGTAATATTTTATGTAAAAGGGTGCCATACAACCCAATCACCTTAGTGACTCATACCATCATGATGGTGACTTTTCCAATACAATGTTTCTTCCCTAAATTATATAGGTTTTTTTCTCTCTCAAGAGCTTGTGCGAGGACACCAAGCAAAAGAATTGGTTATTGAATCAATTAAATGACAAAACTTTGAAACAATTTCAAACATGAAAAACTGTCTAATTAAATTCCAAAAGCAAACACATGTGAAGTTTTCTTTGCATTGGCTGCCCAATGTCCCCTCACACTCTCTCTTCCTTTATGGAACAACATTCTTACACTTAAAATCCTGTGGGAAAAAGCAAGTTTCCAACAAAAGTTAAATGATGACACTATGGATTCTCCTAGCTGTCTTGTAATAAAGGGTATATTATTATCTTTTGTGTGCGGAGCAACATACGATTTGAATTTTAATAGGATAAATTTATAAATTTTAAGGATAAAAATATATTATCAATAGAATATATAAAAGAAAATAGTCTAATACATGCCTCGAGAAATTGTTCTCAACACATTTTAGGTAAACTACAAGAATTATCACTTTTATTTTAGTTTTATTCACTTTTATTTTAGTTTTATTCACTTTTATTTTAGTTTTATTCACTTTTATTTTAGTTTTATTCACTTTTGCTTTAGTTTTGTTCAATTTTACTCATTGATTTTTAAAAATTATATTTTGATTACTTACATTATCGATTTGTTATATTTTGACTCATACATCGTTAATTCATATTAGTTTGATGACATGACACAATAATAAAAGGGATTAATTTTTAATTTGATTATTAAACTTTAGACAAAATATCAATTTAACCACTAAACTTCAGATGAAGTATCAATTAGAACCTTAAACTTTAGATAAAATACTAATTTGATCTCTTAATTTAGATAAAATATAAATTTATCTCCTCGATTTTAGATAAAATATCAACTTGACCATTCAATTCATCCAAAGTTCGCTATTGTAGGCCATCGCTCACCACCGTTGATCACGGTCGGCCACCAACACCGACAACCATTAGATCCTAAAATTTTCAATTAACTTATTTTAACTTCTTGAATATAAATTCAATGTTCGTTCCATTGTAACATACCTCAAACTAATATATATATATATATATATATATATATATATATATATGGCTAGGATCCAATTACATAGTGTAAAACTAAAAAGTTTTACACCTTTTTACGATCGTTGGATGAGAGGAAATCAAAGGTTGAGATTAAAAGTAGGAAATGAGAATATATTCACTCGAAAGAAAAAAACAAGGAGTTAATCTCAGCCTTTGATTTCTCCTCAAAGGTTGAGATTAAAAGTAGGAAATGAGAAGATATTCACTCAGAAGTGTTGATTTAGAGTCGTTGGATAAGTGAAAATAGATGGCTGAGATTGACTCCTTGTTTTTTTTCCAGTAAACATATTCTCATTTCCTACTGTTAATCTCATACATCTATTTTCACTCATCAAACAGTCTTAAATCTATTTAAAACTAAAAGAATTTTACATTGTGTAACAGGATCATATCCCTATATATATATATATATGGTTAAGATCTACTTACACAATATAAAACGCCAATTTTGCAAAAATTTAATTCAGTTAGATGATTGAAAATAGAGTATTGATATATATATATATATAGTAACAAAAGGGCAAAAGACATTGTAGACTAAAAGCAAAATCAAATCCATATAGGCATTGCCTACAAGCCTCACCTACCTACCAACCTACCCTACACAAAATATACCATTGCATTGCATTGATCCATTATTATTATGAATTATCTAACACCCAAAAAGTTATCATTCACTTCCCATCAAATGCTTCTCAAGGTTCTTTGGGTATTTTATATCTCAATTACATGCAGACCAAAGACTTTTTTTTTCTATGACATAATAATTAATCTCTATAGTTCCTCCATGTCTCTGAACCTTCAATTGCATGTAGTATTTGTGCTATTGCACTGTGTATACATGAGCCCACCACCAAAGAAATAACATTAAAGTAATTAAGTATAGAGATTCATATCATTAAAGTGATCAAAACCACTTTCCACCACTCCATGATTACAACATATTATTTTTAACATTTTTTTATTTTAATATGATAATTATTTTTAGGAAATAAATGTTTAAGCTAAAAGTGAGAAATTTTAGTTTTAGATAGGCGTAATGATAAAATTAACCCCAATGTTTGTTAAATAATTACTTTGATTCTTTTTTTTTGAGCATTTTAGTTATCAATGTTTCAATTTTTGATCAAAATAGTTATTGTTGGATTAAAAGTGTTAGTTGACTAACAATTAACGTATGTTGCTAATATAATATTCCTACATGCATGTACTTACTTGGTGATTTGGTACATATCATGCCATTAATTTGGGTGATGTAGTATGTGACATGTTAGCAATTAAGTACATATAGAAATGCTATGTCAGTAACATACGTTAGCCATTAGTCAATTAATAATTAATTTTTATCTAATATAAATTATTTTGATAAAAAATTGTAAACATTTAAACTAAAATACTCCCAAAAAATAAAATAAAAGACCAAATAATAATTTAAATAAACATATTTAAATAAACGTCGAAAGTTAATTTTATTATTATGGCTTTTAGGGATATCACAATGAGATTCCAACTCATTATGGTTAAAAGCAATTGAAAAGAAAACCCTAGATTGGGTTTAACAAGTAAAATGGTACTTGCATGCAAACAAAGAATATACACATTGGCATTTGCATGCATGCAAAAATGATAGTATCAGTCACACAACTCTTCAGAGCATAGTATATTCGACACTCCGTATAGCAACGAAAGAATTTCTTTCTATATTAAAAAAAAAATACACAATCTTTGGCCTGATTACATAACTCATTTCTCACCTGTTGGATTCAGATGACATAAAGAAAACTTAGTTTGTCATGATGCATTTGGAAGGGCACCTTGAAGGACCATCCATAGCCATACACATGGCATCCAAAGGTACCCCACCCTTCATTTTGAGAAACAACGGCGCAGTACCTCAAAACCACAGCGGTTTCCATGTCCAAAAATTGCCCTTTGTGTTTGGGGTTATCTTACCTATCACTCTATCAGGGAATTGTTTTTGGCATTTATACGTTAACATACTTTGGAGCAGTAGTGTTGTTAGAGGTTAACATTCGATCGAGTTGAGTCAATTTTTTTTTGTTGAGTTGTTCGAGTTTCTATTTAACTTTAATTATAAATATTTATAATATTATAGTACTATTTGATTACAATTTAAATTGTTTTCTATAATCATATACAATACATATATATTTCTTCATATTTTTTGTATATGTGATGTGTGTGTGTATATATATATATATCATACAGAATTGAGGGACTCAACTCAAAACTTTAAAATAAATATTGCAATTACCAAAAATTTCAAGTTATTGTTTGAGTTCTATTTTATAACTCGACTTGAATTTAAAGTTTTTTCGAGTCGAGTTTTTTTAATCGAGTTGAAAAAAAATTAATTTTTCGAGTCGAGTCAAGTTTAGTTCACTCGTAAGTGTAGTAGCCTAAGCGAGCAAGGATTGGATCATTGTAATGTAATACAACATTTCATCTAATTAAAATATTAGTCAATATATAATTAAGCAAACTCACCTTGTAACCTTCCAAAAATATTTGTATAACGAAACTTATAACATGAAGATGATAATTGATTGATAGTCAACACAAATTACACTTGATGCTTCAAAAGCATCGATAAAACATGAAAGATGATATCTCTAAGTGTACAATAAAAAACGGATTTCATAAAAAGATTCGATAAGTTTCCTACATGATATATCACGTAGAACAATGAATTCAATGACCCGTTGGTAAAATTCAACATTATATAAGATATTGATAGAATTCAACCTCATCTAAGCATCATCAAAGTAGTATAATATTCTTGGGAAAAGAACAAGTAATTTAAAAGAAAAATTAAGATTAAATCAGTTAACACTGATATTATAATAATTTAAAAATATTAATTTCGAATGTATTTAATTGTTTATTTTTTTAGATTAGACTAAAATCAATTTAATGTCTAATTATAATAATAATAATAATAATAATAATAATTATTATTATTATTATTATTATTATTATTATTATTATTTCCATTAAAATAGCGTATTTATGCATGGACGATGAAGATTGTGGTAACAAGTTCCCTTTGGTTATTAAATTTTCTCCTCTCTTTTCCCAATAGATTTGGAGGTAATATGTTACAGTTTTAAATGATATCCCTAAAATATTTTATAATAAAATGAAATTATAAAATATCAAAATTTGCTATATTACGATTATTTCTTATAAAATAATAAAATTCCAAACATATGGAACTAAGATAATGTCACAAAACAATTCTATAATCGTGATATTTTATTTAAAAAATATTGTCATTCGAACGCTCTTAAAAAAGGAAAATCAAGATATTTTCTAAAGTGTGAGGCCTTTAGATTTTAGGGTCATGTGACATATCACATGTTATTGACGGACGTGATGAAAATAAAATGTGGATTTATAAGGAGACAATTCATATATTTAGCCACACAGCTAGCTAATCCCTCTAAAGAACAAAATCAAATGAAATACAGACAAGATCGATCAAGATATTTTCTAAAGTGTGAGGCCTTTAGATTTTAGGGTCATGTGACATATCACATGTTATTGACGGACGTGATGAAAATAAAATGTGGATTTATAAGGAGACAATTCATATATTTAGCCACGACAGCTAGCTAATCCCTCTAAAGAACAAAATCAAATGAAATACAGACAAGATCGAAGGCACACTGATTGGTTTATACAAAATTATCACTATTATTATTGATATAGAAAAATTCGTCATCAAAATTTGAATCTCTTATAGTATTAACAATATGTTCAAAAGCTAAAACATAAACCACCAACCACCTTAATAAAGCAACTCAATTATGAATTTGATTTTTATACATATGGGAAAATTCTTTACTATCATTGTATGATTTCAAGAGAAAATTCTGTTGGTGAATATTGTTATTTGGGTAAAATGATTAACAATATAGGGTGGGGAGACCATGGATATATATGGACGAACATATTAATTATGTTATGGGATAAATTTATAAAAGGATAAATTACGTGTTTAGCACTTAAACTATCAATTTTGGTCTTTTTAGTATTTAAATTTTCATTTTTTTCAAAATCACATATAACGCTTAGTTTTTATTTCATTATAGAACCCACCATTAAAATCTTAACGGACAAGCTGACGTGGCATAGATCTGGTGGACGGACAACCAATCCGAACAGTAGACCACGAAAGAATGACGAGTCGACCAACGTAGTCTAGTTTCAAGCCCATCAGACAGTGGACCATGAAGAATGGAGAATGAAGAAATCGAAGAGTTCATCATCGATTTAGGGAGATTGAGGCTTTTCTCAATCAAACGGAGGTCATAATCGCGTTCAGGAGGTCGAAAAGGTGCAAGCTTGAAAGTTTGGGCTTCATCGGCAAGCGATTGTAGACATAGCAGTCGGCGAGCTCATCCGTTAAGTTTTTAACGACGGAGTATTAAAATAAAACAAAAACAAAACGTTAGGTATGATTTTGAAAAAAATAAAAGTTTAAGTACTAAAACAAATCAAAACTGATAGTTTAGATGCTAAATACATAATTTACCCTTTATAAAATTTTAGAAAAAGAAAACAAATTATCAATAAAAATATAAAAATTATTTAAATTATTTGAGAATTTAAAAATTTCAATTACAACTGTTAGGATTTTCGGAAGCTCGAATCGACAACCGGAACGGTTTGTAACGAGGGGTCGGAACGGTTTTGTGTTTAGGGAGTAAGGAGATTGAAAAATAGAGAATTGCACAGCGATTTATAGTGGTTCGACTTTCTCAATCAAAGTCTACGTCCACTACCTTAGCTCCTCACCAAGGATTTTCCAACAAATTCACTAATATTTTCTTTCTTTTGAGGATAAAGAGTAACCTTACAAACTCCCTAGTTTTTCAGGGCTAAACTAGAAACTTTCCCTAGCTTTTACACCGGCTAAGCTAGAACCTTTCCCCTTTACAAAAGGATAAGAAATGTAAACAAGAAAACCTCTCTAAGGTAGGTGTTTACAAGATTTAGCTCACAAGAACAAAATATATACAATAGAAAGATGAAATAAGAATGAAAAATTCTTCTTTTGTGTTTGATTGCTTGGATAGTTGTTTTATTACTTCTTCAAGTGTCCTTAGCTTGTATTTATAGCTTGGAATGTGTTTGAAGTCATATCTAGCCGTTGGGGATGTTTTGGAGCCGTTTGGGAATGATTTTTCTGTAAAAATAGGCTACCCAGAATGGGGGAATCGGTACCCCTTCATAGGGAATCGATACCCCTTCATAATATTCAAATATTATGACCGTTGGGCTGATGAACAGTGAGGGAATCGGTACCCTCAAGGGGGGAATCGGTTCCCTCCAAGTAATGTGTTATTTCTCAGAGCCAAACCATGCAGGGGGAATCTGTACCCGGAGAATCGATACTTGGGGGGGAATATGTTCCCGGGGAATCGATACCCCTGGGGGGAATCTGTTCCCCTGGGGGGGAATCTGTACCCCCTGGACAATCTAATTTTTCTTGAAACCCTTTAAAAAGAAATATTTTTGGCTCGATTAAGGCTCGAAATACTTTAAAATTGTTTTAAAATATTTTAAGTATAAAACACAATTTTACACTTTAGTAAGGATTAAAATGAACTTTGAAAGACTTGGAGTAATATTTGATATTCGAATAATTACATCGAATATACTTAGAAAATCTTTTGTAAAATCTTAAAATTCATTAACTTAATTTGTTATATCGAAACATCAAAATGTTTTCAACAATCTCCCCTTTTTGATATAACAAAACATTTGAGTAATTTTAAGATTTTGAAATCAAGTTTGAAATTGCTCCCCTTACTTTAACACTTCTCCACTTTAACACCTTCGCACTTCTCCCCTTTTTGTTAAATCAAAAAGACTCTAATCTTTGAAGTTCAAATAACTTTGGAGAGTAAGTAGTAAATTTGACATTTTAAAAATCATTTAAAAAAAATCAATCTCCCCCTCAATAAATGCATTCCAAATAAAATTTTTCTTTTAGGATCTTGACACTTAAACAAAATTGAATTTCAACAAAGAATAACAAACATGTTAGTAGCATATGAAATTCAATATATCCAAGACTAAAATACTTTATGCATACCAATTGTTGAATTAAGATCATATGCATAAAGTTTTCTAAAAATGTATGCATTTTAAAATTTTTGATATCAATTATTAGAGGGATATCATTTTTATTTAAACCACATGCATTAAACATTAAATTTAGGTCAATTTTTTTTCATGCATAAACATTAAATTTAGGTCAATTTTTTTTTAAAGATTTATAAAATCAAATATAAAATCAAAGAATTTGAAAAGTTGATATCAATTGTTAGAGAGATATCATTTGCATTAAAACAAATTTTGACCAAAATTTTATTATGATGAACTAAAATTCTGAAAAATCATTACAATTTTAAAATGTTCATCATAATCATCTTTTCAACATACATGAGATTAAAACAATGATGCATAATCATTTAAAACCAAAACTCATGCATGCTTAAAATCAAATGAGCAACCAAATAATCCAAAATTAAAAGTATTAAGCTTAGAGGTTACCCATCCTTTTTCATGTGTGGCTAGAGCATCTTGAATATCATCATTTTCATCACAATTGCTTCCACACAACTACAAGAGACATTTAAGTAGATTTTGGTATCCAAATTGCTTTGGATCCTTGAACGTTAGTTACAATGCCCCTTGTTCCTTTTGGAACCCATACTTGCCTAATTTTAAAATGTTTTCCTTTCTTCAAAGGACAAGTATGTTCCATATGACCATGATAATGGCAATGTGAGCATTTTGCCATTTTTAAACATAATAGATTGTTTTTAGAAATTAATCTTTTTCTTTTGTTAAGCTTTCAAGCTTAACTTCTAACTCAAAATTTTCTTTCTAAATCATTTATTTTGATTTTTGAAAGTTCTAAATCATTTTTCAAGATTTCATTTTGATTTTCAAAATCAACTCTAGCTTTCAAAATCGATTTATTTTCAATTTTGAGTTTTGAAATTAATTTTGTATATTTGGAATTCATGGTCTTAAATCCCAAATACAACCTATTATAAGCATCTTGTAACTCATCAAAAGCAAATGAATTAAATTCATTTGAGTTAGAAGATACCTCGAATTCTTCTTGAGTGGTCATGAGGCATAAGTTGACTACTTCATCTTCATCATTGGAATCATCTTCATCACTCCAAGATGCAACAAATGCCTTCTTCCCCTTTTTCTTTAGAAGAAGACATTCATACATGACATGTCCCTTTCTTTGACAATCGAAACATACCAGGGGACTCTTCTTCTTGGTTGATTCATGTTTCACTTCCTTGGAAATCATGAATCTCTTGAGTTCGTTCAAGAGCTTGACCATCTCTTCTTTTTGTTTATCATCGTCTTCACCCACCTCATCACTTGAATCTTGATAGCTTTCATTGATGCCTACGTCCTCATTCTTCTTCTTCTTCTTCTTGTTTTTCTTCTCTTCCCTTTCTTCATCTTCCTTCACCATCATCTCATGAGTGAGAAGGGAACCAATTAGCTCGTCGAGAGTGAGAGACTTTAGGTTTCTTGCTTCGATAATGGTCGTCTTCTTTGATTGCCACTCCTTTGGAAGAGAGTAAATCATCTTCCTCACAAGCTTCTCATTTGGGATTACTTCTCCATATCCATTGAGAGCGTTGATAATCATAGAGAATCTATCCGTCATAGCTTTGATGTCTTCATCGGGTTTCATCTTGAAGTTCTCGTAGCTATGGTTGAGTAGACTTTTCTTTGATACCCTCACTTCGTCGGTTCCTTAATGAGTGACTTGGAGCTTATCCCAAATCTCTTTGGCACTGGAACAAGATGAGACTCTTACATATTCATTTGGGCCTAAAACACAAAATAGAATATGTATAGCCTTATAATTAAGCTTAAATTTTTCTGCTCTTCTCTACTCCAATCGTTGTACTTGCTTGGTGGAAAGGAGTAACCGTCCATGATTGAGTACCAAGCTCCTATATTGTATGATTGAATGAGTACATCATCTTATTCTTCCAATGTGCATAATTTGCTCCATTGAAGAATGGTGGCTTGTTAACCGGTTGTGAATCCATAATAGAATATTCTTCAAGATAATAAGCACCGGAGGAAAAAGTCATTTCTTTGTCGGTTGCGTCGGGAATTGGTAGAGCTTCTTCTATGATCGTCTCAAGGTGGTTAAACCTTCTTAATGAGTTAGGCTCTGATACCAATTGTTAGAATTTTCGGAAGCTCGAATCGACAACCAGAACGGTTTACAAAGAGGGGTCGGAACGGTTTTGTGTTTAGGGAGTAAGGAGATTGAAAAATAGAGAATTGCACAGCGACTTATAGTGGTTCGACTTTCTCAATCAAAGTCTACGTCCACTACCTTAGCTCCTCACCAAGGATTTTCCAACAAATTTACTAATTTGTTCTTTCTTTTGAGGATAAAGAGTAACCTTACAAACTCCCTAGTTTTTCTGGGCTAAACTAGAACCTTTCCCTAGCTTTTACACGGGCTAAGCTACAACCTTCCCCTTTACAAAGGATAAGAAATGTAAACAAGAAAACATCTCTAAGGTAGGTGTTTACAAGACTGAGCTCACAAGAACAAAATATATACAAGAGAAAGATGAAATAAGAATGAAAAATTCTTCTCTTGTGTTTGATTGCTTGGATAGTTGTTCTATTACTTCTTCAAGTGTCCTTAGCTTGTATTTATAGCTTGGAATGTGTTTGAAGTCATATCTAGCCGTTGGGGATGTTTTGGAGCCATTTGGGAATGCGTTTTCTGCAAAAATAGGCTGCCCAGAATGGGGGGAATCGGTACCCCTTCATAGGGAATCGATACCCCTTCATAATATTCAAATATTATGACCGTTGGGCTGATGAACAGTGAGGGAATCGGTACCCTCAAGGGGGAGTCGGTTCCCTCTGAGTAATCTGTTATTTCTCGGAGCCAAACCATGCAGGGGAAATCTGTACCCGGGGAATCGATACCCCTGGGGGGAATCTGTTCCCGGGGAATCGATACCCCCTGGGGGGAATCTGTTCCCCCCGTACAATCTGATTTTTCTTGAAACCCTTTAAAAAGAAAATATTTTTGGCTCGATTAAGGCTCGATATACTTTGTAAAATTGTTTTAAAATAGTTTAACTATAAAACACAATTTTACACTTTAGTAAGGATTAAAATGAACTTTGAAAGACTTGGAGTAATATTTTGATATTCGAATAATTACATCGAATATACTTAGAAAATCTTTTGTAAAATCTTAAAATTCATTTAACTTAATTTATTATATCGAAACATCAAAATATTTTCAACAACAACCCTCTCATTATCCCATTAACACATCCCTCTCTCTCCCTCCATAATTAATATTCATTCATCATGACTATGATTTGTGTGATAACAATGATTGCTTTGAACCTTAACAAAATTCCAAAATTAACATAGGGGCTACACAGAGACAGGCCTAGAGAGATAAAAACTTTTGTTATAATTATGGACCCCAAAATGAATTGACTCATTCCTTCCACAAATTGAAATTAAATGTTGTAATATGGACTTGACTTGTTTGGTATGTAAAATTGGGTTGAATTTAGTGGATCACTCATTTAAATAATTCTAAGAGTATTAGAAATTTTGATATAAATTAAAATTTATCGTACTCATCATGTGGGTATAATTATAATGAATAACTAATATATGTAAATTAGAATATATTATAAACTAGTCCATAGCTTCAATGTCTTAATGGTTAAGTGACAATTATATGTATTCATTTAAGTTCAAACTTTCTCTCTTTTTAATTATAAAAAATATAAAATATAAATTACGTTTAGTGAGATTCAAACTTGAATACTAAACCTCAAACTTTATCGATAAATCGCTCTAAACATTAAAAAATTGTTTCTAGGTTTTAAATTCAGATTTAAAATTTTAGTTTTATTTTATTTTACAGATGTGATTTCAATATAAAATTAAAATAAATTTAAAGTTTTAGGTTTAGGTTTAGGTTTTGAATAAATGCCTCAAATTTTAACAAATGATAATAGGCCCAGAATATATAATAGAAAAAAGGCTCAATTACATTTGGGCTATCGCACTTCAATTTCAATTTTCTTTTCACAATTCATTACCATTCCAAGAATTTAATATTATAGGTCTTCTGATATTTTCGAGTGAGATGAGCATCCAAACATTGAGAGTCAGGGCTTTACGGTTTTTGTTAATTATGTTAGTAAGAGGATTCGTGTTTCTTCTTTAAAGGAAGTGTTTCAGGCTTATGGGAATGTGTTGGATGTGTTCATTGAGTATAAGAGTATGAAAAGAAAATCTGTGGGTTTCACTTTTGCTTTTGTAAGGTTCAGAAATAGATTCGAAGCAAACCTGGCGGTTAGGAGAGCGGATGGTAAGATTGTTGACAAAAAGGTTTGGAAGCCAGCTTTTAGGGAGGCTAGGTCGTTCAAAGAGATTGAGGGTGGTGTGCTACCAGAAGGTGGGAAGCCAGCTCTGAAGTCTGTTGGCCAGCAGGTTGGGTATCATAATGGTTCTGCTGCAGTGGTTCATGTATTGGTTGAAGATGATAGTGTCGCTAGCTCTTCATCAAACCCTGAGGTGGGTAGCAGGAGTTTTCTAATCCCTAAGAATGAGCTTTCATGGAGGTATAAGTGTTTGGTTGGCAAAGTTAAGAACAGGTTTAATGTTATTATAATTCAATCAGCTTTCAGAGCTGAAGGTTTGGATGTGAAGGTGAGCATTTGGCATGACTTGTTCATGATCTTCCAATTCAAGACTGTTAACGACCGTCAGGCTTGTTCGCTGAAAAGAGATGATTGGATTCGTCTCTGGTTTGATGAGTTGGAGTTGTTGGAGGGTTATGAAAATAAGCTTAAAAAAAAAGTATGGGTCTCTTTGAAAGATGTTCCTTTTGCTATTTGGAGTGTGAAGCTTTTCAATGATATTGGATGCTTGTGGGGAAGAATTGTCATGTTAGATAAAGATAATTCCGAGAGAGATAGATTTGACGTTGCTAGAATATTGTTGGAAGTTCAGTCCGAAGCATCTATACCAGATAAAATCTCCATTATCTTTAATGGTCGTTTATTCACCATTAAAGTCCAAACTGAAGTTTTGGAGGAGGATAGGGTTGTTTTTTTATGGAGCCTTGGTGGATGGTGAAGTTTCGTGTACGGTAGTTGAAGAAGGAACAAACTTTCCATCCTTCGAGGTAGTGGGTGCGGCAGGTAGTGATCTCGAGGGGGGAAATGTCGAGCAGGAACAGGGAGTGTTGGTGTGTCAGACGCATGATTCTGTCGAAGGTTTTTTGGAAGCTGGGTGGGAGCATGCATATATTCTCGAGGTTTGTAGGGGTGCATCTGTAGCTGGGCTTCACGAAGCTACTTCTTCTTATTATTATGGGCTTGGTGAGCAGCCTGTGTTGGATGTAAGTGTTGGGCAAGTTGGTATTAATAGGGATCCGGTTGCTGCTAGGGCGACCCAATCCTTCACCTTCAGCTCAAGGATCTTTGAAGAGCCCTTTGTTGAGGTGTCTTCTCCCCAGGTTTTGGATGAGGTTCACTCGGTTGTTGTTTGTGGTATCAGCTCTGGGATTTCTCACATGGGGATTAAAATCCACCGTCTTCGGGTGTTGATAGTTTTTCAAAGTCAAGCTTGCTGGGAGCGAGTCTGTTTAGCCTTAAACTGTCGTCGAGACTTAAATATGGGAAGAGGAAAAAACTTGCTCTTAATGGTAGGAGACTCTAGTGGTTGTTGTTTGTATGGGGGTGGAGTTTGCTGGGCTGTAAAGCGTTTCGTTTCAAAGGTTGGGAGCTATTGTGGAATCTGGTTAGTGTTGACTTTGATTTCGTGTTCTATCTGCTCGTGAAGATGCAGTTTGGGGTCAGGAAGTTCTACCTTTGACCACTACTGATTCCAGTAGTGATCGTTTTTGTGTGCATACGGAAGCTTCATTTGTGGGGTGTTTATTTCTATTTCTGGTGTTGTGCTTTGTAGGCTTGGGTTAGCTGGATAGTCTTGAATTGCTATTGTTCTCTGGATTATGCTTCTGTTCTTGGTCGTGTTTTTAGAGCTTCAAGTCCTTCCTTATACATTGGATCTGTTTCAGCAAGTGTGTTTCGCTTTGTTTCAATGCTTGGAGTCGTTCAAGATCTGGTTGCTGTCAATATTTAGTTAGAGGTGTTGGTTCTTTTCGTTGGTTTTGTTGTATGTGTTTATTTCCCTATTTAGTTTCTTTTTATGGTTTGTCTGGGATGGCTTTGTTGGTTTGTTAGGGGGATTGTTGTAGGACTGGGGAATGTATTGTGTGTTGTAAGTCTTTGTGTTTTTAGATCCTTAAGGCTCACACTCTTTTTTCTCTATTTAAGATTAACGAGATTTTTTAACGAAATTTTTGAGATGGTGTGCTTTATAATCTTTTTCAATACAAAGTAATATTTTACAAAAAAAAAAGAATTTAATATTATATTAAATTTCATCACATTTACGATGAAAAAATATATTATAATATTTTTAATATAGAATTTATTTTCCTTTGCATCGTGAATATGATAATAATCCGTTATTAATGAAAAAAATATAATCTAAATTAAAATGATGAACTTTTTTTGGTTAATATAGAAAGAGAAAGACTAGTTGTTTTGTAAATATAATTGAAGTAGCATCCTCAATAAAATTGAATTGAATAGTTGGTCATCAATGGTTGCCGTGAAAGGAAAAATAACCCAAAATGATGAATAGTTGAGTTTAATTTAACAACAGAAAGTCAGCTTCTAGACAATTTGACTGACCACGAAAAAGAGTCATTTAGCATAGATTATTTCTAACGCTTGAATTGAATATTTTATTTGTACAGCTATCTTAGATTATAAAAACGTATGCTCTTATCAACCTATACAAAGCTCGGCTTCACCAACCACACACACATATATGAATGATTGTGTTACCTACTATAAAATTTTTAATTTAAATTTATTGAGTGGTTAGAGTGGTAAAAAAGAGTATTATTTTTTTTAATATTTCGAATTTGAGTAATTATGTCTGTAAGATAAGTGTCATCAATGATTAAAAATAATAATAAATGTATGCTATCTTATAATCGATGGCTAGTAATCTATTAAAATTTGGAGTAAAATTGGTGAATGATTAGTTTGGTATAACGAGTTTTCATATCACTTGACTGCTTGCTTGCGAACTATTTTATTTGCTTGAAAGCTCAGTATAGTTTTATTCTTTTTAATCATCAAGATATATGCCAAATAAAGAGAGTTCCTCACATTTCACTTTCAGTTTCCCTGCATCTTTTTATTCTCATGGCTATGATCTCTTCTATAATAAAAAAACATGGTAAATTATGTATTTAGTCATCTAATTATTTTCGTGACTTTATTTAGATCACTCAACTATTTTATTTATAAAAAAATTAACATGACGTTTCATTTTAGTCACCCGTCATTAAAAAACTAGCAGAAATATTGGCACGATAATTTTTTTATTCTTTAATGATAACATGGTATTACCTTATACTTATAAGTCATCATCACCGTTAATTTTTTAACAATAGGTGATCAAAATAAAACCAAAATGTAACGTTAGATATGATTTTAAAAAAATAGGTGGATGACGAAAAGAAATCACAAAAGTAATTGGAAGACTAAATACATAGTTTAACCTAAAAATTAATAACTCATATTAGATACATCTTCAAATTAATATAAATAAAGTAAGATTTTTAAGAGTCGAAATTAAATTATAACTTTTTTATGAGAGTTAAAATATAAGTATATTATTTTATAAACTTATAACATTATAATTTTTAAGACTAAATCAGAATTCTATCGTATCAATGGCCAAAGTGCAATTTATCTTGTATTAACTTAAAATTTAATATAATCTTGAGGGGACTTGTTTACAATTTTACCAATTTAGTGGCAGGGCTACGTCACTAAACAGTAATACACAGCCTAACTGCTTAACTTATTTAATATGCTACAAACTCGCTCTGATCACCTCATCAATAACTGAATTTAAGTAGTCGGCAGCCATTGGATGATTACTTTAATTTTTTTCACTTTCGGTTTTCAAAGTTTTTCCCAATTTATACGGATTAATCTGAATCACGGACATGATTTTAATGGGTGAAATTTTTAATAAAATTTTTTTATATACATAATAACTCAAACTCGAATATATAAATATACACTTAATTATACTTAAATATACCAAACGCAAATACCTAACATCAAGCACGTTTACAATGTTTTTAATGTGTGAAAACAATAAATATTTGTTTTCTTTCTTAAATGTGTCTTGAATACATTATTATTTGTTCTCTCAATAATATCATTTTTAATATTCAATTTTAAATTATTTATTTAAGAGTATAATATATATAATCATTATATCCGATGCTTATTTTGATACTACTCTTGTATAAAAATCACAAATGAATTATCCCTTAAACCCTCTAACTTTTGAAAAACAGTTAATAAAGTCCCTAAATTTATTTGTACTTAATGTGGCTCTTAAATTAAGAAAAAAAAATTAATATAGCCTTTTGATCAATAGAAAGTAACATCGATTGTTACAGTATCGATGTGACAATTTACAGTGAATGATGATATGACAAAATGACTTAATTGATTCTTTTAAAAAGTTATGGATCTTATTTAATTTGTTAGTAATAAATTAAAAATTAAGAAATTATTTAAATATAAAATGTACAAAATTATTAAAATATTTAAAAATAAATAAATATAAAAATACTTAAAAATTAAATTATTAAAAACTTTTATTTTTTTTAAAAAATAAAATATCGTAAGCTATAAAATATGATAAATTATAAATTATTAAAAAATATTTTTTTTGAATACTTTACTAAAAAATCTTTGATTGTCTCTCATCGGCGTCAATCTATTGTTATTTATTGAAAAAAAAAATTTGATAGAATCCACTAATTTTATTAAAAATAGAAAATATTCAAATTACAATAAAGGTTTACGACCACAACTATAAACTAAACATATAATAAGAATATTTTCCTAAACACAAGAAAACTAGTCACTTAAGATCACACAATGACCATAAAAGAAAATGTTAAAAAATATAACCAAATAAACTCGAACAAGATATAAATACAAATAGATATGACTGCATCGGCAAATGAACAACAAAAGAGAATAAAACTATTAAAAAACCACCAACATACCGTAAATTAGAATCGAGCGATGTGAAAATACTATCCACGAATACAAATTGCATATTCAAATTCATTCCGAGGGTCTAAAGCGGGGAAGATCACTATGATAGCAAATTAGCACAATCTTTATCAGTCATTGCGATGTCAAATCCAACCCTGAAAAAAATTAAACGAAAACAACGACCAAATAACTGAAAACGTGCCATAGAGACAAAGAAAAATGTTACATAAAGGTAGAAGAATACATGCCAAAAAGGTATAATTATTGAGAATAAAAAACAAGATAAAACAAACATATGCTATAATAAAGCAAAGGAAAATATTAAATACCAGTCGCCGACAATCAGTACTAAGACTAATATTGCCGCCGACGATCACAAAGTTGAAGAAGAAAAGAGACTAGTGGCTACTGTAGAAAAAGAGAGAAAAATATAACAAACCCTAGTTTTATTATTGTTATTTGATAAGTTAAACATTAAGTTGAAAATATAATAATATTTTTTTATATTTTTATTTTTAATATTCTTTGAACATAAAGTCAAAATAATAATTAAGAAACTCAGAAGCTAGGTTATTGCACTTTATATACTAGTTTATTATACAATGTGACATGAATTGAGAATAGTCCTTCAAATTGTCTGAAATGTGATTAGATGTGTGTATAATTACTCCAAATGACTTGCAATCTTCTCTGACTATGTTTGAATGCAAAATGCTTAAGTTTCAATTAATCTGTAAAGAATACTTTATGTAAGTGTTGATAATATGAATGTAAGATAATGAAATCATATTTAATATGCATGCATGTATGAGATAAAAGTGTGAGATATGTGGAGTGACAACTGATATATAGATGAAATTAATAGAATGCTAGCTTTATAAATTCAACTATATGAATATGCTTAATTTGCCTCTGGACCTATATGTTACATGTATAATATATAATAGGTTGATAGTGCAATCATATGATGTGACTGAAATATGAATTATATACTAAAATGACAATATGCATATGTTTGACATGCTTATATGCTTAAATGAATGAAATGAGGTTAAGTCATAAATAGGAAAAAAAATTAAAGTAATTTGGTCACAAAAGTGATTGAATATGCTTGCCTTTCTTTATGTCATAAATGGTGTGAGTAGAGGTGAATGAACAGAATGTTTGACAAAATGTTCACGAATCATTAATATAATGTTCGTTTATTAATATAATGTTCATTAAATAAACTAGTATATATGAAAAAAATTTATATGTTCATTTAATAAATGAACAAGCACGAACATAGGTGTGTCGGTTTGTTTATGTTTACGTATAAGATCGTTTATTGGCTTGTTTATCGATTTGTTTATTGACTCATTTATAAAATTGTTTACTCGATTCTGTTTTTTCTTTTTCTTTTTTTATTACGTTTTAAATATTGATGAATGTGTGGACTAAGGTGAACTTTGGAGCTCAAACTGTAAAGCATAAGGAACTTAAGGATTAGTGGTGTAATTTCATCATTTTATTTGACTTACAAATAAAAGGATTAAAAGAGAGTGTTGGTTGTTTGAATATTAAATGAACATTTAACATGCATGTTTGTGAACTTTTTTTATTAATATGTTTGCGCATTTTGAATGAGCCTGTTCGCAAAACTTAAATAAACATGTTTGTGAACTCTAAACAAATGACCAAGAACATCTTCAAAAATTAAAAAAACGAACATGAACTGAATATGAATACTTTTATAAATAAACAAACGAACATGAATACTTGTTTAAGCTCAGTTCATTTAGACCCCTATGTATATATATGATGACTATATGATAAATTACATTGGCATTCTGCCTAAATGTATCTATAAAGTATTTAAAAATAAAAATAAAAATGATGAAAGTGTTCATATTTTCTAATATTTAATTTTTAATAATTTATCTTTTATAACTTTTGATATTTTTCAACTATTTAGAACTTTTAATAGTGTAGTATTTTAATAATTTAATTTTAATTTTTTATTTTTATTTTTATTTTTATATTTGTTTGTAAAAAAAATCTTATTTTTTCCTTAAAAATAAAATAAGTTCTCAAATTTTTCTAAAAAATCAATTAAGTCTTTATGTCACATCATCATTTATCATGAACTATCACATCAATATCATAGATTACCTTATATACATCTTAGACTATCATATCAACACTGTAAATAATCACATTATTATTGTAATGATAAATATTAGTTTTCGTTTATCAAATGGACAAATTAATTTTTTCCCTCAATTTAAAAGTCACATTGGATATAAAATAACGTTAGGGGCCACATTACTCTTTCTCTCGATCTAAGATTTATATTAGATGCAAAATAAGTTTGTAGATCACATTAATTTAGAAAAAAAAAATAGAGGATTTCATGTACCATTAAATCTAAAGATATTATACTTTAAATAAAAGAATTTAAATTCAATTTTTTATGTATTATAAAACACATTAAATCTAATGATATTGTACTTTAAATAAAAGAATTTAAATTCGATTTTTTATGAATTATAAAACAGATATAAAAAATCAAATCGATTTGAAAAAAATTCACAAATGAAGTATGAAAATTAAAATTATATTAAAAGTAAATAAATGAAAAAGAATGGAATCCATTCTAAAATTCAATGGATGCCATCTTCAATTTCTAAAGGTGGGTCCTCTGAATGTAACAGGTCTTGCATAGATGCCAATGGCCTACTTAATTATATTCGACGCACCATTAATCTTGGAATTTGATTCTTCCAGAATACCACTTATATAGTAATAATTATCAATGCTTAAAGCTTAATTTTGACTTTCATGTTCATCTTTTACAATTATTGAGACTAGTAATATAGTTTTTATAAACTTTTTAATGTTAAATATTAGTAACTCTCTAGTTAAAGTTAAAGAGTAGACCAATGGTAAAATATTATATTATAATGACTAGAATAAATCCGATAAAAATTATAAAATCAATAACTTTAAGCACGTCCAAATACAAATGTAATCTTACTTAATTAAGGGCGAGTATTTGATAAAGTTGGATAAAAAATCAAATTAGTTGAGTTTATAAGTATATTTTATCATTCAAATTATATTAAATAATTTCGAATCGAATTGAGTCAAGTCAAATCAAATATATTTGTTTGAGGTTCTGTTCAAATTTAAATGTAATTGCTTATAATGGTTGTAATATATATATATATATATATATATATATATATATATATATATATATATATCTTTTTTACATGTGCAAGTAAAATTTGTAATTTATTTAATAATAAAATATCATATAAAATTATATGATATATTTGTAATGTTATTTTTTAAAGAAGAGATTTTGAGGCTAAAATGATTGATGAGAGACTATAAAGGAGTCAAGAAATTGATGAAATAAATGAATTTGTAAAGAGTTATACTTGGAGGTTCAAATTGAGTAAAATATAAAATTGAGAGATTAAATTAAAAATGAAAAAGGAGAAATGAAATTACACATGTATTTTAGGATAGTTGAAGGGCACTTGGTTTAAACTTGATCAAAATAGACTTAAGACAAATGAGAAATTGAAAGGAAAAAAATTAGGGACACAAATCGCAAAATAAATAAATAAATTACTCAGTTAGAGACCAAAATAACATGGTTTTAATTTTTATTTTTTTTAACTTTAAAAATTTGAACTCAATTCGAATTTAATTTGCGAATCAAAAATTCAACTCGACTTAAATAATTCAAAATTCAAATTAAAATTTTAAATCGAAACAAGTTTTCCTATTCTATAATTTTATTTTTACAAGTTTAAATTATTATTATTATTATTATTATTATTTGAAAAGTTCGCCTTGCTAGACAGGTAATGAATTTTTAAAGCTTTTATTGAACCCAAGACGAAGGTCAATTAGATGTGTAATGACTAAATTGTCATACGAGGATAATAAAATATCAAGGTTGGTTCTTTTACATCGAGCTTTGAGTATACTTCTAGGATTATCAAATTCTCAATTAATATATTAAATAATTATCAATTTTACTGTGTAATTATGATTAGAACGTCAAACTTGTTTAAATTTTTAATGAAAATAGAAAAATAAAATAAAGAGTGAAAATGAAACGCAAATTTAGTCTTATTTTTAAAATTGTCATTTCCGCGTCCCACATGGTGAGAAAAGTCTGCATTTTCCATTGTGAAGCTTCCATGATCATCAAACAAGCGACTCAAAAGCACCACCATTCCATTGTGGCTGCCACCAATGAACCACCGTAGAACTTACACTCTTCATATTTAAACCCCCACCACACCCTTTCTTTCTTCTCACTCTCACAAATGCTCCTTCCCTCACCATGTCGTACACCACCCACCATGGAATCTTCTCTCTTTCCTTCTTACTCCTCCTTCTCCTCCTCTCTCCGCCGCCTTCCGCCGCTCAGTTCAACCAAAACGAAGAGCGTTACTCCTACGCCCGTTTCAGCCCTTCCCTGGCAATAATCATCGTCGTTCTCATCGCGGCCTTGTTCTTCGTCGGGATGTTCGCTATTTACATCCACAACTGTTCCGACGCCAGTGGCACCAGACGCGGCGTCCGCCCCGGCAACGGAGGAACCGGACGTTCGATGCGCGGGCACGGGCTCGAAGCGTCGGTGATCGAGACGTTCCCCATCATGGTTTACTCCGAGGTTAAGGATCATAAGATCGGAAAAGGAGCGTTGGAGTGTGCCGTTTGTTTGAACGAATTCGAAGACGACGAAACGCTGCGTTTAATTCCCAAATGCGACCATGTTTTCCACCCTGAATGCATCGACGCCTGGTTGGCTTCTCATACTACCTGCCCCGTTTGTAGAGCTAATCTCATTCCTGAACCCAGTGATCCCGTGAGTCAACTCACCGCGTCGAACAACGCCGTCGCTGAGTTGGACCTCGAGGCTCAGAACGGCGGCGGCAACTCGGAACCGGGAGAGGAAAGGAGGCTAAATAATAACGATGATAATACAGAGGCAGAGGTTGAAGTAAATGACTCAAACGCAACTTTAAATAGAAACCGTACACGTGGCTCAAGATCAGACCCTCCACGTAAACTTTCTTTCCTACGATCTTACTCGACCGGACATTCTTTGGTACAACCGGGTGAGAACACTGACCGGTTCACTTTACGATTACCGGTCGATGTTCGGAAGCAATTGATGAACCGTAAGTTGAACCGGGCTACAAGCTTGGTGTTGCCTAGGGAAAGGAGTTCACGTCGAGGATATCGAACATCCGAAGACGGAGGGAGTAGTCGAGGGAAGCTGGACCGTGGAGCTAAGTCGGACCGATGGGTGTTAAGTAATAAACCGCCATTTTTCAGTCGAGCATCCTCCATGAAATCACCGAAGGTGGCCGCTCATGACGGTGAAGGAACCTCAAGTTTGCCGGTTGGACCCGTGCCTGACTCAAGCCGTCCTCCGGTTTGAAGGTTTAACGTTTCTTAATAGTTAATAAACATATTATATTCGACTTGAAATCCACAACGACCTTTGTGTAGATATGTACATTTCTATACAATGTTTTATTTATTTTTAATAAAAATTTGGTTAATTTATTGATTATCTATATACAATGTTTTCTTTATTTTTACTTAATTTTTGGGTTATTGATTTGACAAGATTGGGATAAGATAAAAAGAGGTATGGATGTAATTGAAATACCTTGTAAGTTGGTGGACTTTAAACAATAATTCTAACTTGTAATGCTAAGACTTTACAGAAAGCTGCAACTTTAGACAAAAGCCACTGCCTTTGTAACCGAACAAATAATTGGGCGTTTTTCCGGAAATATCACCCTAATTCTATATATTTTCTTGTCAGACACCGTTCAGATTATATTTTCTGATCTAACACCCTTTGCAGGAAGACATGTCTCTGCACCGCACCTTACAAAATGTGTAAAAAACTCGAATATTAATTTTGTAAATATTTTTAAATGGGTGTCAAATATGTAATTAAGTTCTATTATGGTGACATTTGTGTAAAAATGTCAGTATTTTTAATTGGTTGAGTTTATTATTATTTTAGTATGTCACAAGTTTATTTTTTATAATAATAAATATTTTATAATTTAAAAAATTATAAATTTCATACATTTTTAAAAAAATTATTACCTTTTAAAATTAATTGTTTATAAATAGAAAAAAATATTAAAATAAACTTTTAATTACAATTGAGTGATCAAATGAATTATTATTCATTAAATAACTAAGGCCACTCGATACTAAATTCGCTTAATAAAATATAATAATATTCATCCTAGATTTATCATAATTAAATGATAAAATAATAATAAAATTTATACGCATGTAAAACGATATTTATTTTTAGAGATGAGATATATGACAACTGTATTCAAAATACGCCAGTCGTGCTCCTCTGTCCATTCTTAGGAGTTTTTCCCGAAATATCACCTTAACCTTATATATTTTTCTGTCAGACAGCGTTCAGATTATATTTATAAGGAATACTTATTTATAATTTTTATTAATCATTAAATATATATATATATATATATATATATATATATATATCATGTAGACATAGTTTGAAGTAATTATTTATAATTTTATTAAAAATGAATAAACATTATTAATTTTTGTTAAAAAATAAAAATTAATGAATAATAATTCATTTAATCCTTCAATTGTAATTAAAAGTTTATTTTAATATTTTTTTCTATTTATAAACTATTAATTTTAAAAGGCAATAAATTTTTAAAAATATATAAAATTTATAATTTTTTAAATTATAAAATATTTATTATTATAAAAAATAAACTTCTAATACACTAAAATACTAATAAACTCAACCACTACATACACTGCCCACTTCATTAACTTGTGATAAAACTCCAGCTAGTTCACAACCTGGCGTGCCTTGTGTGCGGTGTCTCCACAATTCAAAATATTGACGGTTTTACACAAAAGTCACCATAATATAACTTAATTACGTATTTAGCA
This sequence comes from Hibiscus syriacus, assembly GCF_006381635.1. Taxonomy (NCBI): domain Eukaryota; kingdom Viridiplantae; phylum Streptophyta; class Magnoliopsida; order Malvales; family Malvaceae; genus Hibiscus; species Hibiscus syriacus. The sequence goes on from NW_024063094.1 coordinate 597,241, forward strand.
CCCGTTTAATAATATTTATAAAACTAACACCCGAATTTTGTACACATTTTGTAAGGCGCGGTACAGGGGCGTGCCTTCAACCACGTGGCGTAAAGCGCGGTGTAGGGAAACACCTTCCTGCACAGGGCGTTAGATCAAAAAATATAGTCTGAACAGTGTCTGACAGGAAAATATATAGGGTTAGGGTGATATTTCGAGAAAATGCCAAATAATTGTACCGTAATGTTTTTTTTATGGGGTTGTGCTCGAATTAGTTATGATTAGGGATTATCATTAAATATGACTAGTTTCATTTCGTCTTATAAAATCAAATTATTTTTCATAAAAAATTGAAGTTCTAATTTATTCATATTAAATTTTTTTAAGGGTCAAAATTATGAATTTCTCATTAAACTAAAGGTTTAAAGGACTAAATTTAATTATTGATATAGAGATTAAAATTACTATTTTCTGGCAAGTGAAATGGTTAACAAACCTGGAAGGTGATTGGAGATATGAGAAGGAGGCTCTAGAGAAAACTCCACACCTTAGGACTGTTGGTAGCGTGTCATGGAAGATAAGACTCGGTCCTTTACTCTCTAAGGAACGAATATTTATAGTGCCATGGAAATGTGTCATTTAAGAGCCGTCATGTCTCTGATTCCGACTAGATATTCTAAGGGTACACTGTTCAGACTAAGAAGTCGCAAGTATCGACAAATGGTGGCTGGTGATGTAGCAGAGGTATGTTCACAGGAATATTGGGTGGTTGACATGTGGCTGTTTGCTGAATGCTCTTACTCGAGTTCGAAAGTTCACATGATATTGCATTCACGTCCCTTAAGTTCCATGTTAGAGGTGTGACCGCTATTATGAAAGATCTTAGGAGAAGAGGCTCACTTATATGAGGGTGGCATGGGTAAATAGTAACACTATTCTACCATTAAACCTGCCTCTCCTGGATTCGCCACTACAAGTCTACAACTAGCTACCTTGGCTAACAGCTAACCAGGGCTTTTCATGTGGTTTGAGATGTAAAAGAAACACCATTTAAGTCTTGTTTTTTATTAAACTTGTAGCAAATCTAAATCATGAACCTCGTGGGTCAGACTTTAGTGTTTAGTCATAATCGTCACGGATGGTGCGCATTTAGTATTAATGGAACTGCATAAATATTTAGTCAATGTTCCAAATCCCGCTGGCACCAATGACAGTACAATTGTTGATTCCAAACGGTTTATGGAGAATTCCATTCTTGATTTCAAATTGTTTAGGGAGAATGCCGATGACAATACAATTAGGGACAGACGCAAGATTTTATATTAGGTGTGAATTTATAAAATTTTAAGTATAGGAAAACTTATAAATTTTAAGGGGACGAAAACACATTTTCAATAAAAATATATAAAATATATAAGAATTTTAAATTTTAAGGAGAGTGACCGCCCCGTATGTTCCTCTAAGTCCATCCCTGAGTACAAAGTGATTTCAAATCGAGTACAAATATTTTAGGAACACAATATCGATGATTAGGGTTGGACATCTTATATCAATTATCATCTCATCCAATCACTGTTTTATTATTTCTAAGATCTTGTATGGCTTACATACTCTTATCAATCATATTTCTAGCACATAACTTTAAGATTTATTCATATTGTATTTATCATAATATAATCAGTATTATATTAATACATTTATTTAGCATTCATAGAATTTATGCATGTATTCGCTATAATAGTTGTAGATTACATGGAATCCTTGTTACATCAGGTAATATAAATAACAACAATAATAATAAGATATCCAAAATCACTTCGCATCTAGTATAGTGTGCAATATGTTATGATACCTTGAATCACGACGCATTAGATATTATAGACGATATGCTATGTTACCTGGGATAACTACGCATCATGTAACATACGAGGAACTGATATATAAAATCATTACGCATCAGATACCAGAAATCTTGACTATCTGAACAGTCTAACACATACAGACATACCACAAATACAAATAGGTACTCGTAGGCATCCATAATCACATTGCATTAAAGGCTAATCACCATAATACATGTCTCACATTTACAACCATTATTCATAAGCAAGGTTCAAGCCTTTTATCACAATTCATCATACATGTCATTCTCATTTTATAGCTTATCAATTGATAGTACATCATGTAAAATAATATATTAGTCCTTTAGTAGCCGCTGACCCTTGTAGTAGAAGTATTTTGATCATGTTTATCATTTCATGAACTAGGATCCTTTTCTAATCTTGTTCATTCATTTCATGGCGATCTGTGGATATTTGGGTGTAACAGAAGATGTTTCTATTCTTCCAATATAGATACTTAATTAGGGAGTATGGATACTCAATGTTAAAAGTAATGACCAGGAAATACTAAAATACCTCATTATCATATATCACATTTAATTTACAAACTAAGTATTTATATACACTACTGTTGAATAAGCTAAGCAAACTAACTAACCACCATCTAAAAGAATAACACACTCCACTCAACTAGGGACCACATATATTTTAGTATCGATACTTATTCAATGATTTCGATATCAAAGGAGTATCAATACCAAATTGATGGTAACACGTGTCAACAAATTAACTCTCAAATCATGTGATGACACGTGTTATAATCAATTGACATGTGGCATCTCTTTATTGGAGGGATAATTTTTTGAATTAAATTAGAATTAGGACTAAATTGTTAGAACGTGTAAGTATCAAGGACCAAATATATAATTATACCAATTTT